>NC_136011.1:7293127-7607711 GCF_048128805.1 Centroberyx gerrardi | reverse complement strand
CATGGTGAGGAGAGAGAGGTGAGGCTGCACCGTTTATGCCCCGTGCGTGCGTTGGCATGTTATGTGGAATGCACAGCCACGGTGAGGCACACACAGCAGCTTTTTGTGTGCTATGCAGACAGCGTGGCTGGCAAGCCCCTGTCAAAGCAGAGACCACTGGCTCTGTGAGGGAATATCACAGGCTTATGTGCTGGTGGATAGGGATCCTCCTGCAGTCATCCACGCGCACTCAACAGTGTGGCTGCGTCGACGGCACTGTTCAGTGGAACAGGTGTGGAGGAGATCTGCACAGCGGCGTCCTGGTCGACGCCCTGTCCATTCATCAGGTTCTATCTGTTGGACGTGTCTGGGTCTTTCTCCGGTTCTGTACTCAGTACTGGTACACGAGACCTGTGAAGAAATTACCTACTAGGCCTGAGTCTCTCGTGTTGAAGCTCAATGGAGACCGGCCACTGGGTTGGCCAGCGTTACACCTTACTGTTTGTCAACATGATTAAGTGTAGCGTTGGTTTTTCACGCTCCCCATTCTATAGACATGGGTGTGAGCGGAACCATATCTGGCTGACCTATTGCATTGTTACAGTCAATCCAGGCTATGACACAGCATGTTGTTCGTGTTAGTGTCTTGGCAGGGAGTGAAGTCATCGGGCTTCGCCCCCTAAGCCAACAGGGCCCTGTTAGAGGGCGAAGCCTGTGTGAAATAGAACGATAGTTAAGTATTGTAACTCTAGTTCTATGATCACAGGTGGAGCCCTCTAACAGCTCGCCCTGCTGCTCCACGAGTCGCTGAAGACTTAGTGGATGCTGAATGAGGGGCCGCTCGCCATATATAGTGCGAGGCCCGATAGAGGGTGTATAGGCTCATCCTGATTGGCTGAGCACGTGCATGCAAATTTCAGTGCGCTGAGGCGACTAGATGAGTGGCTAAGCCAACAGAGCCCTGTTAGAGGGCTCCGCCTGTGATCATAGAACTAGAGTTACAATACTTAACTATCGTTCCTATAGCTTGTGTTTTTTCCTCAGAAATGACAATACAAATGCACCGGCACACACGCACAAGCGCAACCCTGCGACTGCCAGCTGAATCTGGGTCCCGCGGAGTGGGAGCCAATCCAAACAGGGAGAGGAAGCGTATGTTCCTCCAGCTTGTAAATGTTATCTGAGGCTGTCAGTGCACATCAAAGCCCCGCTGAAACAGAAGTAATCCAGAATGACAGGCCAGCCTCTCACCTCTTTGCTAGAGTACCAAAGCCATGACAGCACTCCTTTATTTCCACCACTCTGAAGGCAGAAGAAACAAAACAATCCCACACGGTCCTGGCAGTGCTTTGTACACCTTGTTAACACCCTTGGCAACGGCGGGCGAGGAGGAGGCGAGGAGGCGGCATGGGAAAGTGGCACACGTGGGTTGACAGGGGGGAAAATCGAGGTACACTTTGAGGGGTTTGAGGGGTTTTCTGCTCAGCTGATCTCAGCGGAGGCTTGCCAGTTCGGAAAGACAGAAAGCGGCAAGAGTTCTCAAGAGACCTTCGACGAGCTAAAGGGGGGTCGAGGAAAGTGAGCTGTAGTCTGTCATTGTGAGGTCCTCCAGGTCAGTCAAGGGGAGAGGGAGGGACTCAGTCCAAGCGCACACAGGCCGAGCAAAGCGGAAATCTAATTAGAGCTCAATCCGAGTTATTAGAGCATGTCTGTCTTTGTGCCTTTGACCGTTGGACACACCCAAACAGCGGCCCAGGACGGGCACCTTTGTCTGACCTCAATTAGAGGGAGATGTCAACATTTATGTTTGCGGTTCACCTTGGGATTAAAGACATCGTAAACACGCCGTAATTAATATCAGACAAGAGACGTACACATGGTTTTTGGAGAGGAAAACAAAACAACACAAGGGGGGAGGAGAGTTGATATTTCGGTAATGGGTGCAGCGCAGTGCGTAGCTGGCTTGGCACACGCAGCCGCTGTTGTCAAAAGAGTATCCAAGATTTTTATTGACGTTCCATTACATCCCACAGGCATAACTGGATGTTGCAGACAACAAATGGCATCAGAGCCGCAAACGTTTTTTATTGTGAAGCGTGTTAATAATAAGTCCGGAAAATTGTAAGCATGCACACTCCAGCGAGCAGACAAGCACTCCAATGACCTGGAGACATGAAACGCTCATCAAAAATCAATTTGGAGCGTTTTTCTCTTGAACGGAGAGTGCGGCCAGAAATATGTTCATGGTTTATTTGAATATGACAAATGCAGATGACAGCCGTGTTTCATTGTTTGTTGTTGTTAGTTTAACGCGGAAGAATGTTTCATTGAAGAGAAAGTGCCGCTGTGGAAGTACAGAGATCACATTGTGTTTTCACAAGAAGATTTGAATTTCTCTCACTAAAACTTTATTGTTCCACTTTTTACCAACTAAAGAAACCAGAAAAAATGAGAAAATTTGTATAAGGTGATTTTTCTTGCACTGTGTCACTCTCCCAACTCCCAAAATCCTTTGCAGCTTTTCAGATTGATTGGCCCACGTCGGCCCCGGACCCCCGGTGTCGCCTTTATCTGCAACATGTCGAGGAGCTGTGACATTCTGCTAATGTTGTGGCAACATGAGGAGAACGTCATGCTTGAGAGATCCGCCGCCACTGACTCACAGTCAGTTTGGCCTTTTTCCTGCGTGGGACAGTTAGTTTTCCTTCCAACACAATGGGGGACCGGTTCTATGTTTAGGGGCCAAATCACCCCCCCCCCCCCCCCCCCCCCCCCCGCCCCCAATTCTCTCATCACACAAAAAATACAATTAAATCCCATAGCTGTCTGGGGCGTAGATTGAGTTTGAGTCTTGCTTTAATGTGAATACGGCAAATCAAATCGGATTTGGAAGGACAGAAGCTTGAATAGAAAGAATGGAATGATTGAAGCCTTAAGCAATCGGTCAAAGTACGAGGAAAGGGAGAAAAAAAATGCTCTTGAGTCATTGTTGTTGATCATTAATACTTTTTTATTACAATTGCTTGGTTGTCACATCTTCCCTAATAATTGGTGCCCGAAAATAAAGTGTCATCTCTTATCTGAAAGAGATTTTGGGGTTGGACAAGCATTATTAAAGTGTCAAAAAAGTGCAAAACCTGCACTTTCTACCTTTTATTTCAGTGTATATGAGTATATTTTTAACTGTTGCATACTTTAAAGAGAGTTTGCCATCCAGAGTAAACATGCATCTGCCTGCATAACATGTTTCTCCCTCTGGGTGTGATGAAGGAGAAGAATTTTATAGACACAATTATTTCAGACCAACACAGACACAGACTGCGTCTCTCCATGCTTTCTGTAATTAGTGATAATATAGATCTTATCTTATCCTGAGATTCAGAAGAACAGAAATAGGCTTTAAGCATTCCTAAAAGAAAGTCAGCTGCTCCTTGCTAAAGGTAAGCAATGCTATTTCTCTGCACAGGCAGCAAATGAACAGTTTTGCGTGAGATATAGTGATGCCTACTCTTACAAAAGTATTCATTGCACATATTTAAAATGAATTATATATATATTTTTTTAAAGCTAGTAGTAGTAACTTAAGTCCTTAGTTGACTAAATGAATTAGAATAAAATTAGACGTAATGTTATACAGCAATTTGGAAAAACAAAAATCATCATTGGTAACACTTTACAATGGCCTTATTCCAGTGTATTAACCTGTGTATTACCCTATGGAAAATTATTGTACAATACTGTATTAATTATTGCACAATATTACTGTGTAGTACATTTCCCTAATACATAATGTACTTACAATGGTGTAACAACACTGTTAATGAAGCAATTTGAATGGTGTTTTTCACTTTTGCAAGTACCTACCCAGTAATATTACGTACTTACAATACTTTCCCATAGGTTAACACACAGGTTAATACACTGGAATAAGGCCATTGCAAAGTAAAGATTTACCAAATCATTATCTGAAGTTCAATGAATTTCAAATATATCCTGTCCATCTAATAATTCCTTGCCAGATATCGTCAATCATTTAATATGGTCTCCCACCAGCAATTTTACAATATTCAATAAAACAGAGCAAATAAAACAGACCAGTTCTACAAACCTTTGTGTATGTGTGTGTGTGTGTGTGTGTGTGTGTGTGTGCATGCATTAAGGGGATTGGGCTCTTGGCTAGTGCTCAGATGATAAGGTATGTTTTGCTGTGCTGCTCTCTGCATCTTCCTCCACCCTTCCTTCTCTCAATAGAATGTGATCCGCTGGGAGCCTCCTTCATTCCTGTCAGGGGCTTTCAGTCTGGGGGGGAAGGGGGATGTGGGTGGAGAGGAAGTGGTTCGTTTCCACTGTAGGTTATACTGATATATTATGGGATGCAGTGGAAATAAGCTATTATTATTTTGTTTTTTTTTGCAAAAGACCACCCGTCTCTCTCCCTCTACCTCTCCACAGAAATTAGCTGTATTTTGCGGTCTAAAACAGAGAAGAAAATGAATTATTTATCCAAAAATGTTTATTTCAAATTTGTTTCCATCTTTAACTTTAAAAAAGATGGTTATCAAAACTATTGGAAGTCTTTTTTGCATGTCTGTTGCTTGGTAAAATTCCACTTTAATTGAAAAACAGCTATATGACCCTGTAGACTCAATGTATTATTTTGAGAAAGGGGAAAACTGGCATTAAGAGCCTTATAGTAACGTATCCATATTTGTTTTATACAGTATGTAAATTAGAAGCAAGGTAACAGTATATATGGATGTTGCTGCCAAACACCCTGGCATTCCATGAATTAACCACATACAATATTTAACAAAATATCAAAAATTCTATAAAGCAATTGACATTTGTTCAAATGCAAGATGTTACAGTAAAACATTGTCAGAGTATCTCAAAGGAACAAATGAGTGCTTGAAGCAGATCTATTAATTACAATATAAATACAAGTGACAAACTTAAATTGAACAAATGTAGGATGACTTTAATAGGTTAAGGGCTTTGCTAATTTTTCCAACATTTTCCAATTATTTTGACATGCATTCTGTTAAAAGTTATAACACACTGGAAATTAATTATTTCTATTTTGAACAATTGTCTTATTGTCTGAGCATGGAATATTGGAATTTACTACTGATCTTTACCTGTTACAGACTCTTCCTTATCAAATGTGCCAATAGTTTCAGAGGGAATGATACTCCTGCAATCTGTCAGTGCAGCAAAAACATACATGCATTTCCTAGTTACCATGTATTCATTATTTGGAAACGACCCACATATTTCCAAGAAACACCACCCACCACACTTTACATGCCATGCAGAGGAAATTATGGTGAAATTTCTAAGCAGCTACATGCCTTCATTTGTTTGTCGGAAACTAGTCGACTATTCCATGGAAACAGCGGCCGCTACATTTTACAGGCCATGGGGAGGAAATTAGGGTGAAATTTATAAGATGTTACCATGTACACATACAATTTACCAATAACTAGTAATTATAATATAATTACTGGTAAAAGCCCTGTTTTGGCCTGTATATTACTCAGTAATTACCATATTACCATTACCAGTAATTATTAGGCAATAATAGGCAATGAGCAGTCTGTCAGTCTTGTATACCACTATTACCTAATAATAACCACTTGTCATTACAATACAATTACTGGTAAAAAGCACCTTTTTTACTTGTCTTACTCAGTAATTAACAGTCATTATATGCTATAACTAGTTATTACATCTATTTTACTTGGATATTACTTGGTTATTTCCAGTCATTACTGCTTAATTAACGACCTGTAATTTAAAGGGTTATCAAACCTGGTATCTTTAAATTCTCAACCTTTTAGGAATTGAAACCCATTTTAGGAAGAAAAACTGCCAAATTTTCAGATTGGCGACCGTGTACTTCTGAGTTATACAACAGGTTTTGAAAGGGTCTCATTAGTGGAAGAGTCATAGAGGACTAGTTTGTATTTTATTTCCCTTTTATTATAGATGCATACGATCCACAATGTGATAATATGACAAAATGAGAGCAACACTGTTTTGCACTTTTTTTTAACTAGAACACAATTTGTCAGCGCCTCAATGTGTACATTTTCCATATTTTGGAACAATGTGCGGATTGCTCTCATTTCCTCACTCGGCCCATAGAGGACCGTGCGAGCCTGTGCACTTCAAGTGAAAAATGACAATCGCAAAATTGCGGTTGCAAGGCTTTCACCTGATAACAGTGCAAAACACGACTGCTAAGCCTGACCTAATCTGCCTCCGTATGACACTATCTGATCGACTGTGAATGCCGTATCAGCAGCAACCACAGGCCCAAAGGAAATACCAATCCCCTTGTGAAACAATAAGCTGAGAACATACAGTACAGAGCCTGAATAGACTGTCATAAGGGACGATAGGGGAGGGATTTCAGCTGGCTTCCTCCTGAGCCACTCATTGCCACACAATGCTGCTGATGTACTCAACTGCCACAACTGCACTTTGTATCAGATGATTTGGAAAGTGGACTTTTGAGGGATTAAAAAAAAAATGACAGCATTATCAGAATAACCTGGTTTCTCTGGCTTCACTATAGCAGCATAGGAATACTGGATTCACGTTTCTATAACTTGTTACGAAACAAATGGGATCCATGCTTTCCCAAAAAAGTATTTAACTATTATTTTACAAGTAATTAAAATGTTACTGCTTTACTCATATTATAATGTACAATGTAACAACAAAACCACCGCACATGCTTATGCAATATCCTCCCAGTGAAGAAGATGATCTACTTCATGACAAAGGCTACCACACTTCATAATGAAAATCACAACAACTGGAGTTCAAAGCCCAAAGTGTTAAAAAAAAACCAAAGCATACAAGCAAAAGGATATTGAGCATAAAGTCTTGGTCAAATCCATAGTCCTAATTCCAACAGACACAAGTCCTGAAATAGTGTTCCAGGATTATCCATGGTTTATTAATTCCAAAATGTGTCGAAAAAACAGTGAAGCTCCAACAAGATTGTTGTAAAAGTTAAATCTCCAGTCATAGGTGAGAAAACAGTGAAGTCAGGAGTCAAGAAGTTAGAAACTACTGTTTGCTGTTGACTGTAATGGTTTCTGTATCCTCACAATCACTGTATGGAGGAGTGTTATGGCAAAAAACAGATACGAATGAAACAGATACACCATCCTGTTCTTCTGACACTGCAGTCCAGGATTTCTTATGGAAGAACCATCGTCCAACACAACATCCCTGCTCTTGTGACACTGTGAAGCACCATTATGGATAAAAGAACCAAAAAAGAATAATAATAAAAAAATATGGTCATCTTCCTCTAAACAAATGCGCAGCAACATCCACTGTATTGGCCTCCCAAATCAGATCATCCCACAGTTGGGGCTGCGCATTTTATACACCCGTTGTTTTCACATGACTGGCAAAATAAGTCACAGTTTAATGCTTCAGAGAACTGCTACTGGATCTGTTTGGACTGTTCCAAGCCACCAAGACAGAAACTAAAGACACTAAGTTCTAAAATAACACAAAGGCTTAGAAAAAATTTCAAAAACAGTATTATCTATGTGCTTTTGGAGGTACATTTTGTACTATTTTAATTGGCATGCATCAACTGTTCAGAAGACAGACTGAAAATATGAAGAGATTCTATTGAAATACAATATCGCTGTTATCGTGCAAACCTTGTAACTCCAATTTTGGTGATTTTCATACTTTAACGTTGAAGGATTTAGCAATTGAAGGATTACATGCTCTTCTATGGGCTGAGAAAAAAAAAGTTGGATGCTTGGACTTTCAGAACCCATTGGATGAAAAATTAAATGGTTGGTCAAGCTAATAACAAGGCTGTTTTTCTCTGTTTCTGAAAAGTTTACATTTTGAAGATAGGAAGATACGATTTTCACCTAACAGCGACGATATGGAATATTACCAATTCTAGTTCCTTTTCTAGTGCCGAGATTTTTAAAACTGAACACAGAGCTTTGGTTTTATATGTTGCAAGACAGGTTTTATAATGTAAGCAGCTGCCACTGAGTTCTCTGTCGGACTAATTACTGCTCCTCGCGGCTCTGCCTCGGATACGACACGCAGCACCTTCGCGTGACTTCCACCTCCACAGGCCGCGGCCCATCGCGCATGACTGTCCGTCATCATTACCTGCTTGTAAAAACACCAAAGACAGGCGCGGGGAGGGGGTCGCCGAGGAGAGGCTTAGCTTCCCTTTGAGCGCCGCCTCACCTTTGACCTCGCACAGGGGGGAAGAGGTAAACACAAGGGGGGAGACGGCTAAGCTTCAGTGACTTTTAATGACAGAGCCGGTTTGGGTTAGAATAGCAACACTGTCATCACGCGGAGACTAGATAAGATTAGGCTTCGTCAGGCAGGCGGCAGCAGAAGTGGCAGGCCGCGGCGCTCTGTTTGCCTCCGCATTAATCCACAAGGGTTAGCGTACGAGTCGCGGATGTGTGCTTTGTGTTTGATATGGAAGTCAGGCACTTACATGTACACACTATAACGCTTGCTTCAGATGGGAATTGTGCCTCAGAGGTCGTTCGGGCCACAGTTTCCTGCAGGAAGCCATTTCTAAGCAGGAGCGCACCATTGCTTAGAGCATTCTTTGCTAGTCGTTGAGCACAAAGGCCAATGCCAGATAGCCGCTCTATAAAAGCTAGATGACAGACTAGTTTGGGACAAAACTCACAGAGATTATCGCGAAGGGGTGAAAGTGTGTCTTCACCGATTTTGGAACCGCAAGTCCTGATCGTGCTTGTCGTCAGCGTTCATTTGCTCGTAATCCTCGGTTCATTCCTTTCACACGGCAAACCGCAAAGACAAAACACCTCCGCCTTCATTAAGAGCTATTCACTTTCTGTCTTTTTGGTTTTTTTTCCACGAGGTTCTAGTCCGTCTCTTCAATTAGGCCAATAAAAACAAAGACTGACGACAACAGTTACAAGAGTAGAAGAGGACGAGGCTGTTTTAGTCGGCGTGGTTGCTCAAAGCGCAGTCATGCGGCTGAACACGTAATAAGCCTCCCATTCTTCCCCCAAAGTACCAACAGTTCAGCTGGACTCCGCAGACCTCTGAAAAGGAGGATTCTCCAAATCCGACATGCACGCCGATTCAGAATTCAGGGGGAAAATGCCCTTTTAGTGTGAGAATGGAGGGAGACGCCTTCACGGGCTGCTGACTACGCTTTGGCGAGGGCCTCCGTAGCAGTCGGCCGGACAAAAAAACAAAAAACACAGACCATACAGATAGAGGTACCTCAATGAGCGCTCAGTTAATCTGCAAGGTCATTAGGCTACTTGAAACACTCATTAGCATCATTCTCTTTTCATGAACTTAGATGGAAAGCTTTTTTTTTTCGGGCTTCGGTTAAAAAAAAAACCCACACAGGATTCATGGAGTTCTGGGAAATTTCGTGGAGAGCCGGGGCGCGGGGGGCGAAGGGTGGGGGGCGGAGGGGCAGGGGGGGAGTTGTTGTGGGACAGTTTGACATTTGGAGTCACCGGGGTCATTCAGTCGTAATGAGGCGCCCGCGGTTGGACCGCAGTAAAAGGCTCTGCCCCAGTGCTCAACTCTGCCTGACTCATCGCCAAGCCTGATGACAGTTTGGTTTGGTGCTGGTCAGACCAATCACACGGCGGCAGGTTGATTCATCTCTGGTGGAAAGTAATTAACAAGATGGGGCCATACGGACAATCCTGATGTGTGTGTGTGTGTGTGTGTGAGAGCTGTCAAAGTCCCTATATTGTGGTACTGCTCACAGGAAAGTGCCTGTTGAAATCCATACCGGTTTCTGCATTGCTTTTATGGTTTAAAGCTGGAAAAACAAGAATTCAATGCACATGCATACACATTAATTTCCCTTAACTGCAATACAAACCATACTCAATATACATTTTTCATACTTTTTACATGATTAGAGAAACTTCTACCTGCCACCAATGGCAGCCAACAATGCTCACCCTCACCCTGTATACAGTATATGCTCTAGAACTGGAATGTCAATTTGTAGATCTATAAACTGAAAACATCTGCTATCTTGTAAGTATCAACAAAATAAGAAGTCTTTCAAGCCAATAGGGGCTCAGTATTAGCATGACAAGGGTGCTATATCTTTATCTAATTTTCATTACATTCTATTAGTTGTATTATCTTCAAAATGCTCTATTGGTTGTATTATCTTCAATATGTTCTATTCTTATATTCCAATCTAAATCCTGTTTTTTTGCTGCTGCAATGGTCTAATTTCCCCATTGGGATCATTCAAGTTTCATCCACTATCTTATTTTAGCTCGCATAGGAGTAAGACTATGTTGTTAATAATACATAAGACATGGTTCAAAACCTCATCACCTCTCCACTGGCATGTCAGCATACACCCAAATAGTTTAAGACCCACCCATCAGTTGCTGGCGAGGCTGGGGTTTATTCAGAGGACAAAGGGTATCCAACATGCTGCTTTATTTAAAGGATGTTTGTTCTCTTTGTTTCCATATGCAGAATAGGCTTATGTACAATCATTTAACCCACGTTTAGAAGGTAAGCAGCTCTATCCTCCAACCCCTGACAACCACACGTAGGTAGAGCTGTGTTTAGTGAAGTTGTCAGCGGCTCTCCCCTTCAGATGTCACCCCTATGATGAAGCACATGTGCGTGACTGCTCTGCGCCTTTAGAATAGCCCCGGGCGCTCGTCTCTGTTCTTCTGTTTCCCCCCAGAAGTTCACAGCGCAGATTCACAGAGCGAGATAAGCCCCGTAAAGTGCTGTAAAAAGGCGCAGAGCTCTTCCGCGGCCCCGCGCGCGCTCCCACTAATTACAGGCATAAATCAAAGTAATGGCCCTCTTCATCTATCATTCCTGTTTGCAAATGACGTAACTTCCTCACGGGCCTCGCTCTTATTTTACTACAGCCTGAGAAAAAAAAAAAAAAAAAAAAAAAAATTACTACAGCCTCGGCTATGCGGCGCGCGTTAGAAATGTTGCATGGCGGTATCGGACGAGACGGGTGCGCTGCCAGGCTGGGACGTTAGAGTGTAACTGTACCTGCAGTGTCTGAGCAAATCATCACCTGCACACACCTTCCTGAGCTCCTCCCTGACCTCCATGCTCACTCACACGCGATGAGCAATTGAGCTGTCAGTCAAAGCGGAGGGGAAACCAGTGTTGAAACTACACTCGCTGGCAGTGCCGGGGCTCTGGAGGCCCAAGGCGGAGGCCATCCAGGCCCGTCTACCCTACAGGTTGCTCCACTGCTATTGTCCCGTAATCACCTCATCGCACCTTTTGAAGGGGATTACCCACAAGGCTCGGCATCCCAGCTCTAACAGCTGCATGAAATGACAAAGAAATAGGACTCTTTTGCAGAAATAGAGCTTACTGGGGTGATTCTGTGCATGAAATTCCCTACTAAATAAAGGTGAAATAAAATAGAAATTATTATTTTTTTTTTTTCTGCATGATACATTCCCAAATTAAAAAGGGACTATAAAACTGACACACTGTAGATGTTATTACTCCAACAAATGTATGTGTCCACCTCATCATCAATGAATCCTTTATTCCTACATTTTATTGGAGAGGTTTTAAGACTTTAATTTCACTCAGTGCAAGGTTAATGCCTGGCCCAGCACTAGTCTAATTGGTCATCTCCCACTAAAATGCTGACAAATGGTGGATGAAGTCAAGGTACAATGACTTTGAAAAAAAAAACTGAATGTCATTAGCTAGATCTTTGGATGAAAAAGAGTAAGTGTTAAGCTTCAGATGGGTGCACGTTATTTAATGTCATGCTGATTAAGTGTTGATGAGGTGGGAACCCGACCACATTTTGCCCCAATTAAGCCCATGCAAGTCAGGGAGGGATGGAAATTTTATTATTTTTCTCAGGTTTTAACCACCTAACACTTTGGTGCATAGCTGGCAGAAAGAAGCCAATCGACAAAGCAGCAAATTCCTTTCACAAATATCTTTTAACTGACTAGAACATTGAAGTCGATGGACTTTAATTGATAAGGGGCAATAAAAGTGAAATGGTTTTGAAGCATTATGGGTTAACCAGTGGGCTGAATTCCTCTTCACCATTCAAGCACTGAATATGTGGCTCTTAACCAACACAAAATTACCCCAAACATCACAGACCTAGAGAGAAACCACAGTGGGTCTCATGACCAAGGATGTTCAGGATCACTAGGTTGACCGTTCATTATGCTTTGCTGGCCAACCATACACACACACACACACACACACACACACACACACACACACAAACACACACACAGAAAGAGAGAGAGAGAGAGAGAGAGAGAGAGGGAGAGAGAGAGACTCATGGATCAGCTAACTTCCTGAAACTAGATTTTGTTTCAAATAAAAATTAGTTCCAACTCCAATGGTGGTTGGTTCAGCAAACCAAGTTAACCGAAAAAGAGTTTTCTCAGTTTTCCATCAATCAGATATAGATTATGTAGATTACCACAATTACACATCATCCTTCACAAACATGCAAGCATTACATGTCATATACCAATAGGAACCTTTCAGCAAATCTAGTGTGCCTTTTATTGAAGGGCCATGTTGAATAAACTTTAACAAAGGGCAGGGGGTACTGCTGGGGTTTGGTCTAATAACTGAAGCTGAGTGCAGGGGGTCCTGCCAGTGAAGGAGGCTGGGACCAGTGGTTCGTTCCAGTGGTTCGTACCAGTGTGTCTCCACCCTCGTGGGTCCAGTCACTGCTGGAATAAAGCGAGACCACACACTGTCACCTTGGGAGGACAGCTGGAGGGTCCTGACTCAGTAAGTTTCTGTATACTTCACATTCAGAACTGACATAGGCCTGTAAACATAGCAAGGGCTCTGGAGGAATCAATATATTTGCAATTTGATTTAGAATTTAAAACAGGGAAAGGCATTCATTTACAAAGACATTCACTTACTTATTCATTGAAGTGGTATGTGTCTCTTCTACTGCTAATTTACTGTTTGAAGGCATGAATAGGCATCAATGGCCAATTTAATGTGCCATAATAACATTATAGCCTATCTTTAATTAGATAGAATAGAGGCTATTACTGAGTAATAGGCTAGACCTCAGGATATTTTCACACAAATTCATAAAGCAGAATCAAATACAAATTTCAGGAAAAATAATATTCACGAAGGATTTTTTTTCACGAATTTGGCTTTTAGAATTGTACACCTACTAATTATTGGCCGTAAAAAAATAACTATAGTAAACCTGTGATACATTTTTGCAGGATACCATAAATATTATTGCTAAACTATAAACCACATCCTATGGGAATATTATTAGTTGTATTATAGTATATTGTAGTAATGTTATGGTGATATTGTAGTAAAAAACCCATGACTAAGTACAGCAAAGTCACTATAAATTCACTATTGAGACACACTATCAGTCCCTATCGGAATATTATAGGAATATTATAGTGATTTTTCGTTAGGGTGCGACGAATAATGGACTTTAGAATCAATGAATTTAAATCAGGCAGGTCGATTGTTTCACAGCAGATAAAATCCACATCACAGCGGTTGTTGCTAAAGCAAAATGCATGTGAAAAATGCATGGCAGCGGTGCAGTTCAAGGTCATAGGCCAGAATATTACCGTGGGTTTGTGTGAGTCGCTGTCCGTGGTGCTGAACCAGGATCCCCGAGTCCACATCACAACCAGACCAACACCGAGCCGAGCAGCAAGGGCCAAGACCCACAGAAAAACCTCCGAACATCACCTTCATACTGGATCAAACCCACATCCTCAACAAACAAACAGGCAGATTAAGCAAACAAACAAAATTAAGGGTGAAACGAAAATGATAAGGCAGGTTTGACTGCTTGTTTATGACTTTTTTTTAGGAATATATGGCTGCTTTAAAATGAACATAGGAGACAGATGGGTAACAGTTATTATATCACCCATCCTTCAGTAATGGCGTCTCAAAATAGTGTTAAACAAACAGATGATAATTGATCTCCATCCGCCTCTATTAACCTTTAGGTGCAGCATTGCCAAACCTTTTCCTAGATTTAGTTCTATTATATGAACAGTCAAAAGATTCATAATGGTGAGTGAATGGCAGGACGTGTCTGATGTTGAAATGTATATTAATTAGGGGGAATTAATGAGCTGCAACATGGGGTTCGCCTCCTCCTGGTGGCTTGATGGAAAAGCGCACCCTCGATTTTACATTAAAACAACTTCTCAGCAGTACAGAACTGAGGCATCCAAAGCATCAGATGGAATAATAAGAATATTACACAGAGCATATTTCATGAAATAAAGGTGGGAGATGTATGTACTGTGCAATTACATAATTTTATCCTCATTTGAATGCAGCTTTGGCGCAGAGCCATGAATGCTGCTTTGAGGTGAAGGAGTGATCGACCTGTCACAACCAAAAGAAACACTCACTCGGTAACGTTTGCCCTCAGTCAATTCAAGGAGCAAAAAATAGTCCGTTGTAAAACTTCACTATTCATGATCATGGAACAGAAACCTGACGTCGATTCTGTGTAAAATAAAACAGGCTAAATAAAATTATCCAAATTATGCAGTAGCCTAATAGTTTCTTGAGGTCAGAGGAGGCAGGTATGATTACAGAAGTATAACATATTATTATACGCTACAGAAGTGCAAAAAATAAAACACGACCATATGGGCTAATTCTGAATCTGCAAATATCTCAATATAGATCATGACTAAATAGGCCTAACTACAGTGGTAAAGTACAATGCACCTATACTGCTAAATAAGGCTAATTCATTTATAGCCGATGACAAATTATAGGAGAATCTTAGAAAGGCCTATTTTTTTAAATTAATTTTTACAAATGACGCCCGCTGCAAAATAGATATATATAACTTTTGCTGTGACAGGCAATGACACAAAACCTGATGCCTCGTAGGATTATATTTCCTATGTAGGCATAAGGGTTCAATTTATGACTTATAAAAATGGTAAAAAAAAAAATGTTTTAAGTCACATCTTAATCAATGGAATACTTTAATAAGCGATATAACGTTTACGATTTGATTTCAATCTCTAAAATCCACACAGACTGGTGAACTGAAAACAGTTTGGCTTGCTGTGTGCAGCCTACTTCCTTAAGGCAGCGCCGCGTGTTGTTACAGGCACATCGATTTTTACTGTGTTGTCTCACACAGAAGACACAAAAATATTATAAAAAATATTACAGAAATAAGAGATAGATAAAAGAATATACGAGCAGCCTTACTTTCTTAATGATAATAATATTGTTCATAAATAAAATCATTATACAAATAAAATAATGTGACAATATGAAATTATTACTAGTTATAATAATGATAATTATTATTTGTATTGTTTTTATTATTATTATTATTGTTGTTGATGATGATGATGATGATGATGATGATGATGATGATGATGATGATGATGATATTATTATTGATGTTGTCATCACCATCATAAACAAAAACAATACTACTACAACTACTACTAATAATAATAATAACATACAGCTGTAGTGTAGTAATTTATTCCTATTAGGGATATAGTTTATTATTATTATTATAATTATTGTCATTATTATTATTATTATTATTATTATTATTATGTAGCAGTAGTTGTAGTGAGGCTGCCTTAGTGTATGAAGGCAGCCTACTATTATATCGGGATTATTATGAATAATTATATGGCCAAAGAGCGCACATCGGTCTCAATTACTGTCAATATTCGATCTTATAGCAAGTAAATTGCACAATCGACGTTCAATTTAAACGCTCGCATTTCCTGAGCAGAATAGTCGGACAATTACATATTTTAGCCTGGAACTACTACACCGAGAGAGAGAGAGAGACAGAGAGAGAGAGAGAGAGAGAGAGAGAGAGAGAGAGAGAGAGAGAGAGAGAGAGAGAGAGAGAGAGAGAGGGTGGAGGGGGTGGCGGGGGGGAGGGGTGACACCCTTTGCAACAAACCCACCCACTGTAACAAACCAGGACACAGACGCTGACGAGCCGTGATGCTGCAGTGTTTTGGGATAAATGACTCCACTTGGTGCTGTGGGGCTTCACAGCATGGACGAGCTGAGGAGAGAGCGCGTGGAGCTCACTGCTTTCAGGCTGAACCAGTGATGCACAGCAGGCTGAGGACTAGGGAATGACTTTTTATTTATTTGGTTTATTTCAGGCAGGTTTTTGTTCCTCGTTCAAAGAATATATATTTAACAGGAGGATCTGTAATAAGGGGGAGATTGTTTTTTCTTCCATAACCTACTCAATTCAGATGAAAAAATGTAGTCTCTACATGTCAAGTCATGGACAAACACTGATGTGAAGTGGGCGCAGGGGGGGAAAAAATATCCAGAATAGAAACAGAGGATAGAAAGAGTTTGGATAACTCGTTAAAGTTGGTGTTTATCGAGGAACCAAGGACTGACACCCAGGTACCTGATAACCTCCTAATTCAACACAATTCATTTTCTATCATTTAAAAACCACAGGCCTATACTGGGACATATATTTAAAACATGTGCATTTTAATATTGATTTCCACTGTAGGATCCCCATCATGGATAATATACTGGAAGGGATTAACCAAGCGTCTCCCAGGGGTTTTTTGGTGGCATCGGTGACTCTGTTGTTCTCCCTCCACCTGTGGCGGTGGCTCCGGCAGGTGATGATCCCCTGCCCGCCCGGACCGCTCGCCTGGCCGGTGATCGGCAACGCTGCGCAACTCGGCAAAGCGCCGCACATCTATTTTGCGCGCATGGCGAAGAAATATGGAAACGTCTTCCAGATCAAACTGGGCTGCCGCACCGTGGTGGTGCTGAACGGAGACTCCATCAGACAGGCGCTGGTGAAACAGGCGCCCGACTTCGCCGGCAGACCGGACTTCACCTCCTTCCAGTACGTCTCCGGCGGCGACAGCCTCGCTTTTGGCACCATCACCGACTGGTGGAAGGTGCACCGCAAAGTGGCCCAGTCCACCGTGCGCATGTTCTCCACCGGGAACCCGCACACCAAAAAGACCTTTGAAAACCACGTCCTCTCCGAGGGCAGAGAGCTGCTGCGGCTGTTTGTGAGGAAAACGCAGCAGCACCGATATTTCCAGCCCATGACCTACCTGGTGGTGTCCACGGCCAACATCATGAGCGCGGTGTGCTTTGGGAAGAGGTACTTGTATGAGGACGAGGAGTTTCGGCAGGTGGTGGGGAGGAACGTTCAGTTCACCAAAACAGTGGGCGCCGGGAGCATAGTGGACGTGATGCCCTGGCTGCAGTACTTCCCCAACCCCATCAAAACTATATTTGACAACTTCAAACAGCTCAATCTGGAGTTTGGCGTGTTCATCCGAGATAAAGTCATAGAGCATCGAAAAACAATCCAGTCGAGCACCATCAGGGACATGACAGATGCTTTTATAGTGACACTGGACCGGCTAAGAGAAACCGCTGTAGGGGTCCCGGTCGGGAAGGACTACGTATCCCCCACACTTGGGGATATATTTGGAGCGAGCCAAGACACACTGTCGACCGCGCAGCAGTGGATCATCCAGCTACTTGTGAGGTAAAGCAGTTTTCCTGTGATTTTCCAAAAATCTTTCAAATGCATAATTGATAATGTAGATAATAGACAATAGAAGTAATCATGGGGAATCAAACTGGACCATAAATCACAGCGGGTCGTCTTCCTGTAGAGACCTGAGGCACTTCAGTAGCGTTCATGTTATGTAATAACAGCCTACCGGAGAGCTGAGGCGCACAGGCAGCTATTGGCATGAGGCTCTGAAACGGCATAGCAGTGAAAGTGATTCAAGCGTCCAGTCAGCATTTAGCTATAAGCACGGGATTCTTTTGCAGGGTATAGCTAATTTCTCATGCGTTCTTTGTCTAATGTTTGCTGACTGGGTGCATTGAGAGTTCAATCCTATCAGTGCCTGTTTGCAAAGTGTTTCACAATCAAGAAAAAAGATACAGAAACAAGGTTACACCTGAAGGGGTAACACCTGAGGGAAGCAGCAGAAACAAAGACACAGGCAGTAGGGTGGGGGTGGGATAAGGACCCTGGTAATAGCGTAAGGGGTGGGTGAGGGGGGTAATGGCAAATCTGTGTATACACTAACACAGAAAAATAAAGGTGTGAACTGGAAACGAAAAAGAACCATTTCGGGTTCCACAAAGAACCTTTCAAGAACCTTTCTCAATTCTTAGCTATTGGATGGTGGGTGATGGCATAAATGTGGAAAATAACCAAACAAACCCCTCCATAGTTTATATTGTGCAATTGCAAATAACGCTATACAAGGGCAGATTAAAAAAAACAAAAACACAATGCAGATGTCTAAGCAAAGGAGTGCAGAAATGGTTCTTTAAAGAACCTTGGTCTGAAAGGTTCTTTGTGGAACCAGAAATGGTTCTTCTATGGCATCACCATTTTTGGTTCCAGTTTCCACCTTTATCTTTCTGAGTGTGGGTCCTCTAATCAAATAACTTGCTACATTATCTTTGGTTTGGCTGCAATAGTCCTTAAAGGTTAGACAGGACTGACTGAGAACAGACGCCTGCCGTCACTATGTGTGCAACCTCCATCGTCCAGGTTTTCACCTAAAATGAATTTGAACGTAGGTACCCTGAGGTACAGGTGCGCCTCCAGCAGGAGGTGGACAAGGTGGTGGACCGCAGCCGGCTCCCCGCCATCGAGGACCAGCCGCAGCTGCCGTACGTCATGGCCTTCATCTACGAGGTGATGCGCTTCACCAGCTTCGTGCCGCTCACCATCCCCCACTGCACCACGGCCGACACCTCCATCATGGGCTACTTCGTGCCAAAGAACACGGTGGTCTTCGTCAACCAGTGGTCCGTCAACCACGACCCGGCGACGTGGACGCAACCGGAGACCTTCGACCCCCTGCGCTTCCTGGACCAGGAGGGAGCGCTGAACAAGGACCTGACCAGCAGCGTGCTCATCTTCTCCCTGGGGAAGCGGCGGTGCATCGGCGAGGATCTGTCCAGGATGCAGCTGTTCCTCTTCACCGCGCTGCTGGCTCACCAGTGCCACATCAGCCCGGACCCGGCCAAGCCGCCCAAGATCGACTTTGACTACGGTCTGTCTCTGAAACCCCATGCCTACTTCATAGCGGTGACTCTACGAGACAATATGGCGCTGCTGGAGGAGGTCAGCAGACAGGGCTTCAGTGGAGAGACCCAGGAGGTGAAGGGTGAGCCCGTATCAGACTGACAAATACAAAAAAATAGCTGAAATTGCAACTATAAAAAAAAAAACAATAATGAAGGTTGAAGGACAAAACACTGAAGAGACTCATGAACTGTAGCTCATCCCCGTGTGCCATCAGGTATCAGCAAAATAGTTCTGAAAAATATATTTATAAGCAGAAAACTCAGGCAAAATTATTATCTTTTCCACACATTATTTTTTTAATTCTTAACATGACGTTGAGCTGAGAAAGATTATAGATCATTGACTTGTGATCAGTGATTATTGACTTATTTTTTTAAGTATTACGCTATAGTGGCAGATGGAGACAGACGGTCTCATCTGTTTCACTGGAGACATGGTGTATACATGGAAAACATGGTTTATACATTGCATACCTGTCACAACCAGCAGTTGACTTGGGGTGATCCTGTCATTTCTTGCTCATTATCCTCTCACATGGAACCACAAAGGCAATCTGACATGCCAAGAATTAGCATCTCTATCTGATTCAGTCATTTCTAACAAATTAAGTGCAGATAATGGAGCAAAACTACGGCATCCTACACCTGACGATGTTGTAGTGTTTTATCACAAATAATGCTGGCATGCTTTGGTTTTCGACAAGCTGGAGGACTGAAGTCCGCTGCCCACCACTGGAGATCAGCCTCAACCGGACCTCAGTACATGCAACACTGTGGTTACTGTAGTTACAGTAGTTACCAGCATCATGCCAAATACTAGCTTGAACAGCTGCTGTAACAGAGTTTTGCCTTTTTAGTGTGCACACCAGGATTTCTGCAAGAAATCATTACGAAAGAATATGTGAATTGATATAAAAGTGGGATCCATCAAGCTTGTGTAGGTTTAGATATCACAATCACAAACTTTACATTACGTATTGTCGTCGTCAGGTGGAAACCTTGTAACTCCAAAATGTCAACTTTTCAAAAACAGCCTTGTTTATACCATTTTTCAGTTTGAAAGGGTTTCATAAGCCAGAGTGTTGCAGAATGTTCTCAACCCATAGAGGAGCATGTAATCCTTCAGTTGCAGTTAAAACATGAAAATCACCTATATTGTTATGAGTTACAAGGTTTTCATATGGCAACAGCAATATGCCATTTACAAGAGTTAAGGTCAGGATCATGGCCAGTAATTCTGCAACAGGCTAATAAGCTGACGGAGTGCTTCAGTCCTTACGCCTAATGTCTACTAAAATTAAATGTTAAGTACACGTGTAGTTTTTAATATACTTACATAGTATAAATGCATAGTTACTCAGGAATAAGGCCTATGAAATGCCAAATATATTTACCTAGAATGCTTCTGAATGTCATATACAGTAACATATTGTGAAACCCACACCTAGACTTTGTTCCAAAGGACAAGGCTAAGGAGCGTAAGGGTACACCAAACATTAACACTGACCTGCTGCAAGTATTGTTGCTTGTGTCTGTGAACTGCTGTACAATGCATGTAACCATACGAATACTAATATTAGATCTATATTAGATCAGTGTTATTTAGGCATGTATTTCTTATTTTTGTTCCATTGTGTATAAGTTTGAATGTCATAGGATGCTGCTCTATGAAAAACCTTTGACCCCGTTGGATTTAGGTTCCCTTCTGAAGACGCCAGTTACCAAATGATTTCTTCTTCATGTTGTTTTGACTACAGAATATAATCACATGGTCAAAATAGGGTAAAAACGGGGTGAGATTGGTGTTGTTTTTGCTGTAGACTCTTCTAATTGCTTTCTCAGCGCTAAAGACACATATGAGACAAACACACTGACTGTCAGGGCTTGAATTTGGGTGTTTGCTGGCCTCCTGCCAAACCATGTTAAAGAATGAATTACAGCCTACTTCAAGCAAGTGTTAATACTGGGACAGATTAAAGGGGAAAACCACTGAATTTCAGCCCTGAAATATGTTATTTCTGTGCCCTAGCAAAGCTTCTTTTAGTGAACGTTACTATGTCTCCCATTGCTGGAACCCAGAGAAACTATCACATGATGTTGTGCTGATGTACAGTTCAACAGAGAAAGAACTAAAAAAGACATAAAAGCTGATTTTAACAATATTCAAGAAGATTTTATAGGGATGAGGGTAGATTTCATTGCAATATGGTAGCACTGCCGCATCATATAGTTAAGTTGTTAAGGACAGACAAACATTGTGTATCATTGTCAGAACGGTTCCAGGATGTTCATCTGTGTGATATTAAAAAAAGTTAAGTTTCAGTTCTCTGGTTTCTAGCTTTGGGAGAAATAATAATGGGACTATAAGCATGTGACAGTTCTAAAATTGAGTGGTATTCTCCTTAAAATGCATAAAAGTCATGCAAAGAGGGCATTTGGTCACAAAGACTATTGCTATCTTCATTTGAGAAAGTATTTAAATCATTAAATGCAGCATGTTCAACGGGATTTCATTTGTAGGGTTCAGTCTTCCTAAATAAATTAAATAAATTGTGTAAATTGTAAATTAAGTAAATTGTGGAATACATGGTCCGAAAATCATATTCCTCTTTCCACAATGGACCAACTGATAAAAGAATTACTTTAGTACTTTACTCATTTTCTGATAGAAGCATACATGAATATCACCCAGGAGGAAACCCACTGTTGAAATGCAACAGGAAGGTTTGGATTTGGAGCTGCTACACTGTCTCTGGATCAGAATATTTATGTTACAGAAGAGATCCTGTATTTCATACTGTACCACAATACTGAAGGATAGAATGCTAACCCTAATCCCGCAGATGATCTAAAAGGAAATATCAAGTCTGAATAAACTCAAAAACAGTTAGCAAATTAAGGTTTTGTGACCAAATTGTAAATCATTGTACCTTTATTTACTTAAATGTTTAGCTGTTCCTATGCTTATGCTTTTCCTGTAATTTGTGAAACTGAAACATCTTTCTAACCTAGTCGCCATGATGGGGGGTCAAGAAATATCTAAAAACAAAAGCTGACAGCCTGTATCTTTATCTCATATGTATCTTTTGTTGGACGATACAAATTAGAAGAGTAGCTACAGCAAAAAAGACATTTTCCACTGTTCACTGTAGCAATACTTAAGCTTTTGACTATACATTACTGCAGCTGTGATGTTGCTCTCCAGAGTATTTTTCCAGTCCTCGTGCTCAAGAGGATGATCTAAAGTTGTTTTAAGTGATATTGTACAGTAATACTAAATAAACAGACACGTTAATTATTTTGTTTTTCATTGATGCTGTTTTCTAGATGTTAAACAGGCTTAAGCTGAAAAATGAGAGGCCGAGAGAAACCGCTCCCGAACTGAAGTGGATTTTTTTTTTATTCCAACGCAGAGAAATGGGGTGTAATATTCAGTCAGGATGATTTTTTTTTTTTTTTTTAAGTTGTCTATACGCATCTCAATTTGTTGCAACTGGCATTCAAAAGCTCTCTCATGAAGGTAATTCTGTATTTGAGCTTGATAAGACAGAACGTTGATTAAGATAACATTTCATGTGCTGTCAGTGCAGACTTAAGGAGAAATGCACTGTCGTCTAGGCACCCTGCCAGGTCAGGTGGGAACAAAAGGGAAGTGTTTGGGAGAGCCCTTTCCCTGCGCCGCGTTTTATCTCACCCTCCCAGAACATCCTGTACTTGATCAGTGAGCGGCTCGCAGCCAGCCAGCCAGACAACTCGGAGTGCGTGACAAATTCAGATAAAACTACAGTAGATGATTACTGATACGGCTCGCTCTCTCTCTCCCCTTCACCAAGCAGAACATGAAATCTGAAGACTAAATACTACCAGTGAATGCGTGGCAACACTCCAAGCATAATCTTTATGAATCAGTAGGAAAACAATGTCATTTCGCATTTGCGCCTCCCTGGTGAAATGAGGAGTCGACCTGTCACAAATGAGTAACAAGCACAGAGAAACTGACACTGTTGTGTTTAATACACCCGGTTCAGTCGGATAATGACTTTGAGTATGACTCCTGACAATATCAACCTTGAGGGGTTGTTGCTCCGGCACAATATGCAGCGAGCTTGTTTTACTTTGTTCCCCTTCTTGGATTACAGGAAGCCGCAGAAGGTAGCAACTATTCCTAAAACACAAACATAGAAGAGGGTGATTGTGGATGAGATTTACAAGGAAATGAAACAAGCCTAAAACTATCCTAAGTACAGCCTGAAATTGTCACATAGATTTGACGAAGGGGGGGAAAAGTCATATTTACACTTAGTAAAGCAGGTGCCTCATATGACTTTGGGGGACGGTCATGACAGGTACAGCAAGACAAAATCTTGCATGAACGACCGGTGAGATTTTGTCTGGCTCGCGAGGCTATATCATCACAGCTTATACCTGTCAAGACTGTATTAACAAGATTAGTCTGAATCTCTCTTGATTTTAGCAAGAGCCTGCATTCTGCATTTAATGCTAAGCATACACACACCAAGCTTTCATTCAGCTGGTATGGAAGCACGATATTCTTATATCCAGGTCCTTAGATTTTCTATGGCGGCATATTTGAAGATCTGAATACTGGGCATTAAGAGAGAAGGTTGCTGACTAACTGATGTTTGTAGTGCTGAGAATAAAATAAACCAAACATCAATAAAATAACCCTTTTTTTATATTTGAAGAAAGGCAGGAAAAGTCAAGTCAACATCCAGATCCAGACTCTGAGTCAAAAGAGTCTGAGTCAAAAGTCTGAGTCAAAATAGGCAGGAGAACGAGAAAAGTCCAAGAGGTCACAAAAGTGTCACAAGACCGAATTAAAGTACAGCAAGCGTGGGTCAACGACTTATGATTCTCAGCTAAACCTGACAACTGTCCATCTTGAGCAGCACCTCCTTGACTATCATCTGTACTTTGTGGCTTCAGGGGGAAGAAAACACCAGTGTATCATGTCGTATTCAACATGAGG
The DNA here is from genome assembly GCF_048128805.1 of Centroberyx gerrardi. Classification (NCBI taxonomy): domain Eukaryota; kingdom Metazoa; phylum Chordata; class Actinopteri; order Beryciformes; family Berycidae; genus Centroberyx; species Centroberyx gerrardi. The sequence continues at coordinate 7,583,593 of NC_136011.1, read as the reverse complement.
TCCCGTCTTCCAGGCAACCGCGTGCAGACTTTAACATTAGATGCGATTACACCCACAGACACACTAATTGTGTCTGCGAACGGATACAGAACATCAAACGTTTGCATCATATTTAGGAATAACGGCCGTAATTGAATTCTGCAGCCGTCTCAATTGAGGCTTTTGATCAAAGTGAGTAGGAGGCTAATAAAAAATCAGGTAAAGTTGTTTTCCAGACTGTACAAACACTTTCATTTTTTTCTTTGGGGAGGTACGTCTTTAGAGTGGTTCTACTGTGAAAAAAAAAAAGAAATGCTGAAACATGACTAGACTGGAGGGAAGCTGGCCTGAATCTGATCCAGTGACAAATTCCCAATAGCCCTGGCACAAAATGTACAGTCTGGGAAAAAACAGAAGGGAAGGGGCGCCTTAAAACTACACCATCATTGTTAGTCATGCAAGAACCTGCTTGTTGTTTTTCTGCTGCATTTGGATTAAGACCAACGTCAATATTTGGTTTATAATAAAGCAAAATTCCTGTTACATTTTAATCATGAGGTGCACATAAAACTAATTGCTGTAAGCGAGTACACCTCAAAAACTCATAAAGCGAGCAAGCACACAACAAGCCCATGTGTCATACATGTAACACCATGACGAACTGACCATACATACCAGGATTGCACACATTTAATTTTAGTACCATTTATCATTCAGTGCACCGTCTATGACATTGTACAGTATAATCTCCATGTAGTGTGTAGTTTGCTGGATAACCTTCAGGAACACTGTACTTCCCTTGGCAAAAAAACACAAAAAAAAATCAAAAACATTCATATTGCTGAGATAGAAAAAATCTGTAAAGCCACAAATAAAAGTAATTCTTCATGTGATTTTCACAACTCAGGTTAAACATAAAGTAAAGGAACATCATGAACCACCACAGATTCTTAATCCCTGGCCTCTTCCCAAACAGTCTTAAAAGTAAACCATAAAACCCCGAAATATTTAACTCTTCAAGCCAACAGGTTCCATGTCTATAATGTGTTTTCTTTTAACACTTAAAAGATTGATTAAAATGACAAAAAAGGCAAAGTCCCCACCACAAGTTTAAAATTGGGAATGCATAAAACAGTATTTAAAATGAATCAAAATCAACTGCATATAACATAAAATAATCATTTAGATTGTAACACAAATTCTGATCAGATCACATTACAGTGGCATACTTTGAACAGGAATGCAAACTCCAGCACCGCATCATGCCAAAGTGAAGGCTAGAGAACCACCGAATCCACTGCTGTGTTTACTATCCTTTTACTAGAAAGCCACTAGAACGCCGCTAATCTTTTTTCCACAGAGAGAGAAAAAATAACAACAACAGGACTGGCTCTCTGTTTCCCTCTCAATGATTCCATTTACATGCAACAGTACCTAGCTCTTAATGTGATTATGAAAATACTAATTAAGAAAGAGGTCATGTAAACATCTTGATCTAACAATGTTACTTCATTAAGGTCATATTTTGATCGTGTGATTAAGACATGTGGAGAACTGTGATCAACATACCTTGGGTTACTATGATCTATTGCTAATATCTACATCCAGCCTTCATATTGCAATATTTGATAAACAGAAAAGTTACATGTGAGCAGGATAATTGCCATAAGAGCTATATGACTGTCATCAAAGGGTTGGACAGTCAATAATCACAGTATGTCAGATCTCATGAAAGCTACAACAAAAACATAATATTCTTCTTCTATCCATTTAAACTGCTTAATTGAATTCTTCATAATCAAAATCAGAGAGATAACTAGGTTGCTGTGCGCGTGTAAACGCAGTCAGCGAGCGTTAATGCTGGTATGAATGGCGGCAGAGGGAAGAGGGCAAAAGGTCGTCCAGTGGTCACATCTTTCCAAGATCTTTGTTTGGGTGCGCCATTGTTTGGAGCGTTTTTGTTATTGCCACTTTGAATGCGTGGTGGGAGACACAACAAAAACAGGACGCGGCGGGAAGGAACAACAAGCTCCGTGGATCACTTTCCCAAAATGTGACAGGTCTTTGTCGTCGAGGAAACTCAGTATCTTTGAGACGCACTGCTGCTGCCCTCCCCACCGGTGCAATCAGCCGTCGCAGAGAACGTCTCTTTTGATATCTAATCTACGCTGCTGTACAGAGAGATGGGCAAGGGATACACATACTCATACTTGCTCTCACTTTACTAATAATGGATGATTCACCCAAATTTTATATAACATTTAGAATCTCTTCTCTAATTTCTTTATCATTTCTATCCACCCCGTAGACTTGATTGCAATAGACTTGATTTTTTTGTGAGGTGGTCTGTGCAGAAAGGGGAAAACAAGTCTTTGACTGATCAGATATGATCTGGTATGCAAGATTTGTTTTCTGCGCTGAAAAAAAAAAAAAAAAGTTTGTCTAAGCACAAAGTTAGTCTAGAAGTCTGATTAAAAACGCTGCAGGACGGTTCTGAGTCTGGCAGCCTATTGCTCCCAATGATGATGATATAACGCAGCAATTTCTGCTAACATATGAAGTAATGATACGTGTGTGTGCCCAGCGAACCCCTGGATGCACAGCCCACCTCCCTCCACTCACAGAGTGAATTAACATGAGGGACTCTCAATACGCACTGCATTCATACACACACAGACACACACAGACACACACACACACACACACACACACACAGACACAGCCACCAGAGCCCATAGTGGATAGTGTGCCAGCAGAGAAGGATGGCTCCTTTTCAACTCATGGAAAATGATAGTTTCCAAAAGAATGTGCTATTGGACAGTGTCTTCAAACTCCAAGCGATGGGCAAAGTGAGTCCAGCTCCTTCTGTGCCTCTTCATCCTAGGAGAAACAAAGACTACGCTTTAAAATACAATAATACAATAAAATACAATGATCTGCAGTGTATTGCCTGGTCTCCATTAAATCTATTCTGCCCTGCTGGGACTAGCCATGGTATGGTGTGGTTAGGGTTGTGTCTGTGCCGATTAGCTACCTACCCAAAGAACAGGAGGATTTGAAAAAAAAAAAAAAACAAATAATAACAAGCACAACTCATGAAATGTGGCTGGTTTCACGATCCAGCCAGCTTTGGTCAGGTTGTAAAGTGGGTGGAAAGTGAGCCAGTGAGATGGATATAAATACAGCATTGTGATTGGCCAACGGTGAGCTCTACCTCTTTGGAGACTGTATCCATTGAACAAGCAGCTTCACACATCTTCTTAGCCTCACCCTTCTGCCCAAGGTCTCTGTAGCACTGTCCAAGGAAAAGAACAATGATAATGGTCAATGCATAGTTTAGTCTGAGAAGAGGATCCCAGTAGGGTCCCACAGAACAGTGCATAGTTTAGTGCAAAATGGCTACATGCATGACTTAAAGTTACTTGTACTGACCTTGGCTAAAAACACATAGTTGAGTTTGGAATATTTGGGACGGATCTCCTCGACCTGTGAATAAAAACAGAGACAAACTGTATATCTGTTCTTTATGCATATAGAAAAGACTGTATGAGGTAGGCCTATTTCAAAGTAATAATCAAGTGCTATAAGTAGAGCATATTCAAGGGAAGTAACCAATCAGTAGTGGTAGCAACATTATTGTCTGTATTAATCCCTTTAATGGCATTAAATCAGCCATGTAATCAGGCATGGATTTAGATTTAAATGGAATGGATTTAAATGAAGGCATTGATCTCCACACAGCCAATCGCAGACTGTTCTAACTGTATCATTATAAAGGCCTCTAGCGATGGCCTTTTCCCTTGACTCATCCCTGCCTGTCTTGTTCCTGCCCTACAACTTAAACAGCCCTCCTACAGTCAGTCGAGTACGGATAACACCTGGCCACTGGTTAGCAACTGGAGATGTTGTATAATCTTGCAGGATGTTTGTTGAAGCTAGAGACAGCCTCTCCAGAGGCATTGGGGCCATGAGCGACAAGTCATAACAGGGACCACTTAAATCAAATTGATGGGTGAGATACACAAGACATGAGGAAGAGGCATGCACGGGAATATTGGCCAGGAGCAAATTTCATTTCTTTACTATATAAACATGTGAAATGTGGGAACACAGATTAAGCCTCTCTAAATACCTAGGGTTTGGTCTTTAAAAACTGGGTGCAGGAGCAACCTGGAGGCAAGTTGCAATTTAGCACTAGACAAATAGGGCACTGTGTTGTTTCAATACTTAGGGCCGCTCAGGGGAGAACATGACAACAACAACCAATCAAAAGACAAAAAACAATAGATTAAAGAAATACGAAATAAGACAATCAACCCTTATTGGCATAAGCACAAAGTAAGTCTAAACACACACAGAGAGACGGATCTTAGCAGGAAAAACACGCAAGCAGGGTACACACTCGTCCTCTGCTTGTAAATTCCCATCTAAAACACACATGTCTAGAGAATAAATGAACAAAATCAAAAAGTCTACGTTTTTAATAGCAATTATAGCAGGCATAAAGACAGACTGGTAGCATTGCTGGCGAGTTATCGGTCCCCAGCAAGTACTCAGACGGCCTGCATGTGAGACTGATTTGAAAAGCTGCAGTTCTGAAGAGAATGCCAGCAGGGTGAATCACAGCACCTTCAGAAAATTATTCAGTGCATCTTGAACTGTGGCACTTGGAGGCTCTCCAAATAATGTAGCAGCAACCTTCCTCTCAATCCACGATAACTGAGCCACCTGCAAATAAACAATCAGAGAAAAAATCCAATAAGACACCATCAATGACAGTTAACTGTAACGTAAACAAACAAGAGGCACTTGAGCTGCCTAATGTCCCGCCCATCATCACCATGATATAATACACATAACTAGTTATGCTAATGAAGCCATTAATTAAGATAATCCATGCATTAAATAATTAAATTAAAAAATTAATATATAATTAATTAAAATTAATTATATTATAATTAATATAAATGCTGTATCTTATAGCATTAAGGAGTTATAGTAGTCATTCATATTTAATAATTAATAATATTAATAATATTAAGAAATCATTAATATTTTCAATTAATTATTATGCAAATGTTTGCAGCAAGGTGCTCCAAAATAAAAAATTACACCAAGAAAGGATCTGATGGCCATACCTCAGTCTTGGCTTGCCCTCAGGTTTCCTACACATTTTGCTGCTGAAAAGCTGATTTGAATGTCCCAGATCTTATTTTGGCAAACCACAGCTATCTCTTGGGATTTATGTAATCTGGAAATTTGTTTTTTTGCCTTTTTATCCCTTCAAAGGTAATTACATCTATGAGCAGCCAACAGTCAAATTAAACACTTGAACAGTTTATAAAGAGATTATGGAAAGAAATATCCATGAAACTTCCACACCCTTTTGGGTACCTATCATTTTTCATAACTATTCCAGGCCTGCAAAATACAACTGTCCAATTCTGGGACTTTTCCAGGTTTTCCATGATTGCAGGCACACTGGTCCTTTTCCACTGACACTTTTCCCAGAAGAACACAATGGCCAGGAGGAGCCTGGGTCAAACATGTACTGTTCCTCCCTCGCCCCATTCATCATAGCAATGTGTAATTGCAGGTGTAGCATTGCCTTGGCGTCATCATAGGACCTTTCAAAGAGAACCGCTGCCTGAATGCAAACAGTACATCATTGTTGAGCAGAGAGCCCATAAAATTCAAGCCCCAAAAACATCAGGTGTTACTGCTCCATCCAATTTGCACAGTCCCTCACTCCCTTGCTCCTGCTCTTGCACAGACGGTGCATGGGAGCATTATATAATTCATCAGAGCAATCTCAACCGTGTCTGTATTATGTTAAGAAATAGCTTCCTTCCTTTCAGGCAATTACTTTGATAACTGGCAGCAAGTTACCTGATGAGCAGCTCATGAACCAACAGGAACCGTTTGCAGTAGCATAGCTAAACTTGTTTCATACATACAGTATTCTCCATATACTTTTTTAAATGACTTCTAATGTCATCACCGCATGATTCATTTCAAATATAGAAATTAAAGAGACCATGTGCCAAATCATCACTACAAAGTCATGCAACGGGAAATAGGATGGGGATTGTGTGCCACAGCGGCTTGATGAAGGAAATGAGCAAAACTGTGGAAAACACCAGTGCTTTCATTTCAACAATTGCACTTCTAGTAAGCAACATGAATGGTGTAACCTCTGCTAGGTCTAAAGGGGAATGCCTGGTCAACAGACAAGATATGATTGTTCATAGAAACAATCATGAGCGATATCGGAAACAACTCCTCGGACTGAGAGAACACGGACCAAAGAGAAACAGGATAAAAATACCCCTCTGGTGCAATCTGATTTAAAGCTAACAATGGCTGGTGTTAACCTCCTGCAGCGCTCGCTACGGCTATCGCAGAGGGAAAAACAAACCTTAGGGAAACCTAAACAGTGGGAATGAATGAGGGGAAACTGTGGGTGGGTTAGCAAAAGGCAGGAGGCCATGCGGACATGTCAGCCTCCATAAATTCAATGTTTGTCGATGTGAGGAGAGATGGGAACAATAGGTGTGTTGCTGGGGCTGCGTGGGTACAGCAGTGTGTCAGGAGGATGAGGAGGGGGTGGGGGGGTGGGGGGGGTCACGTACAGCGTAGCACCAGCGGCCCAGTAGGTAGTAGGACATGGGGTCTTGTGGCTTCAGCTCAATGGCTTTATCCAGATGATCCTGGGAGCGGAGACAGACAGGCAGGGGAGAAGATTTTCAGTGTTGATTCATGACACGGCTGCTATTTCCATTCCCTTCTGTTCTGACCTGATCTGTCCTGCTTCACCAACCCACAAGTATTTCACAAACACCTCTCACACACGCGATCGCACCGAGACACCGCACACTCCTCGCTGTCATGCACCCTCCCCTTTTTCTTTTCCACTCTCTCTCTCTCTCTCTCTCTCTCTCCCTCTCTCCAATTCAGGTTTCTCATATGTTCCCTCTCTAACGCTCCAGCTCTCTCTTTCGCTCTCTCCGTTTCACCTGTCAAGAGTTTTTGCAGGTACACGGCGTTTGGGGAAGCTGCTGACAGGAAGATAAATGCTACGTGCCGTTGTTCCATCCGCCACTTTATGCAACTGACTGGCTGGGGGAGCGGCATATTGGGAGAGGTGATATCTAGCCCCGAGGCAGGAGGCAAACCCCTCTACACCAGTATACAGGAGGAGCAATGTCCAATTAATCGACATGTGTACACTATAGGAACATTAATACACACAATAATGCTTGCATATAGTATTGTATATTGGGTGCTTAAGACGGTTTGGCCAAATATGCATTAGAATTTGCACAGAATTAGTATACTAGTAGATTATGTGTTAGACAACAACTTACCTTAAAGATGTATCCATTTTTTATCCTGTTCTGAACTGTGTCATATTCTGCCATGATACCGCACATGATGGCATACCTGTGGAGAGAGGACATTCTGTTCACTCCTAACTGTTTGATGAGTTATACTGCTAAGGTGAATGAACATGTCCCATTGGCACGTGCAAGCTTGGCTTCGGCTGTTAGACACAACAAGGCATTTTTTTTTTATCCTTTATTTATCCAGGGAAAGCCAACTGAGCACGCTTGCGCTCATCCTGTGTTGCTTCACATTCACAAAGTTCAATAATTGGGAGCTGCCCAGGACAACCAGTCTTGGCTGGGGGTTCAGTGCCTTGCTCAAGGGAATCCATCTTTATAATGCTGATCAGTAAGGCCAAATATCCCTGGAAGTATTTCAATATGGACAGCAGTTCCAAGCCTTCAATTTCAATATCAGTTCTAAATCAATGCTTATTCCAATGCATTTCTTTGTTGATTGAGATTTCACTACAGAAGACAATAAATGATTTTCAGTGTAACATTTGTACGTTTTATTTGTTTTTCAAAATAATATCTAATCATTCTCAATTGATTTTCTATATAAAAATACCCTTAGGCTGGTTGAAAACCTGTGATCCAACTGGAAGAATCCAACACTTTGAGCATTTTTCCAAGTTGGAATCAATATCCGTACTAAAAATCAGAATGATACAGATGGGCATGCAGCCCTACTGATTGCTGACTCCGATACAGGAGTCAGGTAGTGGAGCTTTGGGCGGAGGAGGGAGGGGGTTGGGCAGCACCTTCCGGTCACACCACCCATTCTCTGGGTCACTAGCTACCAGCCAACCCAGGGGGCACCGAAAAGCCAGCAACACTCAACCTTCCTTAGCGAGACTCCTCATTAGACAACATCAGTAGAGATAAGCTGCTTCACCTCTATTCCCTCACTCTGCCTCCTAATTAATACACCGACTGGGACCAGTGAGCAGGAGGAGGAGGAGGAGAAACAAAGAGCGGTTTCTACTTTGCGTTCTGTAAGCTGGCATGGTGCTGAGGGTTTGGAGAGGAGAGGAGAGAGGTGATCAAAGACTTTTCACCGCAAGGCTGCTTTAATCCTGCTGGTACTCTGTGTCAAACACCACAGCGCGACACAAACACTTTTTTACATGAAGGCGGGCACAAAGGTCATCTGACAGTGTCGTCTGACATGGTGGTGCTGATGGTAGATGGAATCTGCAATTGTATGTGTGTGTGTGTGTGTGTGCACTGAGGTGTCTGGTATGTGTGAATGGATTTTTTAGCAGGGCATGAGTTGGAGGTGGGCTCCTGTACTCACTCTCTTACACTCTCTCTGTCTCTCTCTCCCTGGATTTTAATCAGGGCAAATGAAGCGGGCACAGCACGCCTACACGGATTTGAACGCCAAGAGAAAACAATGAAAAAAAGGGGGGTTATTTAGTGAGTTGTGCCAGAGTGCAAATTGCATTACATGATTAGCAGGTAATTACAATATTAAGATCATGTAAGGTGTATGATCTTTCTCTTTGGCAGATAGGAAATTGAGCTATTTGACATTAACTGTTATCGTTCCAACCCGTTTCTGATCATAGGGCACAAGACAAACAAAAAACAAAACAAATCGTAGCTCAGGTGGTTGTAATTGTGTGCAACTGCACGCGAACATAAATCTCTATGACTTTGTGCTAAAGATCATGACTTCGATTTACTGTGGGCACCGTGGAAAATTAACAATGTTAAAACAAGTACTAACCACATCATACTCTTAAGCGCCCTAAATATTGTCTGCCAAGCAAACAAAGCTGGGTGAATTGTGTTTAACTGTAACCGAAAAGATCTGTGTTTATTTTCTTAAGGCAGTGCGGGGCGCGGCCATACCACCGCTGGTTGGCGCTCGATGAGTAAGGAGCTCTAAAACATCACAGGAGCAGAGATGCTATCTGTCTGCAGTTGTGCCGCCTGGCTTCCAATGAAAACATACTGCTGGATGTAAAGGCTTTGAGCAAATCCACCACCAATGGCTGACTACCTGCTGTGTGGAAACCGAGCCAGGACGTTGTTGGTTTGCGCCCGGCCACCGCATTCAACCCTATTTTGAGCTTCCGCCGGACGAGAGAGTTGCCTCTTGTGTGCGGCGGTTCCACAGGCGGACTGCGCGATACAACTTAAATGAACTCATCATCTAAACATCACTGGCTCAAACGCCATCAGTGAAAACTGGGCAAACATCATGAAGAGCTGGTGGGGTGTTTGGGCATTTAACAAGACTGCTAATATTGACTCCACTCAGTACCTATGGGCCACCTGCTGGGATAGACACTTCTGGAAACTGAAGGTAATACAGTACACTGTCCAGCAATATTTCTACTTACAGATGAACAGACTAATCTAGTACACATCTCCCACAATGCTATGTGATATATGTCCAAGTCAATAATAAAGAAATGAGCTCAACCACCTCCTATTTTCCTTGAGAAGTTATGCTAACCAATCAATAATTCCTCCGTTTATTCCTGCATTCTGAAATATATTATGTGATTAAATGCAATAAATCTAATCGGAGGTCAGGTGAGGAGAGAGACCAGAGTGGCATACCAGAAGGGTGTACTAATCATGGTTGAGATCAAGCATTTCACAGGTGAGGGCTGTGGGAGAGATTGCTCAACATCTAGGCTACCGCAGGACATATTTTCCCCTACCTCTGATTGGCTAGCTCTACCATTATTCAGCATGTAGCAATTCTGGCAGCACTTAATGAGAAGTATGTGGACCCAGGAGTGCCAGTGGCTGAGCTGATTGGCCAAGTGCATAAATGGTGTTGGCTCATCTCCCCATTTGGACTTTCCCTATGTAGAAAGACTGGGGGAAGCTTTCATTTAGCAAAAGGACACATCCAGTGATTATGTTAAAGTACATCCCTATCCTGTGCTTTGTGTCCTGCATGCAGTATAATTTCACAATAAACACAAAAGTAAAGATCGGCATTTCTGCACCGTGATGCACGAAAAAGAGCATGTGATGTTTTCCTGGAAATTTCTTACGTAAAGTTTATTTTTTTTTTATATATAGAGAGATTGAGAGAGGTGGAGGTGGAGAGAAGGAAGGAGTGGGAGGGAATAAAAGAGAGTGGGGGAGATGGGATGTGGAGGTGTGGAGAGGTGTGTCTAGCCTCAGGGGCCTACCTGCTGTTGTTTAGCCTTTCCTTTCTTTCCTTCTCTGTGTTGAAATAATATCTCTCTTGACTGTCTATAGCACGGAGGGGAAATATCGAGGAGAGGAGGAAAGGTGGGAGGGGACAAAACATTTATGACAGGGGAAGATGAGAGCGAGAGAGACGGAACATATAATTGCGCAAGGTTAGTCCGCGTTTTCATCGTGGCTCAGTGAAATCCCCCACTCTACTGGGCAAAAACAAAAGGGCCTAAGTGTCAGCTGCTTGGCGGAAACAGCAGATTGATTTCAGCCTTCAAATCCAAACATAGAGAGCTCATTCAAAGGCAGAGAGGACTAGGCAGCGCTCCAGGCTAAAACTTGCACAGAAACAGGAGGAGGAACTCGAGGAATTCGAGGACAACCTGTGTGACAGATTGTGTGGGAGTGAGTGAAGTGCACTGTTGTGCTTAGTTGTTTTTGCGTGGGAGTTGGATCTGTGAAAACCTTAACTGTGTGTCAAGTGTTCCCACAGTGATGAACCATATTTAGTGCCTCTAAACACCCACAGTGAGGTTTGAAGTCAAAGCACACGCAGTGTTTCCATAGCTGCTGAAAAAGCATGAGGGAACAGAGTACAATGTTGTCAGGACGACCCTAATTTTCACCACAGCAACAAAGGCATGTGTTCAATTTTAAAGTTGTCGTTCCAGAGGTCAAAGTGCCCCCCCCTCCCGCCTCCCCCCTCCACCTCCCCCCTCTTCTGACTGGCACTGCCACAGGCTCCCTGGTTAATCCACGGCCCTTTGTACCATCGGAGGGGCCCTATAGTCAGGGATTTACATGGGCTGAATTCACACGGTGGGATCAATGAAAACGTACCTATAAACAAAGCCGGCGATACAAGAATGCAATCACGTCTCCCGGCCGCCAGCCTGCTGAGATTATACAAATAGGCTTCACACTCGCAGTCACGAAAGCACCCCACGCAACCCTGTTCATGCATGTGTGCACGCGATTTCGTACACACACACACACACACTCACATTTATACACACACAGACACACATTATATACTACTTGCGTTCCACATCAGCTCTCTTTTGTAACTTGGTTTACTAGAAAGTTCCATAGCTAAGCACTACTGGAGAGCTTTTGAAGAATGGCATCTGAGAGCAGAGAGGTGCAGGCGTCTAGGCTGACATGCATGGAGGAGTTCAAAAGTTGAGGGGGGGGTGACAGTGTGGAGTGCTGTGGATAGACTGATAGCATCCAACTCAATGGCGCTTTTTGATGGAGTCAAGTGCCGCCCTACACACGCGACTTCAAAAGAGTCCTCATCCGCCTCTCCTGGGAAAAGTACAGAGCTGTGCTTTTGTGCATGACATTGAGTGGGAAAGTATGCGTAAACTCTTGAGAAGTGATCACTGGTAGATGGACATCACATTCATTTACCCACTTCGTGCTTTCATACAGCCAAGACTTTAATATTACATTAGGCTAGATGGTAACATAAAGATCTGTAAGGTATTCACACTGGCTGTGTCAAGAACTCTCCACAAGCAGTTTCTGTGGCAGAGCAGAAACTGACTGGCAGTGCATCTAAACAACATCTGCCAAACTTGTGACGAGCTCAGCAGCATTCAGGAAAACAGGTGACAAGTTTTCTCACGACACCGGTACAGTAAGTAAACAGTTACCTCAGACATAAACTGCCTTGCAACACCGCCTGGCACCGTCCCCAGTCTCCATCTCCTCCCTTCTCCAAGTGCGGCTTTATCTACTTCGCCCTGTCCATTCAACTTAGACAGCGTTTCTGATCAGTTTAAGGATCTTACAAATTCTATTAGTGGATATAGGATTAAGCATTAAGCTTTTTTAAGCTGTTGCTCTTAATTAACTAAACAAACACGGCCTTCTCTTTCACTTGACGTCTCGAGTGCTGCGGTATGTGCATGAGCTAATGCTAATTATTTCCTAACGAGCAGAGCAAACAGGACCGCTGGCTCAACCAGGCACTCTTGGACTGTTTTCCATGAGAAAACTCCACACCTGGGTAAGGATAGTAACCACATGCTGGAGATCAATTACACATGACACTCACTTAGGGAATGTAATGAATGGTAACAAATACGCACACTAGGGAAAGTATTAGCTTATACATACAAACATAGGCTTTATAAAAAAAAGTGCACCGTTTACATATGCTGTATATACAGGTCCAATGCAGCCACATATAGAAAAAAAATCAAAATTTGGACTACAGCATAAAGATCTCCTGTATAGCTCTATGAGTAGAGCATGGGACTAATGCTGCCAGAGAGAGACCTACACTAAAAATGTATGCACTCATAGTAAGGTATAGCGATCTCGGATAGAGAAATTCACCAACTGTCATACCTAAGATTTGAACATGAGTTAATGCAAAATAAAAAGGGAATTACAGCGTTTTATTAGTGAGCTGGAGCCTACGCAGAGTCAGCGGTTGTTTTCAAACTCCAGCAACTGCAGGCCAATCTCAGACCTTAATCTGCTGCAATCTTCATCAGCTCTACTCCAGCCATGGATTCAGTGTATGATCTGCAGTCAAGTTTTGACATGAGCAGTGTTTCAGATGAGGAATGCAGCACTGGGGCCTGCACAAATGCAAACAGGATCCATGCCATCAGGCCCACTCTGCACAACTAATTAAAAGCAAGGGGATTTTTCCCTGAGTCACCAAGCAACCGAGGAGGTATGGTTTTTTCATCAAAAGCGCCAAGGGAGCGGAGACTCTTGATTTCCTGCCTTAGAATCACCTACAGCTGCAAAATTTCCCTCAAATAATTGCTATACTCTTGCCCACTCTGAGGGAGAATTAGCCTTTATGTAATGTCCACCAGCATCACACAGAGGCAGCAGATATGTACTTAAAGATAATTTTTTAGTCATTTCTGAGGAACAGCACAGATCATAGGAAAGAGTGACAAGATGGATGAGAGAAATAGGTCAAACAAAGGTCAGGAGTTGGATTCAGACCCAAAAAGCCAAAAGCAACTGGTATATGCCATGGCCCGCAGAGTCACCAGGATGAACCCGAGCACTAAATCGGTGCGACTCATGGTGTGAAGCAAACACCAACGTAGAGTAATAGCAACTGCAATAACAGGGGACCATTAATCACATGTGTGTTATTCCAGTGTAGCCATCAGGCTATCTGAGTGAGCCCAGGCCATGTTTACATTCCTGGAACTGGAAGGGATGTGATGCTATCAGGTGGACAAGCCGAGGGGGGAGGGGGGTCTGCAGGAAGGAGATACTGGGAGGCCAGCTACTGTTATCTCCCAAACATGTATGTCTGCAAAGCATACAGCTAGGATGTGCTGTACAATGTTCCACTCATTCACTTACCAGGTTTTCCTTTCTTTTTAGATTTCTTTGCATCGCACAACGGTTTTAGCCTAACCACGGGCGTGGTGGCGGAATAGCGACACTGAATCGACAAACCATCAACACTACTGCAATATCCATTCCCACCCCCTCCTCATTTGAACACCTTGCTTTTAAACTGCCTGGTCCTAAACCTCTGGTCACTGCTGTCATTTATCGCCCCCCCAAGCCAAACCCTGCATTCCCTTCTGACCTGTCTGAATTTCTAACTCAGCTCTGTGCCATTTCACCATCTGTTCTGTTACTAGGCGACTTCAACATCCATGTCGACTCTACCAACTGCAAAACCACAATGGAACTCCTGGACATTCTACACTATTTCAATATTACCCAACACATAGATTTCCCCACCCACAGGAAAGGACACACACTGGACCTGGTCTGCACCTCCGGCATCACCATCAGCAACCTAACCAGCACCGACCTCACCATCTCCGACCATCTGGCTATCACCCTGGACATAGACATCCCCACCCCTCTTGTCAAACAGAAACGCTCCATAACATTCCGGAACCTCAAGTCCATCAACCCCTCCTCTCTCTCCTCCACCCTGGCCGACATCATCTCCGACTCTGCCCTCACGCCGAACGTCTCCCCCATCGACCTGGTCAATACATACAATGACGCACTCTCCTCCTGTCTTGATGAAATTGCCCCCATAAAAACCAAACCCGTCTCCTTCACACACTCCGCCCCCTGGTACACCGATCAACTTCACCATCTCAAAGCCAAGGGCCGTCAACTGGAACGACGTGCCAAAAGAACCGGTCTCACTGTCCACTTGGATGCCTACAAACTTCACCAACAACAATATAAAGATGCCCTCAACAGTGCACGCTCCTCTCACTACTCCTCCATCATCCAATCTGGCTGCAACAACCCCAAACTGCTTTTCTCCACCATCAACAAACTCCTCAAACCCATGGACACCATCTCTAACTCCTTCACCACCAGCAAATGCAACTCATTTCTATCATTCTTCCAAACTAAAATTGACACAATACACAACCAGCTGGCTGCCTCCTCCTTCAACACCCTCTCTGGCCTTCAACCCGACCCCCCACTACTTCCAAGTCACTCATTTACATCCTTCAGTGAAATCACTGAAACCGACCTATCCTCCATAGTCACTAGTATGAAGTCCTCAACCTGTACCCTCGACCCTATCCCCTCCTTTCTAGTCAAGGCCTGCCTCCCCTCACTCTCCCCACTCATCACCAATATAATTAACTCCTCCTTGTCCACTGGCCTTGTCCCCCCCCCCCCCCCAAGCTCGCTGCTGTCACTCCCATACTGAAAAAACCTGGTCTTGACCCTGACATCCCTAACAACTACCGGCCCATCTCCAACCTCCCCTTTCTGTCCAAAATCCTTGAGCGAGTTGTCACTGCTCAAATCAAATCCCACCTAGACTCCAATAACCTCTACGAACCTTTCCAATCCGGCTTCTGCTCCAAACACAGCACTGAAACTGCACTACTGAAAATCACCAACGACATACTTCTCTCTGCTGACTCTGGCTTCCTCACCATCCTCATCCTCCTTGACCTCAGCGCCGCCTTTGATACTATCAACCATTCCATCCTCCTCTCACGCCTTCAACACTCCCTCGGCATAACCGGCACCGCCCTCTCCTGGCTTACCTCTTATCTCTCTGACAGACATCAATACATCTCCATAAACAACTGCAAATCCTCCACCGCCCCAGTCACCCATGGTGTCCCCCAGGGTTCAGTGCTTGGTCCCCTCCTCTTCATCCTGTACATCCTCCCTCTTGGACAGATCCTCCGCCGCCATGGCCTCCGTTTCCACTGCTACGCCAATGACACTCAACTCTACCTCTCCTCCAAAACCATCACCTCAACCACCCACTCCACCCTCACCACCTGCCTTGCAGACATAAAATCATGGATGCAACAAAACTTTCTCAAACTCAACTGCAATAAATCTGAAATCCTCATCATCGGCCCAAACTCCCTCACCCGCTCCGCCCAGACCTTCTCACTCAACATCAATGGCTCCATCGTCACCCCCTCCACCCAGGTCCGCAACCTTGGAATCATCCTTGACCCCACCCTCTCATTTCTACCCCATGTCAACCAGGTCACAAAAACTGCCTTCTTCCACCTCAGGAACATTGCCCGCCTCCGGCCCTCCCTGTCCTTTGCCGCTGCCGAAACCCTCATCCATGCCCTCATAACTTCCAGACTCGACTACTGCAATAGCATCCTCTACAGCTTACCAAACAAAACCCTTAATAAACTTCAATACGTCCAGAACTCCGCTGCCCGCCTGCTCACCTCCACCCGCCGCCGAGATCACATCACCCCTGTCCTTCACAGCCTCCACTGGCTCCCGGTTAAACACAGGATTGACTTTAAAATACTACTCACCACCTACAAAGCCATACACAACCTGGCCCCTCCATACCTCTCCGACCTCATCCCCCGCCACACCCCTACCCGATGCCTCAGGTCCGCGGACGCAACCACTCTCAAGACCACCAGGACCAAGCTCCGGACCTGGGGCGACAGGGCCTTTTCAGTTGCTGCACCCTCCCTCTGGAACGCCCTCCCCATCCACATCCGACAGGCTAACACCCTGCCTTCTTTCAAACAGGCCCTCAAAACTCACCTCTTCAAGCTCGCTTTCACCTGTTAACCTCCTCTCCCTTCCCTCCATCTCTCGATTCCTCTAGTTTTTAACTACCTACTTTTATTCTTGTCTTTTATTTCTTTTTATTATTATAAATTTTCTATTAAATGATTTTACCCTGTATGTGAAGCGTCTTTGAGTACCTAGAAAAGCGCTATACAAGTCTAATGTATTATTATTATTATTATTATTTGTTTCGGTCCCAACAGTGAGGCCCAGCTCAAGCCAAGCGCAAGCTAATATACACACATCAAAATCACTCTCTCTTCTACCCCTGTGGTACTGACAATCAATCAGGGGAGGCTTTCTGAGAGGCTCCTTTTGATTCACTTTACGGTGAATTTGCTGAACTGCCCGAAGAAAGGGCCGAGTCACAGATCCAGGGACAGCTGCTCCAGGCCGAGACGTCACTCAAAACTAGAGGCTCCCCCAAAACCTCTCATCTGGGGAAAATACCTGCTGTATATTGCATACTGTCTCATAGCTTTAGTATTTACTAAAAAAGTTGGCTGGATAAGAATTCAACCATGAGTAATTCACATAAGGTAAGTGGGCCCACTCAATAAAGACATGCCATGAACCCTTAACTGTGTCACAAAGCGTTGTGTTTTTTGCAGCAATCTCTGCACCCAATTGTGAAAATGAATGCCATTAATAAAGGAAATTGACTAGCAATTCATAGGAATTCTTCAGCGACTTTGCTAGGGATTCAATCAGACGTTTCTTGTGTATTTGGCCTTTTATATCTATTGAACTATTGTTTCCATTATAACTGCAGTCTTAAAAAAAGACTACACATAATCTAGTAGTTCACAGGTCTGATGGAGGTGCACCAGCAGGATACTAGGTTGTAAATGGAGAGAGGATGAATGAATGGAAGAACGTATACCTACCACTGATGACTATCAGCACACGAAGGGTTCAGCGTCACGGCCTCCTCTCCAACTTTCTTCCCTGAGGGGAAACAAAGGACAGACCACAGACAATGATGCCGCACTGAAACACAAACTCAACACACACAGTCCATCCAGGACATTCTTGTTCACATGACAAAAGAAGAGAGTATGGATTAGCAGAATCAAGGGGTGTGTTGACTGAGAAAACATAACAACAGCTATATAAATCAAGAAACGCCACTAGGCACTGGATTACAGCAATAAAAACAAAAGTGATATGAAATGCAATCCAGGAAGAGCTCGGTTTTAAATCCTTCATCACTCAGTGGCGACTGTCTCATTCCACTTGCTCTATTAATACCTGAATGAATGTTGAATCTGATGTCCTGTTACTTTAAATAACCATGTCTATAACCCTGTCAAACCCTTTGACAATGGTATCTTTACGGAAAGCACCTGGCCAGCACTGATTAGAGGCACATTAATGAGGAAGGATTACAGAGAAACAGGTCAATCCAGTCTGAACTTCAGTGCGATCACACAACAGCCTCTGTTTAAGAAAAAAGACATTATGATCTACATGCTGTTGGGGTGTAACACAAGACAAGCAGAGTAAGTTATTGTGCTCTGCTTTTAAAAGGCCTGTGGGAGATAACTGCGTAAACGCCAGGAAGGATCTGAAAAAAATGAAACCCTAACACCCTAAAAATGGTTTGTCCACCATGGAATTGAATAAAACACAAAAGATGTTATCTTTGTTGAGTGCAATCCTATTCATTTTGAATAGGCATTCTGAATAATGATTATGCATCGACTAGTGCTAAGTGCAGTGGCCTACCAAAAAGTGAATGTGCTAACTTAACTAGAAATTTGTACGTCTTCTGTCCATTTTTAAGCATATTTAAGTACCAACAATCATAGTTTGCTTGAACATTATTCATGTTCAAAGAGGTAAAACAACTATGACTTTTATGGAAGCTGCTCTAACAATGTTTCTCTTTTACCATCAGCACTGTCATTGTACAGCAGATATACTGTATCAAGAAGTAATACCTCAAGTCAGTATTACAATTAAATATTAACTATATGGGTAACTCGATTTATGAGTATTGATTCATTTGGACAATGCCAATAAAACTAAAAGCATTTAATCATCACTGGTCCATCACAGGCTGTTACCACAGACAACTTAATTTATAAGTTGCCAAAGCTCGCCAAATATCATTTCTGCCAATTCTCTGTTGGCCCAGAACTCAAACCACCTGACTGAGGTCATTACAGGAATAGAGACTGATGCGGACTTGGGTTTTCCAGATGTCATTCAGCACTTGATTCAGTATGCCAGCGCTACTACGAGTTCTCTGTGCTTGAGACAGTGATATTCAGGGTTCAGCCAGTATCACAGCTGTATTTATGACCTTACATCACCTTGCACCCAGTGGGAAGCACGGTAAATGAGGTATATAACAAGGTTTAATAGAAAATTATGATAGCTTACCAGTCTCTGCGTTGGTCTTCTTTTCCTCCAGGCTGGAGCTGATGTCATGAACATCACAGTAAGCCCGGATTAATCGCCATAGAAATGTAGAGTTCTGTCCAAACTATGACAAAAGATAGAGAGGTTGATCAAGGTGGTTAGACATACGATTTTGTAATTAGCTTCAGGGTTACAGACAATAATAATGGATATAAACCTAATCCATGAAGGTGGTTCACACCCAATTCAACACACCTCCTCTCTCTTCTCCAGCAGGGTGTTGAGGCTTTCTCTCTTGTCGGTTTCAGTGCCGTGATGCAAAGTGTCAATCGTCTCAAGAAGGACAGTTAGCTGGTCCACAGGCTCTTCCTCCCCCCTCTGACCTGCATCATTTGGCTCTTCTTCCTCAGAGTCTGTCAGTGCGGTCATATACCTGAAAACACAAACAAGCACAGGGGGCTATTGGTTAGCAAAACAAAAAGTAAAGCTTCAGTTCGCTGTCAGCATATGGAATTTAAGTTTACAGATGCTGGAAAAAGATCAACAGAACAGTTGGGTGGCTCAGATCAACAAGTGTGATTGTCTCCATTCTGCCCTCAGCGAGATGTACAACTTGGCCTTGGTGAGCATCAATAAACAGATTCTCCTGGATTACAAGAACATGGCCGGTGTCCCAGTAACTCAATGCAAAACCATCTTCTACTTGTGAGGCGGAATAAAAACATCTTAGCTGAGGAATTTCTCTGATGATGACTAGGATCAATTAAAATCAAGTCTTAACGAGTATTTTTTTAAGGCCCTTTCTCTGCCAGATGTTGATGATAATGGATCAAAATTCACTGCATGTTTACACGCAAACGGCTACAGGTTTGTTTACACAAGTGGGTCACTTAATTGTTTATAAATACTGGCTGTTAAGAAACTCCTGACGTCTTAACATGGATACCTGAAGGCTTTTCCACTGAACACAGGGAGACTTGTTTGTCAGGGTGAGGCACGCAACACTTGCATTAGACGTTTTATGGTCCCCTTTCAACTACCGTAAGTAACACCAAACACCCTAAGCTAACACTTAAGAAGGAGCAGTAAAAAAAATAACTATATTAATGGCATAGGTAGAAATGAAAGACATAGAGAAGGGTGAAAATATGAAAAGCCTCTATTAAGTGTTGGCAGCAGCTGCATGTGCGTCATTGGCGGTTAAGGGAATATTTTGGTCTGCAAGCCATGGTTCTGGTGGGATGTGTCAGAGCGGGCAACAGACAGAAACACTATGGACCCAACAGGTGCCTTGTGCCGGAGGCTCCATCCAGACTCCACCCCTCAACACACACCTTCAGCACAGAGTGCTGTGATTACAGGAGTAATATGAGGGCATGTGAGCTGCAGAGATGTGCTCCAGTCGAGAAAAAAGAACTGCTAAGAAAAATGCAACACGGCTGACACAGGCTACAAAACAAATGACACTGCAACAGCATGGTGAGATGAAGGAGGAATTCATCTTTTACCAACCATCACCTCGTCTGGTACCACCAAACCGATTCTACAGCATTTGAAAATACAAAAATTGTTAACAAAGAAGATGAAGAGCACAGTAGAATAAGTTGTCTAGAAGCAAAGGTAGACATTTTAAGCATCAAAGCAAAACTGTAAATGTCATTGCTACAGGCCTATTCTTTCCCTTCATTTTTAAAGCCAACTAAAGTGAGTTTCATGGAGGCACACCCAGTAGTAGAAATGCTTTCTGTGGAGATTACAGCTGTCAATCTCTCCTCCCATGTGTGTGTGGCCGGCAGGCCTGGCCTGTTAGCTCAAAGACTCCCCCTGCTTGTTGTTTTAAAGTCAGTTTTCTTGGAAGGAAGATTCCACACAGAGGCAACTCAGTGATACAGAGTGAGCACTGTGTGGGCCATCAGACTGTACCTCATCCACATCCAGTGGCTTGGTAAGAAAGGGACAATCAATCTAATCCATAAAAGGATTTAGACTTGGATTATTTTTATTTTGCTGGTCATTTGTTTTCATACTACCCACTTTTTTGGATAGTACACCAAAGCCCTTTTTATGATCCCAGGTTCATAATCCCCTCTCTACGCAGTGACCCCAAAGTAAACCCTAAAACCTGCAGGCAGGGCTCAAACCATTTATTGGCCAATACAACCCAGCTTAAAAATCTGAATGGGTGTGCTTTTGTATGACTAATGGCCATTTATTTGTTGTGGTCTCCCTCTTTGTCTGTCTGCACCACATTCTGCAGAGCACCGCCTCACACAGGGAAGGCCTGGCCTTTGGCTAACTATGGCAAGACTGTCATGTTATTCGAGTTCCGTCATTCATTCATTTACTAATTCATTCATTTGTTTGTCCTTTCATTCATTCAGCAGTCCGTTTTCTCTTCTCTCTGTCTCTCTCTCTCCCTCCCTGCGGTTATTTACTCAATGGAGTTGGTGAGAGAGACAGCAGAGGACTGAGTGATCAGCGCATTCCTGTCACGCCATTCCACGGCTCATGAATCACTTGAGTTGAAAGAAAAAAAAAGCTAAGGATCTATTTGTATTACTGTGTATGTATGTCTGTGTGCATGTACCATCATCATCCTTCAAATGTTACTAACAGTACATAGCTCTGAAAGAACAAACAAGTCTAAGTCCAAGCCTAGCACTGCCATTTCAACACTGTGACTAAGACCATATATCACCAGGCCGTCAAATGTCTTACAGTACAAGGATAAGATGCAATGCCATTATTATCTGGAGGGAAATTCAGTCTGCAAGGCCAGTACAGAAAAACACATACATATTCTCATGCATAGTAATTTTATGCATGTATGTTATTATGTATGTGTTTAATCTGCTTGCTGCAAGACAAATTGCCCCTCGGGGATAATAAAGATTTCTCTACTCTACCGTACAACCATGGGCAACATATACAGTAATTCATTAACAGCATTCGGTGTCATCAGTCTGCTAAATCTTGTAATGCATATGGGAAGTCCAACACAGAAGATGACATGCAGCAGTGGGAGCACAAAAAACATTTATGAGTTTAACAACATAGAAAATATTGCTATTAGTCAGGTCAGTTAATGCTCAAGGAGAGGCCAGTGCAGAGAATATGGTGCACATCACACATGACAGTGGAGGTCTTGGATTATCTGCAGAGTATAACTCTAATTTGGGGTAGAAGAGAAAGGCTGAAGGCAGAGAACGTATGTTTTCTATTCTTTCGACTTGGTGGGGAGGAAAGGGGAAATAACCTAAACCTTCTGACAATATACTCATGGTGCAGATTTAAGTAATAGCTTGATACTGCTGGTCTTTCACAACTTTGAGCCACTAGTACATTAACTTTATATCTAACTCTGAGGACACACATCATAAATAAAACATTCCAATAACATTGCCATACTAACGCTAAGTGAAGATTAAGGACGAAACCCAGTCTGAGAATCGACTTTGATAATAAGTTGTACCTAGCAACCCTTAACATACTGTAGATATGTACCTAGCACCTGAGGTTGCGTCCAACCTTGTGACACTTTGTCAACAACATACGCTATACAATAGCTAACATTGGCAACAGGCTCTAACCATCTTTTTCAACAGGCTGTGTGCCCACTAGGGGAGGTCGGCCATTCAATAAACAGAACCTGGGGGGAATGAGAGAGTCTTTCAAGGGAGCTTAGCAATGGCAGTCTCCACGGTTACACTGTTCAAAACAAACCTGATGAAGAGTTACCATCCCAACATCACTGGGCCTCGGAGCATTCAGCCCAGCTTATTCAGTCTGTGTAACGCTGTGACAGAGCCAATGAAAGCCAGCTCGACAACAATGGCTGACTGGAGAGAGAGCAGAGATATTGATTCTCCAGATGCCCAAAGGGTGGACTGGGGCTGAGTCTCTAAAAGACACCTGCTAATTCTCATCTTTCCCACAGATCAGCTGCTGAACCACCCATGCAGTGACATCACTGAGTTTCTACCATCTTTAGCATCATGAAACCAACAGGTGCCAAGTATGCCCCCTGTTTGTTGTGATAAGTAATGGCATGCAGAAAAACAAAGCAAAGGATGACCAATAAGGTGACAGACATGTTGTGACATTGTGAGTAAATTACAATGACAATAAGTCATACTGCATGTTCGCACCTTCACACTAGTTTGTTTTTGTTGATACTGGGCAACAGTAACTGGCAGCTTTTTTCTTCACTAGAGAAGCAGGTTTGTGAAAGGATACTGTAACCGATTTGTCCTGTCGCTCTAAAATATCAGGGAGAGTGAGTTTGGAGACTGAGGTTTTGCCCCCAGATATCGCTTCTGCACAAAGATTTTATTTGTGTACAAAGGAAGCTTTGGCTTGTAATGAAATTTGCCAAAAGGCAATTAGGCAAGAAATACTTCTCAAATGAATACAATCACAAGGAGGAGGGAGGGAGGGAGGGAGGGAGGGAGGGGCGGGGGGACACCTGCACTTGTTAGAGAAATGTGAATGCACCTCAAGAAATGAAAGCAAAAAGAAAAGGGTGATGAAAGAAAACTGAGTGAAACTAAAGAAAGGTTCACCCCTTTAAGCAATGATGAAATGATGAGCGGGGAAAAACCTGTTTTTCTGCAGAATACGGGAAAGGACGGGAAGATGAAGAAATCCAACTGACAAAGCACACTCTGCTGTTCATATTATTCATGCGTAGAATTTTGTTTAACATTTTACACTCCGTTGCAAATGCAAAACATGAAACTAAACGGTTTGCTTGCTGTTGTGATGTCGAATAGTGCAGATGTGCAGATCTACAAGATGTCTGTGATGGTCAGCTGCAGAAGAGCCTGGAGCCTCATTCAGACAAATGACATTGTGCAATCATATAAAAAAAATATGACGTGTTTATACCTTGGATAATAACAGAAATTAGGTTTCACTTTTAATTTATCACAGAAAATGGGAGAAAATCACTGATACTGGTAGCAAGATCAACTTTTCATGAATCCCGAAATTTATGCGTGAAAGCCTTTTGCAATCACGGCCCTTGGAGCCTAGCAAGGTATGCCTGGGTAACTAAAAGGGAAATGAATGGGAGCTGTGGGTGGTCAGAGTGGTACATGACATATATAGGTCAGAGACCGGTCAGAGTGACTGGGGACACATCAGACAGCCGAGCCTGTTTAGAAGACAAGGTTTGTGTGCAGCAGATACATTCTATGCTTTCAAAAACTGAAGTAAAGTAAATATGTTGGTTTGGCCTAAATGCCTTTCCTGGAAGTAGGAACTTGAGACTGTTAATGTGAATGTCTTGGATACTCAACAACACCTACCATGACGTCATAGAACAGTTAGGCTAAAGCTTTTAATCACAAAGCAGACAATGAGTTCCTTTTTCTCTTTATAAACATTTCTGTGTGTGTTGATCAGGCATGCCCGTCACTAAACAAAACTGCTCTGCTTAAATCAACAACTATCCAATGTCATAAATGCAATTTTTTTGGAGAAGGTAAAAAGAAGTTATAATGTCCTTGAGCTACAGCGACGTGATGTGAATAAACTGCAGTGGGAACTGTTGGAGGAATTACAAGTTCCTACAAGACACTTTTAAATGAGGCTTCTGACAGCTTGGCACACAGTCAATGTGATTGATGGGTCTCCTTACTTGTAGAGAGGTAGCTCTGAGGAAGCCGTTATGACACATGGGGAGTGAATGGAGTAAACAATTGACACTTTCAACCTTTCGGTGGCGAGGTCGACATGTTCATTGTTCTGACTGACTCTGCCCTACTCCATAATTTTGACATTATGTCATACTGACTTTTTGTCATTTATGAGCACCACTTCAGAGAAGTAACATGCCGTCCTACACAGACTCAGGCTTGAGCAAGACTGTCTAATCAGCAAGTATGCCAACACTGGTCACAGTTGGAATATCTCTACAAACACACCAGACAAAGCTGGTTTAGAAAAGATGATGACTTAGATATTTTTATGAATCAACTGCAATTATCTGTACTAGAGCTATACAGTGCATTTTAACACAAGGGTTAGAAAAACATGCATGAAGCTTGCACAAGCAATCAGCTCCAGAGAGATAAGTGTCATGATAAAACTGTAAAAAAAAAAAAAAATAACTGTAAAAAAAAACATCCTGATAAATAGGCTTTCACCTATTCATGGTTTACATGATGCATGTGTCATGCTACAGCAGAGCTTGCTGTGGAAGTTGTTAAGAGGCCCTATCCATACTTACGTGATGCCCCCTGTTGGAACTTGTTTGACCCATTAATGGCTTTGCTTACATAAATTTATTGAATTATTGGATTGAAGATATTTTTTTCACTCTGATTTACTGTCTCAGCTGCTGATACTAGGACATTTAAAGATGAATTCTACATGTATTTTTATGGTGTAAAATATTGAATTAAATGTTTGCAAACCTGATTTTGCACAAAGCAAAATATTTACTAATCTTGCTAATCTTGACTGTATTCTTAAGGCTTTAGATTTCAACAAACGAGCAATGATAGAACTGAGCAACGAGTATTGCCCAACCCTTAGCATCTTGGTTCTTATGGGATATTGTGCGGAGATATTATGCTATGATTCCAAACAGTTCCAAGACAGCCCAAACAGACATGAAGAGCCCTTTAAATGGATGTGAGGATTAGGGGTGTAACTGGTTCCTCTGGGTGAACGCCAGGCATTCCCTAAGGGGCTGGAATTTCTTCACTGCACCATTCCCTCTAACCCCACACCCTCTGCTAATACAAATAACAGAGCGGCGGGAGAGGCTCTTTAATTACGGGAGGTGTGTGCGTGATGTGATTTCTTTTAAATCATAATAACCTGGGCTGTAATTAAGAGCATTTGATGGGGCCAACGACTGTCACTCAAAACCCGGGATCCACATCTGCTAGAGGGCAGTCTTTACACCTCTGTCTGCCTCTCTAACCAAAGGGGAGGGTGATGTTTACATAGGAAGAGGTAGGATGACCTGAAATGACCCTGTTCATCATCATATACAGTAGTTCAAGCCTAATGAAAGACCACTCACCTGGTACGGTATTCCCTTTCTTACTTCCAGTGCCAAACTCTTACAATAACTGAGATACTTAATGGGTGACACCAGCACTTTTCATACATCGGTCCTATGTCATTCTCGATTTGACAGGTCATTGCCTTAGACCATTTTTCAGCATCTCTCGACATTATTTTTAGTTTATCTGAAAATTCACCTTCAACACCTCGTGCAAAAAGGTACATCTTCTGAAAATGAGATGTAGTTACAGCCTCAGAAAAAAAGCCTTTTCTTCCTCTCTAGATACTAATGCACAAGTTGCAAAAAAAGTGACATCTTAGATGGATGTTTGTAATTTGTTTGTTTTGTTTTGTTACCAATACGTGTTATGTTGCTGAATGGAAGTATTTGGTTGCATCTGAGTCGTCTTAGCATAAAACTGTGGTATCTTGAAAACCCCGTAACAATAGACCTTGGATTGTAAACTGCTGAAGAAAAATACAGTACTGAACTCTACCTACGTGCAGAACGTGTTTCTTCGAAAACACAGACAGCAAAACACAACACTGATTAATTATCCCGAGTGCACTGGATGTTCAGTTGGCCTACTTTGCTTTGTTGTAGTTGTAAAAAATCGCTCCGAGGCAATTGACAAATCATTGCCAGGATAATAATCTGGAGCAACAATGGGGAGGAGCCATACAGCTCTGATCTGAGGCCCATTATACACCTCAAAACTGCCAGGATGCCAATGCAGGTAGTGCTCAGTGTTATAGTCCTACAGAGAAGAAGCATAGGTAAAATCAATCCATGTCAACTGTTAGTGTGATGGACTAAACGGCCACCCAGATCCTAGCATGGATCTCCTGCGGCCATGTGCTAAGATATTCAAACTCAACGTTATTTGATTTGTTCCAATTTGATACAATTTCTGAGATGCGTGTTGAGAACATATCTCATTCATGTCCAAGAAAAGCTTAAGTCCGCCTGACTGTTGAAAAATGTAAAGCCTTTTGGCTTAATGATCATCATTTAACTGTTGATATTTGTTTTTACAAGATGAGATATAAGTGGCAGTCCATTCAAAAGAAAGACATCTGTTGTTTATGTTATTCTAGGCTGGCGTGTGATCAAGGTATTTGGCTGTGGATGGAGGTGGATGACTGGGCATGTGGTGCTAGATTCCTGTTCCACTCTCTCCAACACCTGAGGCATAGGTACACAGCTCTAATTTAGCCACATAAAATAAGCAAGCAAGTTTAACTGGTAAAGTAGGATGGGCATAAGACTTTGGCTTCAGATACTGATCAAGTAAGATTGTTAAATGGTAAATTAACTTACAGTGTATGCCATTTTGCTACTTGTTCTATCACAGTATATCTCTATTGTGCATGTATTGGAGTTATTTCCATACAGATTGGACCATAATGGTGATTTTGCATGATTTAGCCCATTTATTACAATTCTGCATACTTTACATTACTACTGACCATTTTCCTAAGCATACCATACTTTTTTAGATGTCTGAATGCTTTTTTCCTACCTTCCAGGCAGCCATTCACTTCCTTTCATTTCAGTACAGTATGAAATTCAACTTGCAGAGACTTGAAACTTGCTTGAGATACGTAATCCATTACAGTGAACATCCCGCCCGGGTTTCGTCAGTTACTTTATCGTTCCATGGTAATTTAGTTTAGTGCCCACATTGATGTGAAAAGTCTACGCATCTTCTGGTGCGTTCACATGCTGGTGGGAAGCTCTGTTATAATAGTTAGTCTGGTTAACTACCAAGTATGAAGTTTGTTTTTTCAATTTATCGATAGTATGCGTCTGCACCATTCCTCTCTGTTGCACTTGCAAACCCACACAACAGAATGTACATCTGCACCAGAAAATAGCCCCTGAAGAAATGATTGCTATACAAACTAAATTCAAACATCCATGACTTCTAAACCTGGGCACGAATGTTAGCCGGAGCAGCAGAGAATTTTAAGGTAGGTTTATCAGCTGAACGTTTGAATTTAAAAAAAATAGCGATATCGAGAAAATATTGAAAGATCTAAAAAAGTATAGTGTGCTTTGAAAATGGTTGGTAGTAATTAATGTAAGGTATGCGTGCCGTGTAGTAAATGGGCTAAAGCATCAAAGAGAAACAGTCTGTGCCCTTTGAACTTCACAAGAGTTGGCAGAAAGCTGCACACACCTTCTCAACTGGGGACTCTGCCTTTTAGGGCAGTAAGGAGGAACTGGGAGAAATATTCAAAATGATCCCCTCTTCCTCACTGGGGGAGAGCAGAGCAAGACAAAATTATGCATCCTCATTATCAAAATGTGTAATTATTATCTATGAGATGGATGTAGCGAGTGAGGCATTTATTCAGAAGCCATGTGGCAAACACCAGAGGAGAATAGCTACAAACACTGCTGTTTGTATTAGCTACGGCTGGTTTCCACTAAACAGTTGGAGGCTAATGACATTGTATGGACAGTGGAGGCCTATGATTAGCTTACAGATAGATGACAACTGTAATGGAGATACTTTTAGCCCATGGTAGTCTGGCAAGCTAATAATTGTCATGGGAGCAACCATCCAAAATATTGACAGAGATCACTGGCAGTAGCTTTGCCTAGCTTGCCCTGTGACAGGAAAAATAGTATGATTCTTTCCTCATCTGCCAACACTTTGTAATGGCTTGGAAATCGGATAGTACTGAACTATGCCAGCTGTGCACTCAATCATATATTGTTGACAAGATAGCTAGGGAGAGTGGGGGGTTAGAGCCTGGCCTGTTTTAGTGTGAACAAATCAGAAATGTAGACTACCATTTAGACTTTTGGCTTAAAGCAACAACATGCCCGCAGCAATCAATGAATTGATTACCATACAATTATGGTAATCAATTCATTGGAGTGTTGAAAGTTTTTAAAGGGCTCCTCCAGTGAGGGATTTAAGAGTACTCACCCTCCCTCACTCTCTGCCTCCTCTGAGCTCTGCCCCTCGGCTCTGGCCCCAGCAGTGGTGCCTGCAGCCCTCTTCCTTCGCGTAGGCGTGGTCCTGTGGAGAGGGCTGGTTCGCCGCACTCCGACCGCTCCTTCCGCCCCACCGCGCCCCCTCAGCTCCTCCCTCACTTGGTCCGGCAGCGTCGGTAGAGCGTTCTTCAATGCCTTCATCTCGTCCTTCAGCTCAGACACACACTGGATCAGGGCTTCGAGGCGCTCCAGCACCTCAGCCTGGCCCCTGGGCAGGCCCGGGCCGTCGACCATCGTGACGCCGGCAGCCTGTTCATTACCAGTGTTGACGTAGAACCCCGGCCAGGAGCCTCTTCGTCTGGACTTGAGGCCCTGATACCAGACCACAGCCAAGCTGATTCCAGCCACTCCAGCCAGCGCTCCCAGAACCAGCACCTTGCTGTCTGCCTGGGCCATCCTACAGGCCTGCAAAGAAAGGACAGCAATAGCTATAACTAACAATTTATACAACAGCTGAAAAAGGAGCCTGCTATTTTGTAATCACACTTTTTGATCTACCTACTTACTTCAAGTTATTAAACTAAGAGCTCCAACAATATCACAAAAACATATAACACATCATTTAGATTTAATGATTGATGATTCTAGTGAAACTCTAGAATTCCCTGTCCTCATCCCCATAAGGGCATATCCAAGAAGGCAGTGAACTTAGGAAGGTAAAAAAGTGAACTTAGTATCAGTGATCATTATGTTGATCATTATGTCATATGTTTGCTCCATGTCCCCTCATAGAGTTGACTTAATAGCCATATCCTTTCACTCCACAATTTACTGAGCCCTGTCCTCAATCTTTTGAGTCAGCAGCCTCCATTGCTTTAAAGCCCAATAGAGAGCAAATGTTATGGTGAAGGTAACATGCCAATGAACTTTGGATGAAGACTTAAGTTAACATTTTGTTCGGAGTTGCAAGCTAGTAGGAACATTGCTCGAAGTGAATCTACAACTGACTGTCATTTATCTGCAGCATGGTTACTGTTTACACGGAACTAGCCTTAAGCCTGGCTGGCCAATGGCCAGTTAGCTAGCTAACTGGTTAGATAATTGGATAAACACACTAATCACTTAGCGAGTATGCTAGCCAGCAGTTTGACACAGGGAGCTCTATAAAGCCATTCACACACAGGGAAATCCAGTGACAGCCTGTTACAAGCATGCAGCATCTTCACTACCAAAGACCCAGTGTTAAATCACGACACATACACACAAATGACAGGTTGTCAAGCTACATGTGTGTTTGCCTCAGTTCAATGTCCTCTTGCTAGGTCGCTAAACCATTAAGCTAACGAGTAAACAAAGTTATTCCCCAAAGTTATACGGTTAAAATACATTCATTTTGTTTTCTTTCAGTGATACATAATCACGTCAATGAGTTACATAAACATGTTCTTGCTAAAATATGTAACATTAACAATGTTAGAGACCTTACTGCGGATAGGCAGGGAGGCACTTCTGTCGTTTGACAGCTCTCTGGTGTGACGGCCAAAACAGTCCGTCTGGGCTGAGGCGCCTACAGAAAGGTTCCGGGCCGCATCAGAGTCATTACAGCCCCACAACTCAATAGAAATTAGTACTTCCTCTGTAAATTCGCTGCAAATTAAACACGCCACAAACACAGGCGTAGCCTATTATGCATTCAGTCTGTGAGCAATCCTCATATCCTAACCTCCAACCCTGCAAACTGAATACAATAATGTAACATTCAGGTTGGAGATTTGAAAGCCTCTCATTATGTTGTTGTTGTTATGTTGTTGTTGAGGGTCTTCCCCAGTTTATATAATTTATAGCTATTTTGGCAGCATAAATGACCATTTCTATCCTTCCTCAAAGTTCTCTCTAATTCTATTGTACAGTTGTACTGCATGCCAAAAATCTTGCTTTTTTTGTCTGCCACAGGGGGGAATCAGGGGACAATTCCCCATCCCCCACCCATACCTCCTACCCCGACCCCATCCAAACGAGATTATTGTGCCCCTAAAATAACAGTAGTCCAGTAATATGTAAACATGTTTCTTTACAGAATGTCAACATTACTGTCCAAGACAGTGTAGTCATAAGTTCCGCCTGTGGCAGACATGGTTCCGCCTGTGTCTGCATTGGTTGTATTGTCTGTTTTGAGTGACTTAGAATTGGAAGAGGCCCGAGTGCGGTGACCACTAGCCAACTTCTCCCACCTAACCTCTCGGTCTACAGAGACAGCTGCGACAACCACCAACCAGAGATTTTTTGCACAGCAACAGGTCATAGTTTTATCAGCCACTTTGACTCTTTCTGGACTAAACGGAACAAATTTAGGATGAATGGTTTGCATTTAAACAGGAAAGGGACTATGATTTTTAACCTTATCCACTTCACAGCTTTTATCATGACAGCAAGACACTCAGAACTCTCTTCCTTTTTTCACCATCCCAGTTATCTATAACAACAGGTCACATGGTTGTTCCGCTTCTTCATGTACTGTCATTCATGAAAATCTCATAGACATCCTACTACAGCCCAGGTATCCCAACCATAACAACTCTTACAATGGCCTTATTGAATGTGAGGTCACTTTCCAACAAATCCAGTTTTGTTAATAATGCCATTTCTGATAATCACATTGATTTTATGTTCTTAACTGAAACATGGTGTAAACCATCTGAATTTTATTTTTTAAACAAAGCCTCCCCACAAGGTTATACTTATACTGAGAATCCCAGGTCGAATGGATGGGAAGGAAGACTGTCACACTGGGAAATTTTAATTCTTCTGACTCTCACAATCAAGGATAAAACCCAGCTTCTTATTCCACGTAGTAACAATCAAGCTATGCATTGCAGCAGGCGTATCAACACCGCCGTGTCGGACTCCCTATCCAAAGAGCTTCCCATTACTCTGGCGCCTCTCATCCTTTCCACTGGCTCCCTAGATTAATTCACACAGGAATTCAATTCTGTATTGACTAGAGCTTTGGATACATTCGCTCCTGTATCCACTCACATTCGCCCTCCCAATATGTCATCCCCTTGGTTCAACGATGCCTGTCATGCATGTAAAAGACAGTGCCGAAAACTAGAATGCCAGTGGCGGGCTGAAAAATCTGAGGTCTTTCGCCTTGCATGGCATGAAAGTCTGCTAGCTTATAAGCGCACAGTCACAGTAGCTAAAACAGAATACCATTCTAAGCTGATTAATTCTAACAAAGATAATGCAAGGTTCCTGTTTGACACAGCTCACACAGAAACATCCCCCTTTTCACTGCCCTCTGTTTAGTGCAGACAATTTCCTGCACTTCTTTGAGTCTAAGATCAATGCAATTAGAAACAGAATTACTAGCTCTCCTTAGCCCACTTCACTGGACTCATGCCCCTCCACTGCCACTGAACATAGTTGCACTCTGTCACAATTTGAGCCAATCTCACTTAGTAACTTTACAGCACTAGTACTGGCCGCAAAATCTACTACCTGTCAGCTTGGTCCACTCCCAACGAAGGTTTTCAAAGAACTGTTGCCGTTTCTAGATATTCCTGCACTCAATATCATTAATCAATCACTCTCCACTGGCACAGTTCCCATTGCCTTCAAAACTGCAATAGTCAGACCACTGCTTAAAAAGCCGAACCTTGATCCTGAAGTCCTTACAAACTACAGACCTCTCTCTAACCTCCCTTTTCTAGCTAAAATACTTGAAAAGGTTGTTTCACTTCAACTTTCACTGCATACCCGGATTTAGATCCCTACATTGCACTGAAACTGCTTTGACAAGGGTGGTTAATGATCTGTTGATGACTGCTGACTGACAGGTCCTCAGTACACCTGCTTCTTGATTTAATCTTGGCCTTTGACACAGTGGACCACAACATTCTGTTAGATCGCTTAAAAAAATTATATTGGCATCCAAGGGTCAGCTCTCTCATGGTTTCACTCTTATCTGGCAGAACTCACTGTGTGGTTTTCGGTAATACAACTGATCATTCCAGTCTTAAATATGGTGTACCTCAAGGATCAGTTCTAGGGCCTTTATTATTTTGTCTATACATGCTCCCACTGGGTGGTGTTATTCGCAAACACTGCATTAATTTTTATTGCTATGCAGATGACACACAGTTGTATATTCCTATTATTCAGATAACACTGCCAATCTCTTAAAGTTAGAGGCATGTTTAGCTGAGGTTAAAACCTGGATGCTACTTGTTGGACCAGCTAAACATAAGCACCAGTTTCAAAATCTTACAGTAAAGCTTGATGGCTGTATATACTATATTGCAAAGTGAAACAGTAAAAAATCTGGGTGTCATTTTTGACTCCTCCCTCTCTTTTGTATCTCACATTAAGGCCATTGCTAAGTCAGCATTTTTTCATCTCCGAAACATCACCAAAATCCGACCAACTGTATCACTGGGATTCACGCATTTGTTTCATCAAGGCTTAATTACTGCAATTCTCTCTTCTCCAGCCGCCCAATTTCAGCTCTTAAACCACTCCAATTGGTCCAAAATGCTGCAGCCAGAATTTTAACCTAAACTTTCTATACTGCTTCAGCATAAGACACCTTCATCTCTGTTTTCACAGACACTGCTTGCCCCTCCTTAAGTTTATCATCATTATCTCCACAATGAAAACACAGTGGCTGGAGTTTCCTCTTCAAGCTTTGCTGGTTCACAGCACAACTATCATTTCCCCATCTTCCACATTACAATGTGTGCCCTCTGCACCATATAATGGCAGAAAAAGCCTGTAGGCTTATGCTCCAAGGACCAAAATGAATCCTCTCTGGTACCTCTTCATCAAACTACAACACTGTTTCATTTTCTGATTCTAGTCATTAAACCATGGCAAGTTCCTTGACCCACAAAAAAATAAAACCTAATCTGAATCTTTCACCTTTGAGTGACAGAGGAAAACCTACTAACACTTTGTG
This sequence comes from Centroberyx gerrardi, assembly GCF_048128805.1. NCBI lineage: Eukaryota > Metazoa > Chordata > Actinopteri > Beryciformes > Berycidae > Centroberyx > Centroberyx gerrardi. Next base: position 7,549,713 of record NC_136011.1, on the reverse strand, counting down.
AGGAGCTCTGAGGTGAAGTGAAACACACTGTACAGCTACAGGTTTGTCCCTTCAATTTTTAAAATGTAACACTATTAGCCGATGAGAAGCATAGAGCACAATCAGAATCATTTGTCTCCATTCCTCTTTATCTAGCTCCATTCACAATACAACAAGAGATTTGCTTATTGTATGCATCAATATTTGTTTTGCCCTGGTTGTTTCATTTATTTTTTATTAGACATATACAGTGCCTATATGTTTTTTCATTTTTAAAGGTTCTAATAATAAAGATCCAAAAGCTAGTAGCACATTATACCCTTTGCTATCTGGTGCAGCGATTTTGATTCCCTGAGAAAACTCTCATTGTCACCACATGTGAGTGGAAAATCAATAAACCGTCTGAATGACCAAAGTTCAGTGTTGGAACTTGTGTTGTGATTTAACCTGACAGTTATATGGTAATAATAAATGCCCTGAAAGAGAATCATCAGTCCATTGACACAGGACATGGACCAGATCAAAATCCATCTGGTTATAATTACTCTAATATATCACAAACAATAGTATTATACTGGTGTCAAGACTTCCCTTTAATTAAAATATATGCCTTTTGTATTACCAAAATACAGATAAATGAAAATATATTTAATTGAAATTGAAAATATATTTAATATTCTGATCATTTGTGAGCTACTAAAACCAATTTACTGACTGTAGTTAAAAACTCAGTGGAAAAGTTATGACCACAGTTGAGTTTTCAGAGCTCATCTAGGATCATTTTATGATTTTATAGCCTCATCAGATCACAGTTCTCAGCTCTTCAATTCGCTCTTGAAATATGATTTCAATCAGAATGTTTCCGATGGCATTTGCATCTGTTATTTATGTATTTTAAGAATTACCATATACAAATACCCACCTCTGTGTATAATGAACCTAGATTTTGACAAGAAATAGGCTTTCCATTTACTTTATGCTGATCAAAGTCAGTATTCTAAAATTACAAAGCTCAAATAATGACTTACCTCTATGATTTGGTCTCCTTAGCACAGTGTTTTTTTGCAGCTCAGACAGAATGTGGATTGAAAAGGTTTGCATAATACATTTATAATCAAACCAACCTTGAACCTGTAGTCAGTTCCAATGTAGCTGTCCTTACTGGCCTGAATTCCAGTGCTATAAATAGCTACAGTGCTGTGGTGGGAAAGTTAGAACTCTTTACTTTTTAACTGGTATTTTCCTCAATGTTGTGGAAGCATATTTTATTTTATAAAAACACAGATTTATTTTTTTTATCAGCCTACTATCTTAAAGTGCTTCACCTCTCAGAAAATAGCCCAGATCTTATTCAGTTACATGGAACTTGCTTATCCGTCTGTCACAGCATCATGTCACTTCTCTGAACTTATGGATAATGAATTCACCGTATTTACATCTGACCTGGAGTAACAAGTCCACCAGCCACCACTAAGATTATATCAGTGCATAATCTACCAATATTTATACAGAATTATATTTACATATACCTATATATTAACTTAGATCTACTTACCCACTTGTTTCATATTCACAAAGTAATCCATATTGAAGTAAACTATTGAGACTGTTAGTAACATCTATAAGAAACAACTGTAAGGTAATCCATACTCTTTCCCAAACAATGTGTTGAAATTGTCCTCAACATCCCAATGGTTTATAGCCTTTATTTATTGCTTTTATTGTTTTATCATTTATTAACTTCCACTATTTTTATTGCTTATTTTTACATGAGTTGTGTGCTGATAAATTTCCTTTTCCCTGCTGAATTATGTTACTTTTGCTGCTGCAGCAACCTAATTTCCATCTATCTTATCTTACTGCACAGAGAGTTACAATGTTCTTTATTAATGGCTCCGTTTAGTGTGAAACTTTGCATTTCCTTCTGAAAAACCAACAGATTTCATGACCTCAAGATGTGGTTTGTTACATAAAAGGCCTCTTCAGGGAGTGATCATGTTTATTTGTCCTGGCAGAGGTAAAAGAGCTCTCTCTTGTTATTCCTTACAGCCTATAGAGAGGCATACTTGCTGGGATGCAGGGGCAGCAGGGAGTTCCCTTGCATTAAGTGACGTGACGATCGCTACGTGCAGTTTCTTCCCTGCACTCTGAACGCAGCATTGTTCCTTTAGCCCACAGCCTGCATTCTGCCAGCACAGGGAACAAAAAGCCCACCTGAAACCCAGAGGCATGGCGTCGCGAAAAAGCTTGGCCAGCGGCCCTGGGTTCGCCCCGCAGACGTAGATGGGCCCGATAAGGGAGGCGCATCCAGCCATGGCCTTGCTCCCATCGGGTCAAAGCCAGCAGATAAGGGGCTATCGTCAACACGGCTGTTTTATCCACCCACCACACATCTGCCCAAGGTCTCATGCCACAGGGGAAGAAATAAAAGCAGCCTTAGATTTGCCTTTGTGCGCAGGAATAAGCCCCTTGCAGTTGTCAAACAACACACGGGAGAAGAATCAGGGTGAAATAAGGCATTACTATCAGGACTCTGCTGACAGACCGCAGTGTGAAGCCCAATTGTTCCCTGTCAGTATTGTATAAGTGTTTTACCCATGTACTGTACATAAGGTGCCTGCCTCAGCGGGAGGAAAACTAACTTCTGTATCAGTTGCATGGCATGTGTTTACAGATAGTTTAAAGATTCATTCAGCCATGGCATGTGGCAAGCGTTGTGTAACTGAAGGCACGTTATCATGTGACTGTAGTGTTCCTGAGGAACTGGGGAAGTCCAACTTATAGGCCTACACTTGCTCTATTGATGTCTATCTTAGCTGCAATGTACTCAATGTTCTTATCCTTAGGCCTACCTCAAGAGCCGGGCCTCCACTAGTAATTAGGGAGTGTTACCAAAGAAACAAAGACAATAACAGATATCATCATAAAATCAGGTAAACCCCCTTGACAGGAAAAGTGAAAGTTGTGAAGATTATTGTTGGAGCGGATCTGTCACATGTCAAATTGCTTTGTATACATGCACAATTTCCATCAACAACTTCTTTTAATATTACACAAATATCCATAGGCATTCAGTGTTGCTATGTTGCAGATTTGTCTGTGTATTTATCTCGGGACTTTTGGAAAATTTCTTTTTTTTTGGCATTGAAGATGTTATGGCCCAATGTCTTAGTTTGTCCTTGTAAATGATCATTCATAATTCCAAAACATATCTGCGTACTTAACAGCGCATTTGAATGGGCTACAGATAACAAAACTGTTAGGTTGGCTCAGTCTCTTACTCCTTTATTTATCCAGGGAAGGTTTGCTGAGCATGCATGATGACATTCATATACTTAATGTACTAGGGATGGGACAATATGCTTATCTCACCATATGATTCAGTACGCAATATGGGGTTTATGATTCAATGCAACCACGATACATTGTAATAAATAAAAGTTCAATGACGACAAACTATGTGCAGAATTATGTTTATTTCTGAGCCAAATCTTTCTAGCAATGGCATTGGCTTGCTAGAATGTAAACAAATGTCATTACAAAGTGTAAATAATATAATTTCGATGGAGAGCGTGTGAAATTGTGATGGGCAAGCCGTCTCATTTGTGATTACTACAGCAGAATAAAATGGATCTAATATCGCGATTCATTTTTCTGCCCCGCGATACGTATTGTCACATTTTTGTATCGCGATATATTGAATTTCGATATCCTCATTCACATTCTCTTCCCCTGCCCATGACCAAATGAACAGAGGCTTTATTAGCGTCCTCTGCATTACTGCGGCATGTCATGCGTGTAATCGCGGCCTCGTTGCCCGGTGAACAGCTTGGCATGGCGTTCACCCACAGTCACCGTTGCTTGGCTCTGTGCAAACTCTTTCCCCTGTTGTCAGCTGGGGTTTATCGCACCTCTGCAGCGGCTCAAGGGTCAACCGAGGTGACATGTTAGCACTAAAGGATATGGACCTGATTTCCTGGTTGCGTAGGTTGTGTCTAGTCATGTGTCCGCTGATTACTGCTGTTCATATTTCCATTGAAATATATATCTTAGGGGGGGGGGGGGGGGGGGGAAGAAGCTAAAGAAGAAGAATTGGATTGCGAGAGTGCAGTGTGTAAACAATATGCTCTCTGTCTCTCTCTCTCTCTCTCTCTCAAACACACACCCACGTCTACACGTCCAACTCACCTGCCTTATTAAAATCCTGTTTCCCCTGTCCGACAGTCACTTCCTAATACACCCTGGTGCGGCAGACAAAGGTGCAGTGGAAGGGAAGGTAATTTGCGAACACGGACTGATTACATAACCATGTTTACATGAAGATGGGTAGGCAGACAGAAAGGAAATGAGGAGCGTTTTTTACAGTATCCTCATCCAAGGTTTTGAATCAAAAGCACTTGAATGGCCAAGTGCAGCAAATGTCCTGGGATTTGCTTGACGCTGCATCACTCAGCATGTGTACATTCACCACAGAGTCTGTACAGTCAGCTGAAATAATCACACAGGATGTGATTCGAGTTATGACACAATGTAATTATCGTCCCTGTCAGCTGATGAATGCTGCTGGGAAAATGTAAGGCGGGCGGATTACATCAGAGAGCTCGCCGTGACTTTTGGCTTTGTGGCCCAGTGACATCAGAGGTGACCCATAGGGGAGAGAGGTGGCTTCCTTCTTTTCCTTCTTTCCCCTCTGTCCTCCGCTCCAGCGGCTCAGGGACAGAATGTGACTCACGCCGGCGGATTGCACGCATTCCTCCGTCAGCCGATACACATCGCTCACACCATGCTTGTGACAGATTTTTTTGAGAGATCCCTGTCCTGCTATATTCTCTCTCTCTCTCTCTCTCTCTCTCTCTCTCTCTCTTTCAAGCTTTCATTCTCTCTCTGAACCAGTGATTTTCCTTAAAATAAGTATGACAGTTTTTCTTGAACTTATGGAAAGTGGAGCTGCAGTAGGTACAAACAACACAGTCTCCAAACAACACATCTGAAAATAACACCAACACATTCCTGGCCTTGAACTTTGATCACCCCCACACACACACACACACACACACACACACACACACACACACACACACAAACACACACACACACACCACCTCCCCCTACCGAGTATATACACAAGCTTACAAACATACAAATGAGTATCAGCCAATAAATAACCTAATCTTTTTTTTTTTTTTTTTTATAAATATGGACTTTATCCTCAAAATGTAGTTTGAAGAATAGATTGCATTTCCAAAAAGACAATACTTTAATGGAGTTTTCTCACATTATAGCAACTTTGCATTGGAAGTCCAAAAGGAAATGGACAAACGATATCACCAACCCCAAAAATGCACACACAAACATAGTTTAGCAGCAGCATAGTTTAGTTTAAATCTTAAATTTTTAATGATAAAAGGAGGAAAATCCTACCCATTTGAGTTGCAGGCCTACTATGGGCCAGCAGGTGGCGCCTAAAGAACTGTCATTGAGCTCCTCCTGTGGGGATGAACCATGTGAGGAGCACAGGTGAGACTTAGCAGGGATGTTGCTCTTTGCTATCCTCAGCATTTTGACATAGACACAATGAGTTTCATCACTGCTTCGGCCCAGACACAACAGCTCTGCACGGGTCTGCGTGGAATAAGCCAACAATCAAGATAATCTGCTCTCACACACGCTCCGTACTGTGTGTTGACAGCTCCAAAAGCATCCTGCATCTCTGCATGTTATGTGTATGGGTTAGGAAAGCCTGAGTCACGTCTCCATGGGTAGTTACATTATGTCTGCTCTGCTCAGGTAGGCCAGAACATGATAATTAGACATTACCAAACACCAAACAACACCCCACTTACGCTAGGCAGGAAGAGACACGGTCGCCCAAAACATCAGAGAAGTGTTTGTGCAGAGTGTTTTTTTTTTAAATATACAGTTGTATGTTTGACTTTGAGATCAAAATTTCTAAAAAAAATTGCTCTAAAATCTGTCTGATGTATTCAATTTCTCACATATCACAAATCAGCAGGTGGCAAGTCCTTTAGAGCCTCAGTACTTTGGAACAATCTCCCTGCCAAAGTCCAAAAACAAGAAACAATCGCAATAGATCATCATGTCCTTCCCATAACTCCTTCCTCCTCTTCTGTGTATGGGTTGATTTAGCTGGAAATATTGCAAATATTGCTGCCAGTTTTTAAACTCTGCACTGTCTTTAACCTCCTCGCTCTGCAAAGTATATTGCAACATCCTTGTGAAATGCACTTCAAACTGAAATAAACTTGAAACCTGAAACATGATTTAGTTTCAAAAACAGTTAAGGGGAAGCTACAGTAACTTATACTAATGCCTATCACTTGTCAATAGAAATGTCTATATTTTCTTTTGAGGGAAACAAAACTTACTATTTCGCCTTCTAAATGAAGTGCATGAACTAGAAGAAGCTAGAAAGGAAGAACAAATTCAGATACTCTTGTGGGTTGATGGATGCCCTAAAAAAAAACATTTTCTTTTGAATCATTTCTGGCTAGTTCGTGAATGGGGACAGTATAATGTAGAGATGTTAATGTTACATTTTAGCCATGGTTCTTCTATCATAACCAACAAAATTTGGGGATGTTGTCCATATTTCCAGGTAACAGTGACAGTGTGTGGCCATCCCTTTTCAGCAATTTTAATGCATAAATTGCTGCCATTGACATAATTATATCTGCAGCAGTGCAACATCTGCCACAAAATACAATTCCTAATGATCAGCATTTAAAGCTGTCTATCATCGGCTGGTTGTGAAATATCTTTTCCATCCACATATCTGTGATGGGAAACGCAGGTGCCGTCCAACAGGACATTTACTGTGGAATTAGCAGTAAGCAGGGCTGATTAGCCTCCTCAGATCAGACTGAGGTGAAGTCATGTCTACTCATGAGGCAAACTGCAGAGGGGCTGAAGCAGCAAGTTGCAGAAAGTGGAGAAGGAGGACGGTTTATTGTCCGTGGCACAATGAACCGCTGCAGCATCCAGTTTGAATCCAGTGGGGCCTTAAAGGGGAACGCCGCTCAATTGAAGAATTCCTCATGTTATTCCTGAGAATGTCCACTTGAGATGATAAAAGTGAGTGGAAGAGAACCTGGGGATGTTTCCTGGTTATGGGGGTCGATTCTCTGCTTCAGAACTGACAATATTACTAGAGAATGAAACTCACTTGGGACTAAAACCTTTCCCAGTGTGCACAAAATAACCTTCCCATTCATTACATTATATGGAGCAGCTCCAGACATAATTCCTAATGACATTACAAGTTTTGCTCTTTGGTTTCTGGCTTTGGTCGAGTGTTGCTCAGGTTAACAAGTATTGATTGGACTGCCCTGCACCAGAAGAATAGCATATTTCTTAAGGCTGCACTAGGCAACTTTGCATGTTGTTGGCTCCAAATGGCAGCGGGAGGACACTGTTTTGAACGTCAGTACCCAGAAATCATGTAACATGACGTCAGTAAACACGCAGCACACTCATGTTTACCAACCCGGCCGGTCTGTGATGCTTTATACCAAAGGAAACCAAAGGGACGACAGAGGAAAAGATCTAACGTTGGTGAGTCCAGCTCACTTGCTCGTTGCTGTTGAAGAGACAGTTTGGGATTTTGCTCTTTTTGATTAGTCACTTCCTTTGTGGAGAAGATTTCCCATCAGTGACCATGCCAGACACCAGAATATGATTTGGGCAAATAGGGCGAATCTACCGCGTCTCAATTAGTGGGGATGGGACACTCTTATCTGTTGTGATTTATGCTGATAAAGACGGGTGAATTTTTACATAATAATCTTGCCTAGTGCAGCTTCAAATTGAGCGCCGCTCCCTTTAATATAATGGCTAAAACAGTGTGAACCGCAGCAGGATGTCTTTGTACTGACAATGGCATGGCCCCTTAAATCAGCAAGAAAACCAGATGATGGCGAGCGGCAATAAAAAGACAAGACAAACAGTAAACAATGAATCTCCTCCCTCCTCGCCCGAAGCTTCGGTTTCTCCTGTTTTTCGCTCTCAGGCTTTATTTGTGCGGTTGCCGAGTGAAAGCCACCACAGTGGCAGAGAGGCCCAGAATAGCCGAGGGTGGGGAAGGCCAGCGGACTTGCATGTGGGCTGCTGAGCTGTGCGCTCTGTAGTGTTTCTGAACCGTCCGCTGGCCTGTGGAATGGAGGCTGCTTCCTCATGCATGCCAGTGGTCAGAGCCCGGCCTACACACCCTCAGCTATTTCTGTCTCCCTCTCTCTCCCTCTCTCTCTCTCTCTCTCTCTCTCTCTCTCTCTTTCATTCTCTCTCTCCCTCTTTCTCTCTCTGTAGCTGCCTTGCCCTACTGATAAAGCACTGGGAAATGAGGTGGAGGGACACGAGGGGGGAAAGAAAGGTAAGGAGAAAATGAAGTTTGAGAGAGAAAACATGCAGGGAGATGAGAAAAATAAGGATCAAAATTCTCCCCCATCTTCATCTTCAACTTCAACTTCAATCCTGCTCCTGTCTGGCCAAAAAATGATAATAAAAACTTTTCCTGCTTGGCTCTTCTATATACACTTCTCTATGATTGATGATACAGAAATATCCGAGGGTCATAGGATTACTTGTTGCACATATATATGGTGTTTGACCCAGTTACAGGAATATTATCCTACTTCTACCCTTGTTGTAAGTTGGTCTGGGTCTGTTTAAGAGTGTGAGCTAAATGTAAATGTCTCTCCAGTGCGTGAGGAAGAAATAATATACGCAATGAGGTAAATGAGTAATGCTATTTCTGGATATGAAAATGTAAGCAGTACCGGAAAACGGATAAACACAGCCCACGGTGCTGTTAATCATGGCGTCAGTCATCGGAGAGAAACGCGCTCGAACGATAACACCGACATTCCTGGGAAATTATTGCTGTTGATCCCGTAATTATGCGGAGCTGATTAAGCCTAATTCAGTGACTAATAAATGTTTGGTTACCTCTGGGCAGAGCATTGTCATTTGAAAGCAATGTGAAACATTCCCTTTTGCTTGGTGTTGGAATGCCTCGGCGAACGGCTCCGCTGGGAAATATAAATTCAAAACAATGTAATGACAGGCTATTGGGGGAATTCTTCAGCCCTACAGAGAGTGGTATTGTTTTAGGGAGGCCTAAGTTAACATTTGTTATTCTCCGGCTTTCTTTGCTGACTTAAATGTGGGGTATTCACGAGCACAAAGGACCATATGAGTGAAATATTGCCTGCTTGTCCAGATACATTCCAGGCACCTGGTGAAGCACACAAACACAGACAGCCGCTGTAGAAGAATGCACCTACTGAGCACTGTATAAAGCTTCAATCCCTGCTATATCTCCCACTCATATACATTCACTCCCTCTCTCTCTCTCCCACACACACACACACACACACTTACTTTAGCAGCCTGGAAACCCGCCAACTACTGTATTTCCTACACACAGGCCCACTTTATGGTCCGCTGGCCTAAATTACTCTTGCCCACGCCGTCCATCCCAACACATTTCACCCCAGTTTGACACAGAAATGTAAAGAAACCCAAATCCCCCTCGCCGTCCCCCCCCCATAACACACACTCTCTCACGCCGGCGAGCCCTGAAATCCACACCGCTCTACTCTTCACATCTACCGCTCAAACCGTCTCGTCTGTATCGGCAGCTGAAGGGTCTGATTGACGGCTGGCCTTGGCTCCGGAGAGTCAGAGATAAGCAGGCCCAGATGGGGCAGGTCGGATGTGTCTGCCTGCATGATTTAGCCCCGAGTCTGGGACAATGGAGGGGACCTAGACCCGGCTGCACCTAGACCCCCCTCCATCCCACCAACCCATGTCAAATACGAACCACATGGGAGAGGTGTAGATCACCTTTTGATCTGCCCTGTGGGAGAATCGGGGCGTGCAGACGGGATGGTGGGTTTCTCCGCACGGTGGATGGCATGAGCCCGGCAGCCTCGGTGTGACCCGGCTACCACGGGACGGGCAGGTCGGGATGTTTTACTGTGCAGTAAACGGCATCGGATGAAATACGGCCGGCCGTCCCGACACAGGAGATAGCTGACGGGCCGATCTTCGGCTTCGATCTTATCACTTTACAATAACTCTGTCTTCCTGTGACCCTGCTGACTGGTAAGGTGAGGAGGTTGTGATACATGACGCTGCAGTGAGCTACAGCAGGCTGAAAAATGGCTGTTATCCATGCCATAGAAGATGGGTGATGGGACAATAATAGTGTTGGATGTTGCTGCAGTAAGTGATTCTCTATGACCTGGTTGAACGGTAAGGTTAGGAGGTCATGATCATGTCTCTGTATTAAACTACAATGGATAACAACTGAGACTGTTACTGTTGACCAGGAGACAGAAGAAGGGACTTGATTTGCAGTCGATCCTTAGCCGCTGCCTGTATGTACAATACCGGGTCATTATGGAGATATATATCTGCACACAGTACAAAACAGCAGCTTCTGCAAATAAGTCTTAGTCTTAGATCTTAATCTTTTACAGATGCCTCATATACCTGCGGCATTTCATTTACTATGTCATCCATACTGATTTCTTACTAATTTAATTCTGTACAATATTTTGGCAGTAAATATATTACACTAGTCTTACAGACAAGCAAGATAACCTTGAGCCAAACTGCGGGCCTCCATCATTTCAATCCAGGCATAATAGCGTCGTAATAGTTTAAAAACATCTACTCCTCCAGTACCTTTCAGTATAATTGATGTTCAAGGAGTCCACGCCTCAAGCTGTACACTACCATTACGGCTGCGGTGATTTACGCACTGTTTTAGCCTGTGTGTTGCTCACAGGTGGGAAGAGGACCAAAACATCCTACTCAAGCAGAAGTATGGATCCTTTGTTACTGATAAGCAGCTCATTTAAAATGTTTAGCCCAGAAAAAATACTTTTTTTACAAAGGGGAACATTGTTACAGATGGTGGTACATATGGACAAAAGGGTTCAAGAGTTCAAACTAGGTTCTTTTCATAAAAAAAAAACATAACAGAAGAAAGTGCATTAATAAATTAAAGCATGAACCAACACCATTCATTGAACATGATAACCACTGGACAGTTTTTGATGCAATGCCTATGGAGAACCTACAAAAGTTGAACTCTGTATGGATGCATTATAAAATGCTTTGAAATACAATGCTTTAGTCAACACATACTTACGTAAAAGTGAAATTACTGACAAAAAGTACTTAAAAAAGCACAAGTACACAAGAAAGCTATTCAGTTACAGTAACAGGAGTAACTGTATTTCATTACTTCCACCTTTCATGTGGTTTATGCCCAGGTGTTCCTCTGAACCACTGTACTGAAACCTCGGACCCTCCCAGGACTTTCATAAAGTAAACCTGTAATCCTGAATATTGGATGCTTTCATGCAGCATCAGATCATAACCTCAGTCAAATAACTTGCGTTCTCTAACTACCAATTTGTTAACTGGGGAGATCTTTGAAAGACGCGTTTGTGGGTTAATTACCGGCTAGGCTTCCTATCAATGGGCCTCTTTCACGGTCACTGTGTTGATGCCACACGCGGTTTTGCGTCCAAGCTATCAAATGCCCTTCCTTTCACATGATCAGCTCTTTTGTGGCCTCTCGGGTGCCTCTGTCTTTTGCACACGCTCAGTTTCACCGCGCACGCTCGGTGTCTCCGCGCCCGTGTGCACGCTCACTGGCTCTGAATACAATAAAGGCTGAGGTATCCGTGGTATTCGCCTAGCCCCCGCAGCAGCTCCCTCTGCCTTTGACACATACTAGAGTTTCTGAGGAACAGGCCGTTATTATAGGCCTCCGCTCGGCCGCTTCTCAAGTAATTCCTACGTTGGTAGAATCGGGAATGCAGGGTGTGATATTGTGTGTGGTGTGGGTATTATGTGTAAGTGTAGAGTCAGTTTGTCAAGTTGGACAGAGGCTGGGAGGAACGTCAGGGTCAGAGGACTTAATTTAGAAGGGGAGCGCTAAAGAGGACTCAAGTTGTAATCCCCGGAGTGTTCTTCCCTTTTCTAGACAGGTTCGGACAAGTAGCCACACTAATAACACCATCCCCATTCTAAAGAGTCCAACATACTCAGCTTTACCCCACGGCTGACAATAGCTGAAAAGTTGATTTCCACATGTCTACTTTTGGGTAAAAAACATTTAAAAAATCAATTTTTCATGAGTTTAAGGTTTAAGTTTGTAAGCTTAAGACTTAAGTTACCTACTATTCTTTAAAATGCTATTTTGATAATACTGCTGTTATTCATTCTGCAAGAGTAGGTGCCGATTTTTTTCAAATGTTGGATATGTCATTTTGGAACCGAACACATATGGAACCATATGGTAGATTACCAACTGTGGGAAGGGATCATCCAATCTCCCAGGAAAAAAAACGCACATGAGTGAGATTAATTGGATCCATTTACTGTAGATAACAGATGCATGCTGAGTCACATTCACTGTTTTAAAGAGTGAACGACTCAAATTAAGACTGTTGCTGATAAAGAGTACAGCAGATGGTGTCTGGGTATATTAAAAAGCCCTGGCTCAAATCTCCCCACGCCTTTATGCCTCTCCCTGCTCAGCACTGCGCCGGACTGAATCATTTGCTTTGCTGTGGGATCCATGCCACAGCAACAGAGCTGCCACTAAAACGAGCAATAGCGCCCAAGAAATCCTCAAGAATGCATTTCCTATTTCAAATAGCACAATTAAGCGATTTTATACGAAGTATGAATGCAATCAACGTAATCAAAGCGTTTCAGAGTTGGCAGATGGAAACTTTGAAGGCTGCTAATGAACTGAGCTTTTGACTTGAGTCAAAGCGGCTGAAGATAATCTCACCAGATGTTACAAAGCATATTGCTGTTGCTGAGAGTGAAACCACACATACTTCTATCTGAAGCAGATGAAGAGTAGCCAACACACAGTCAGTTTGACAATGTACAGTATAATGTGAGAATGTGACCTCTCCTCATCTGGTGGTTGCTATCAATGCAGCTCATTCTGGAATTAAACACATAACTTGTGAGTAATTGAGGACTCTTAGTGCTACCAGTAGCAACAAAGTGTATTTTGGGACAATTAAAAAGCCTAAAAAGGACACTACAAAAATTAAAATGTCAGCATCAGACTGAAACTTTCTCATGCTATTCTTTTTTTCTTGACCCCTGGAATGTTATTTACTGACCACACAGATAAGACTTCCATAAACCCATGAACTGGAGCGACACATGGATTCCCTATGGACATCTTAGTAGGCATGGAGAAAAACAGGAAGCCATCCTTTGATCAGATTGGAGGCTGACTGACAATGATGGATTTCAGCAGGGGCCATCCCCCCACCCTGAAAGTGTCCTGCTGTGACCATGTAATATGTTACGGGTCCGAAATGAAACTGAGCGGCGATTCACTCCATATCTCGCTATCTCCACGCAAGGAATGCCGCGTGTTTATTTTCCCACTTCCCCTCGTGTCCAATTAGACACACCCACGCAAACCTTACTGCGAGTGTTGCTGCATCCAAGCATTAGTTTAATCGCATTATCTTCTCAAATGAAAAAGCATTATATAACCCACTTCTGTGTACATTCTCCAAATTCCAACATGGTGGAGCATGTTTCCCGGAGCCTTGAACACATCTGTAATGAGAAACAGACCGAGTCGCCTGGTCTGAAGAATAAATCAAGGATCTGCTGAAGGCACCGCAAGTCCGCCGCGGCCCTCGAGCTACCAAAAGATCTCTGACAGCACATGAGACATCTGTGAGCAGTGTCAGCGCTCACATCTTCTCCCCCCGTCGGTCCTGGCCAATGACGTGAACGCAGCTCAGGTCCGGGCCTCAGACTGGCCTTAGTTTGACTGTAGCCGGTATCCTAACTCCTCTCACCGCTCTATGATATGGGCTAGGGCAAGCTGCCAATTCTCATGGACGTAACAGCGCTACGGTTGTGCAGGATGAAGGCCTGGCGGACATGGACGACCGCGAGCTGATTGCGAGAGGGCGGCCTGTGGCACAGCTACTGGAATTCCAATGGGAAGGCTCACTCCTCCTCGCCATGTGATGTATCGCTTGTTCTCTTTCCCCCCGGATGCGTGCCAGACATGGTCACACAAGCGTGGATGTGGTCAGATGGTCTAATTGTGGAAGACAGATTGTCTCTGCAAAAAATCCCCCCTCAGATACCCTTACACTGTTAGATAGCATGAATCTGTGATGTTCAGTGCATTCCTGGGGTTATTTTGTGATGAAGCGTTGAATTTTACTTTCTCTGTGTTTTTGGTCAACCTGCCTCGTCTGCTTCTACTTCAGTTAGTGATGTCCTACATTTCCCAAAATGCCTTTCAACAACACCGAGAAAAGGAGTGTGGACTTCTTGCATTCAGTAGGTGTAGGTGGAGAGAGCGATAGTTATAGTAAGATATATATAGTAAGCAAGACATTACACTCCCTTAATCCAATGACAAGGAACCTGTGTCACAGTGTACAATACATGTGTATAGTGAACAGTACGTTTATATAGCTTTTGTATTGTGCTGATATTTTACTTATAATTAATGAAAACAAAGAAAACGTTCACTGTTATCACTGAAACTCCCACAATCCTTCTTCATATGAGGAATCATCTAATTGGTCTGTTTAGAGTCGGTCGTGCTGACGAAGCTGCAACACTCACATCCTTTCAGTGAGTCATTAATCCTGAGCCTTTCAACATTTCACGGTAAAAGGGAGGTGGGGTGCATTTTATTGTTGTTATAGTCGATAATGTTACTGGCAGTTATTTATGTCAGTACATCACAGCTGCTACTGAGACATAGACATAGTTTTATGGTTAGTTCCGAGGTAAATAAATGAGGGAGGGTGTTTTGTTGTTGTCAAGTTGCTAACTTTGAAATTGACGGCATTTGCCACTGAGGTCAATGTCAACCTCACAAAGTCAAGTAGTTACTTTTGCATGCATGTGGTGTTGTTGCCTAGTTGATGAAAATGGCAAAATCCAACCAGCAGACATAACTTTATAGCAGGAGCTAGCTTTATCATGCTCAGATTTCACTAAACAACATACACTGGCTATGTTTACATGCAATCAAATAATGCCACTTACTCTTAATTTACTCTTAATGTGATTATGACAATAATTTGATTAAGCTGTTTACATGCGCAACAGAAGTAAATATTCCTCTGTATATGCTATGTCACATTACCCAACTATTCAGTATATAGGCTACATCTGCAGCCCCCCTCCACATGCTATAATGTATTATAGCCTACATAGGCTATATAGGCTAATATAAATAATGTGACATCTCCACGTGAGCATTTCCCTCCTTTCATTCCAAATTCAGCCATAATTCTCCTGTGCAATGCCCTGGTTGTAACTTTCCTACAATAGCACTGCACGACTATACAGCATCTGTACTTGTTTAACAGTGTTAAAGTGTTTTAGGGTGGATGTTTCCTTTAAAGCTTTGAATCTCACAGGAATCTTATTTACTAACTTCTAAACAGGTTGAGGCTGGGCAGCATATCAGTGATGGCACTCAAATAGAAATCAATCTGAGTGCATGTATACACCGAAGCACTGAACACTGATTGCACTTTAAGTTGCTTTGGGTAATGCACCCAATAAATGGTATCATTAACAGTGAATTTGACTTGGAGAGCTGACACACTGCTGTCCTCGCACTTCACCTCCCACCTTTCACCTCTTGTCCAGTTTGCACCGCTGCTAAAATAGACACATAAACCAAGGTGCTACCTCCGGTGTGTGGTCTACTGTGATTCAGGATGGCTCATCGCCCGCACACACACACACAAAAATCATTTTGGGATGCGGCCACAGAGCAAGACAGTGTTTAGACTACCCACAATCCACTCCTTTCTCCGCTCAGCTACACATCTCCTTTACTCAGAACATTGGCCAATACCCTCAGTGTCGGGTCCCTCCCAGTGTACTGCCTGCAGGCCCGAGAACATTGTGAAATGTTTACTGTCAGGATGAAAATAAATGTCCACACGAGGACCTACAGGAAAATAGTGCAACCCTGAGAGAAAACTCTGATAAGATTGTAAATGGAGCCATTATAAACTGGCCTGTCAACATGTGGCGTCAGGGCTCTGAGCGTTCCCTATGTATGTTGAATGCATGTGGGACATTTTGTTCGTGAAATGTTATTCAATGCTGTAAAAAAAAATGTTGACAAATGTCCTGAAGTAAGGGAGTGCATAATTGCCTGAACCCCCCCTGGAGAGTGGAGAATGTAGGGAGTAATTTCATTGTTATTGCTCCACATATCTTTGATACTTAGGGCTGTTCTCTTTGGAAATGGTTACGCTTGTCATTTCAATGCGTTGTTTTGCAGATCCAATTGTAAAAGTGAGATCTTGTGAGATGACTATATGTCTTTCATGGCTGTAATTATTTATTTTCTTCCATATTCTTCCTAACCCTATCTTTAAATGTTGCTCATATGTGCATTGTGGTTGGAAAACACACAATATGACCAATTCCAAATCTGTTTTTCAAGATCCTAAAGCAAAATTAGATGTTTTGTGCATCTAAACCTGTCACTTAACACCTCCTGGCACGATCAAATGCTAAAAATTGCATTAAAACAGCTGTAACCGTAGCCTTTTTTTTAGAAGACAATCTGTCACAAACCAGGGCTTTGTGTTACTGTTTCATATCCCTCACTTCACTCACTTTGCCTCCCTCAGACACCAAGTGATAATGATGTAGCTTACTCCATCACGGGTGTGAACGCGTCTGTCACAGCAGCCGGAGGAGGAAGGGTGGGATAGAGGGGTTGATGTGTCGATTGGATGAGCTGTTAACCTGAAATGAAAAACCCAAATCTGTGAGACTGAGGAAAGAAAGAAAGTCATCAACCACACAGAGGAGCATGCTACTCCTCATGACTTACAACCAGGCTACAACAGGCAAGAAGGCTACCAATTCTGTTTAGAGTTCAGTGTGATTCTGAAATCCTGTTTTTCTCAGACGTTTCACTTTGATAAACTGTGACAGGCTTGTTTACCTGGCCTGGGATCAGTGCGTGGTGTGTCAGTCGGAGGAAAGTGACCTCAGTGGAACAATTCAGACAAGACACCTAGGACTGGAGAGAGAAACCTCACATACAGAGAGGCCTCTTGTTCAAAGGGCAAAGGCACGGGCCAAAGCAAATGGCGCCTAATGGAACTGGAGTTAAACTGGAATATATAAAAAAAAAAAACCTAATTCCTCCCATAACATGACCCAAAACAGTGCTTGTGGTGGAAAAACAAAAATGAGATGACAAGCATATTCCTGGCATTTACTGTGTATTCAACAGAACTGGTGTGAGCTTGTTGGCTCTTGGGTTCAGTCAGTGGAAGAATAGCTGCGAGTGGCGGGAAGGAGAAACGCTCCAAAAACTGGGATTCGGAAGTGAAAAACCGTCAGGGCCAATGAAGACCTAACGTCGGACGGGTGCGAATTTTCTAGTTAGCGCCGACGAAATTTCCCATCACTCTACTACACTGGAGCAATTTATCGTGCGGGGGAGGAGGAGTTTATTTTTAGTTTGTTTTTAGTGCAGCCGCTCCGGAGTTTCCAAGGTTTTAACGGCCTTCCTAAATGAGAAGACAGCGGTGTGTGTTCTACTTACAGATCATGTGCCGGCCACATGGACGCCGCGATGACATCACCCCCCGGCGACACTACAACACCATGCTAAAAGGCCCTTATTCACAAGTGCTGTTTAACTGGTGCCAAATGATGGCTGTGCAACTTAAATAGAGGGTGTCTCAGCGACTGTAAGCTGTCCACACACAGACACAGCCCAACACTACACATTACATTTGAGTGTAAGACTTACATGGGGCTAGTTATTACATTGGCACATCTATTACATGAAATATAACTGTAGGGAGAAAGCTGGATTAAGGAGAATGAGCGATTCAGGTCAAAATTTGCCGGAGAGGAGGAGTGGGAATTTGCGGTGTTTGCTGAAGGGTGTGCTTCCTCATATGTTGGACAAGACAGGATTACTGCTGAAGTATGAGTAAGGCTTGTGAGGACATGCATTCACCCCTCTTCCTCACCGCAAACAGAAGCACACACACACACACACTCTCTGATTGAGACACAAGCACCCTTCCCCCCACCATGTATCTTCTCTCTCTCTCTCTCTCTCTCTCTCACAATGGACATGCAGAAACACACACCTCTCCTTCGCTTTCCCTCCCCGATCTCTTTAATACGGAGCGTGACATCACCTCTGAGCAGCACCGGTTTCCAAGGTGATGGGATTTTTTTTTTTTTTTTTGATTTTTTTTGGACGAGAATAGAACAGAGCATGGAGAGCTGCTAAAAAAAAAACGAAAACGCAGAGACCTGTGTCCTTGACTCGAGGGCATCGGGTTAGAGCCTTTACACCGTCCACTGTTCCCCTCTCCATGCATATGAAAAGATAATAGAAACACAATGATTCCCACTGAGGAAGTCTATTTCGGCTTGCAGCAACTCATGCGCTGTCCATTAGCCAATTTATAAATGTCCTCTGATGCACTGCAGTGCCGCAGTGCTCTGCAGTAATTAGTCCATTCAGACCATATAGCCTCACATACTGCTGTCTCTTTCAAAAACGAAGCCACGTGCCAGAGATAGATAGTATTTGATATGAGACAATGTGGTTTTGCAGAGAATAGGAGTTATAGTTAGGGGAAATAATTGGAGAGAGTGAGTGGTGTGCATGTGTGTGTGTGTGTTGGACAGATAAGGATAGAGAGGGGAGGCTCGAGAAGGAGAGAGAGAGAGAGAGAGAGAGAGAGAAGCCAGACAGCCAGAATACAGCCAGTCAAGTGTCTGCCGGCTGCCGGCTGAATTTACAGAATAGCTCTTATCAGATGTAGGCAGTCTCAAAGCCAGGCGGAGAGAGGCGGAGAGGCAGGCGAGTGAGAGAGAGAGGGGGGGAGAAAAGAGCGCACACCCACCCGCACACACCCACACTCCCACATGCACACACATATCAGAAACCACTGTTTTGCAGAGGAGAGAGATAGCCAGACATCCCATGAGGCAACGGGCATGGCGTCCGCCTTCTCCACACAGCGCCGCTGACAGGTCAGCTGTCCGTCCGGAAGACATCAGCACAAGCTGCAGCGAGGGGGACAGGAAGGATCCTCCAACACCACAGAGCTGCTAAAAACATATATATATATAGACAGACAAGCACAGGTGCTGCTGGAGAGGGCGAGAGACACAGACAGAGAGAGAGAGAGAGAGAGAGAGAGAGAGAGAGAGAGAGAGAGAGAGAGTGAGAAGGGAAAGAGAGAGACAGAGGAGAGAGAGAGAGAGAGAGGGAGGGGAAGGAGGGGTAGGAGGAGACTGACTGCTTCAGAGGGGGAATAGGAGCCTGAGAGGAATTCCAAAACAGCTGTCCGGCAGACGTCCCAGCAGCCCGAGGCAGAGACAGACAGAAGGCAGGGCAGTGTCAACAAGCCGCGGGACGCTCACACATCAGTGTGGGGGCTGCAGCGCTCAGCAGAACCCCGCCAATACCTGGGAAGGATCAAGATCTCTCCCCACTGGAATATCTGAGGTGAGTGAGAGCGGGATCAGATATTGGTACGGTCGTATGGAGCAATGTTGCTGCAGTTTACCTGCTGGCTTGTAAGCGGCAGGGTTTGTGACTTACAGCGTTGGGTTTGTGGTGAATGTCTGGAGGAGAGTAGGTTATCACAAGATGTGTGAAAGCAAGCATGGTAAGTGAAGCGTTTGTGCAGCAAATGCTCTCATACATGCAACACAAGGGCTGAACTGTGAAGAGGGAGCAACACGATCCCCTCACCGCTTTCCTAGAGGGACGTTTTTAGTCCGGCTACACGCTTAAGGCATGTTCCTCCGAAATGCGGAGCTGGCTTTGCCGTAATCTCTTGAGGGAGCAGATTTGGGAAGGGAGTTTTAAGGGTAAACCGGGGGGAGGGAGAGAAAGGACCGCGCTCATCACTTTGCCAGTGTGCGTTCGTGTTGACATTCCCTTCATGTTTCGTGCGCTTTGATATGGTTTCCTGCTCGTCCCTGCCAAGGATCACTCTGGCGAGCGCTGCCCATGCTTGCGGGTGGCACAGGGGAGCGAGAAAGAGAGACAGAACAAATACTCCACCCTGCTATTCAGCATAGTCCCAGCACAGCCACCAGGCCCCCGGAGGAAGGCCTTTGCCTATAATTGAGGGTTTTTTTTTTTATGTAACAAACAGCTCAGCCTATTCTGTAAGGCTACCATTACCCTCTGTGGTATGTGCTTTTTCTTTTTATAACAGCCCAAAGAGAGGGTCTTTCTGCTATTTATAGACATGACAGAAGTCAAGGCCAGGGTTATGTGTTAGAACACTATTAAAAAACTCTGTACTTCCACTGATTACACTATACCACGCAGTAGGAGGAACACTGTGAAGAAGTTAGTCTCCTACATGCTGTTGTTACACTGCTTACAACCACTACAGAGCTGCAGAGTAGCATGTTATTTTCTCACTCAGCACAGTAATCCCATCACGGGACGGATATTTATGGCTTCTATTTTCAAGAATGGGAAAGTCATATACAGGTCATAATTTGAACAGCTGTCTCCGTGTCCCTCATCGCTGGCTGTGGTGCAGTTCTGTGTACAGTGACGCCGAACTGCAAAGCATCATCAAGCTGTAGCACTTGTTTAGACTACAGCAGGGTGACACCAGTTCTAAGAATATGCTGACCCAGATATTTCGCACGTGACTTGATTAAAACAAGAGGTGTCCGAAAATAGACGGACAAATCACGAGCAGCGACTTTAATTGCCAGATATTCTACCACCTCCCATCAGCGCATATCTGTCTGTCTTTACACTTACAGTTTCAGCACCCCTGCCCCCCTCTACTCCCCCTCACTAATAACCCTCGAAGCATGCACTGCATTCCCCCTCCAGCCTCGTCGAAGAGGCTGGAGCGGCTCCAGACCTCGCCGCGCCTGCACAGATAGCCGCCGCTGACCCAATGACACACTGGCTCTGTCCCGCAGCGCTCGTCACGACCGAGACGGCCGCTCGGCCGAGGCACCGCCGCATCCCTCCTTTCCCCCCTTTCCCCCCAGAGGTGTAAACGAAACCCGTGACCGCATTCTGCAGTGGCGTCGCCGGCTGGCTCGGAAGCTGGCAACACGTGCCGCGCAGCTTCTTTTGGGCCCGTTCCAAAAGGAGGCCGCAAATCCGGCCTTGGCTGTGAGCTAGACCAGAATACACCTGCTTAACTGCTAACACCCTGCGGAGACCAAAATGGATTCATTGGGTCAGCAGGCCGTAAAGTTTTATCCTGGGCTATCCTGGGCTGCTGTAATTGATTAATTTCCTCTTGGGCTGCTGCCACAACCTTAACTCTATTATACTCCAATATTGCTGTGATTTTAGAGATTCTCTATGTGCTATTTCAATCAATACTCAATAACTCAATTCCTCAACAAACTCCCATGTTGGATACACAGCGAAACACTGGCAGCCAAGACATAAAAGCCTGAGATGAGGATATTGTTTTCCTCATGCGCTGCTGGTGGCCTCTGGCATTCCAGTCATGTTTGCCATATAAGCCAAACTGAAGCACCAGCAGGATGGCTGACGTGAAGGTCAGGCTTTCACCATACCAGCTGACTTCTCACGGGCCACAACTGTTGACCTTGGCTCGGATGCACAGCAGATGTCTCCCTGTGAGCACTGGAAGAATTGGGTTGCTCTGCCGGTGGAGGATTTCCTATACATTCCATCTATATTATTGATTTCACAACGAGATTATCAGCTACCATAATGCATGAGCTTTGCGTTTTTCTTCCACGGCACTGGAGAATACAGAGTCTGCACAATTCTCACAGGTGAGGCAGTGTGGTCTAATTTCATGTCTGGGCAGACCAATAATCAATAAGTGCGTTTGATAGGAAGTGGTTGAGCCAGAGGTGAAGCAGTGACCTTCTTTTCATGGGATTGTGCTATAACACAGCTATACTGTAGACGCAGCACACACTCACAGGAAGAAGCTTTCGGATCAGGTTCGGTGGTGCATTTGTTTAACTTCCGATTTCACCGCTGCAGCGTGCATCGGCTGTCAAGGTCAGAAAGGGTTGAGCGATGGAGAAAGGGAAAGAGGCTGAAAAAAAAACACACAAGAAAGGGGAAGGAAGGAAGGAAAAGGGAGAAAGGGAGAAAAGCCTGAGCTAAACAAGTGAGGGATCTTGCTTTACCCCCCCCCCCCTCCTCCACCTCCTCCCTCTTCATCAAACACTGCAGCAGTGCTTCTCACCTCCCGCCCATCCCCACCTCCACCCTCCTTCCCTTCCTCTCTCTCTCTGTCACTATTAGCAAACAAACACGCTCTCCTCTGCACACATGGCGTGCTTTCAACACCGCCCCGTCTCTCGCGGGCGCCGTCAAGCGCCTCGTACAAACACCCGCGCTCACACCGGCCACTCAAACACACAAGGACCCTTGGAGAGCAGCAACACACTCGCACATGTTCCGCATCCCTCCGCAGTGTTTGTCATGTCTATATATAGTCCCATAGTGCTTGTTGAGTGACAGGTTTATTTGGGTTGTAATGGCATCCCCCTAAGTGAGAACATTTTCTCTACTACTTCATATGCTGTACAGTATGTCGAGGTCTGGAGACATATTGGTACTGCCACGCTGAATAGAAGCATTGCTCTCATGTGATAAAACAGGTAGTTTCACTGGAAAACACTAGCACCAGAAAATGGAGAAAATGTATGTCAACGCCATCTTTGCCTGATGTCTCCATACTGTAGTCAAACCAGGCTGCTGGTTGGACTCAAATACACAGCGAGTGTCTCTCTCTCCCTCCTCACTAATGTGTCTGCTGAATAAACATAGCCTACTTAAAGTGTCTCTGATAAGGCTGCTGCAGCGTGTCTCTATGGGGTCGGTTGCAGCAGGAATGTGGATGTTTTCTAAGTCAAACTTTCTTTTTTCTTTTTTTTTTTTCTCGGGGTGGACTTGACCGCCCAGGCACTTTTGTGCAGCGGTGCACTCTGTCAGACGGTCACCGCTGACAGACCTTTCATAAGTAAATATGTCTATAAATGGGCAAGCTCTCTCTCCTCTCTGGTGCCCCCCCCCCCCTCACACACACACTCATTGTAGACTCCCTTCCTCCACGGTGTATTTTTTCCCTTTCTCCTCAGTTGCTATGTCATTTCAAACGGTCAAAGCAATTCTCTTCTCTTTTTACTGAGCTCGTCCTGCACCAAGCTGCTTGCCAACACGATGACATTTTCTGTTGGGTTTGTAATAGAATAGCTTGGAGAAGGCAGCACTCCATGCAGGCACCTTTTATCGAATCCAGTACTCCTTAATAACGTTTACCCATCCTGATATACTGTGCAAGCTCGCTGGTGTCCTAGCCCTTATTAAACTTAAGGCAGATATTCTGTATATCAAATCCAAATCAAATCACCATCTGCATCACCTTCTTTCTTAAAATCCACCCATCTAATCCCTCGCTCTATCTCTAAACCCCTTAAACCCCCTTCCTCCCCTCATTCTCCACATGCTCTCCCCCCTCTGGTCCATCTCTTGCTATCTCTGTGCGTGTCTGCGCAGTAGCCCGCTCCTAAAACCGGCTGCCCCGCTCTGATCCCAGTAAAGTCCCCTTTGCTTCTCCTCTCCCAATCTGCGGCCCAGCTGTTCCACATTAGCACATCCAGAGCGGGGAGGCCAAAGGAGGCTCATGTGCGGAAATGTGAATGTGAGTAGAGCAGCGGCAGCAGCCTTAGACCAGGCCTCGTCCTCCTCTCCTCTCCTCTGGCTCCTACGCTCTCCAGATGCGAGCGGATGATGAGGATGTTTTTGTGCGGGATCCAGAACTTATTTCTGGAACTTGTGTCGGTAACCAGATTTCTTTATCTGGATGGCGGGGGTGACAGCAGTTGTACATCAGTAGGGGAAGGAAGCTTCAGTAAATCTGTCAGTGCTGGGTTTGTTTTATAAATACTGAATGGAATGCAGAATGCAACATCTTCGCGTGCAACGTACCCCAGCAGCAAACTGAGATATATAAGATGAAGTTAAGAAGTTTGAATGCTGTCATATTGTTTGGAGCTAAGACTGCTGACTGTAAATCTGATCGCTCTGTCTTTCTCTCTCGTTTCAGAGAAGTGGCCATCTGACCTTTCCACAACCCCAGACATCACCAGTAATACTTGGAATCCCATCTCCTGATCAATGACACAACGACTGAAGTTATTCCTGGAGTTGCACATGACTGCTGTATTCCTGAGAATGTAACTCGAGCGTCTCCCCAGGGACACTGTAACGTTCAGAACTTACAGAACATTCTCCACTGTCCTGTCCTACATATCTGAGATCTCTTCCACAGTTACAGCCATGCCAGCTAAGGCACCCATCTACCTGAAACCCACCAATAGCAAGAAGGGAAAGAAATGTCGCCTGAGGGATATATTGTCCCCGGACATGATCAGTCCGCCACTCGGGGACTTTCGCCACACCATCCACATCGGGAGGGGCGGGGAGAGAGATGCGTTCGGAGACATGTCCTTCCTCCAGGGAAAGTATGAGCTCCTTCCGGGGAAGGGAGAGGTGGTCCACCCTCAGTTCGGCATCCAAAGTGAGTTTCTGAGAGCGAACAGCACCTCCGACGCCTCCTTTGCCGAGACCCCCTCTCCGGTTCTCAAGAACGCCATCTCCCTCCCGACCATTGGCGGCTGCCAGGCACTCACCCTGCCCCTGATCTCCTCCACTGTGTTCCCGCTGCCCCCGGAGCCCCTGGACGACATCGTGGGGCCTACAAGTCCCATGAAACCTGACAGGGCCGAGGAGGTAGAAATCCTACAGATGGACGCTCTGCTGCGCTCCATGGACGTCTTCAGCGGCGAGCCCTTGCCTCCCTCTGCGGATATCCAATCAAAGCCCGATGTCCTTCTGGATGTGCTGGAAAAACCAGAGAAGCCGATGTCTAAGACAGTCGCCAAAGCTAACAAGATAAACAAGGGTGAAAGCAGGTCTGAAAAGCCATCATCTTATTACATCAATGGCCACAGCAACAGCATCTACAAAGCCAACGGAAGCCTGAACAGCAACACAAGCAGCGACAGCTTCGACAGCCTCGATGGCAAAGGGAGCTTCAAGAGTAACGGGCACGGCGGCGGACTCTGCAACGGCAGCGGGAGTCTCAACGGCAACGGCAACTGCAATGGTTATGGATACTTTAACAATGACATTGCCCTGAGCTATAAGAAGGAGCTGTCCAAATGCAACGGAGACTGGGTGGACAGGGACAGTGG
Source organism: Centroberyx gerrardi (assembly GCF_048128805.1). Classification (NCBI taxonomy): domain Eukaryota; kingdom Metazoa; phylum Chordata; class Actinopteri; order Beryciformes; family Berycidae; genus Centroberyx; species Centroberyx gerrardi. The sequence continues at coordinate 7,524,426 of NC_136011.1, read as the reverse complement.
GGTGGAAGAGGGCCGCATCTGTGATTTTGAGTTTGAGTTTTCCAAGGAGAAGAGTTCGTCGCGGGATTCCCTCACCCAGATCACGGGGTCACTCCTGTCCCTTGAACTCGATCTGGGCCCATCCATCCTGGATGATGTGCTCAACATCATGGACAAGCCCACGGCGAAGAGCAGGCCTTGAGCAGTGCTGAGGCCCCAAGAGGAGAAAGGGAATTACTGAACTATAGCCATGAGGACAGAGACTCACAAAGCAATCAAAATGGTGTCTGGATATATCATTGTGATGAAAATGAGCTAAAATAGACAGAGCTGCTTATGTTTTTATTGTCAAAACAAATAACTATTCTAGCTTCTATGGAGTGTTGATTCTTCTTCTTCTTCTTTTTTTTTGTCTGTCATGCTACCAGCATGTTTACGATGCATGCGCTATTGAATTACAGCTAAAACACAGCCATTGTGCCTTTGATTTATTGATTAAATTACTGTAAAAAATAATACACGATAGATTTATGTTCTTATCCTGACTTCCGCAGTATATATGAGAGATACTTTACAAGTGTTGAGGTTGCTTTTTGCTTTTTTACACGGTCTCGATCTGTTTCTCCATGAAAATAATGCAGTTTGTGTGACTTTTTAATGTGTTTTAACAAAGCACTGTTTTGTTTGTCACATAATTCGTTTGCCACATGACTATTTCAAAGAACAGAATACTATGCATATTTGTGTTTTTAATATTGTAACACAAATAAATACATTTTGTCCTATGTTTGCCTAATTTCTTGCGAGGAATGTGTGTTACAGGATTTGAGTGTTTACTCCAAAAGATAAAGCAAATGGGGGAGAGAGAGAGAGAGAGAGAGAGCAGACAGTCTGAAAAATCAGACCAAGAGAGAAAACTGAAATAGTAGGAGAGGCAAAAGATGTCTTATCCAGGAAAGAAAGAGCTACAGATTGGCAGAAAGAAGGATAGAATGGATTTATTTACTCGCCTCTGACATTCCTTGCATTCTGCCCGCCTGCCCTGCAGTGGGAGCACCGGTGGGCCTTCATCTGCCCCGACCAGGCGCCTGCTCCATTTGTTTGCGTGCGGACGGGACAAGCAGAGGAGGGGTCTTTAACATTCCCCGCATTCCAGCCGCGGAGCACAAGTGTCCAGGACCAGACATAAATCAGCTGTTTCCAGTGAAGAGGGCGGGTTCTCGGTCTTAGCCACGCAATATCCATCACCCAGAATGTATAGAGAGACGGGGCTGTAAAACACAGTGCTTACAACCCACAGGCAAACTTTGCTCAGTGCTGAGCGATGGATGGGCCCTCTCCGTATGTCTAGTTACAATAAAGATCATGTTGACCCAGCAGCATTAAAGCAACAGTCTGAAAGAGCAAGACAGCGGTGAATACCCATGCTTGCCGCCTCTTGAACCCTACCACCCCTTTGTAGCTCTGCCCTCCTCGCCCCTATCCTCTATCTCTTCAGTGTAGACATACTGTATGTAGGGTAAGTCATAACAAGACCCTATGGAAGCCTGTGCTGTTCCTCTTGAACACCGTACAAATCCGAGATAAGGGCCAGGCATCCCCCAGCGTCCACGTGCCGCTGTGTCATTCTCAGCTAGAGAAAAAACGAGATGACCTCCCGACGCTCCCTCTATACACAAACATTCAAAGCGACCCGCGTTTGTGTCGGCGAGCTAATTTCGCATGCAAATAATTAGTTGGGGTTTTGATTCCGTTTCTGTCATGGAGCAGGCCACTGCGGCAAACCTCTCCGAATCCCTCAAAGACCTCAGAATGTGCGTAAACAACCGCGACCGGCCCAGCCGAGGCGTCTCAGGCCGTCGTAAAACCAGATGTTAGAGGCGGCATGAACATTTCCCCACGCAAGAAAAGCCATGTCGTGGCAACATGCCCCGGCCGTCGGAAAATCCCCCGCATTAGTGCGTAGAGTTTGCATTTGCATAGCTGAAGCATCTAACCCCCGAGCATGAGTAATGGAAACCGCTGCTGTCAAGGTAATTACTATGCTTATACCTGCAATAGTACATCATTGACTTGATGACAGCCCTCATTTGACAGGCGTGGACCCCTAGCAAACTCCCTTCTGTTTACAAAAGAAGCTGTGACCACAGCCGCGAAGTGTGTTGTGTAACATATTAGAAGTATTGCTGTGGAGATGCCAAAGCTCTCTGACTCGAAAAATACCAGGAAATACCACAGTATTTTATGAAATCCAATACAAATACCCGACATATGTTAAATTCTGAACACTGCCTTCATGTTCTCTCACTTTGAGCTCAGCGCTCTACATGAAGTGGAAGGGGGTTTTTGTTTGTCCAAGGGACCAGTTGGCTTTGTGCCTTGATAGTTGTAGAACTTTGCGTTATGTAAGCGATGCAAGGTTGACATTTCCATAACTTTTGTTCACTAAGCCTAGATAACAAATCTTTGGATATCCATTTTGAATTGCACAACTTCAGCCGGCTGTAGGCTACTGGCAGTCCCAGACTGTCTTGTGTTGTTGCTGATTTAGTCTTCTCCCGGACCCTCAGGGCGGAACAGAAAATACCAGAGATGGAAGGTAGAAACAGTCCTGTTGGACTGTTTTTTATTACAACATGGCCAGCGCCAAGGTGGAAGTCTGACCTGAAGAAACCTTGAATCCAACCGCCTTAGCTTCTCAAAGTGAACCACAAAGAGGCTGCACAGCAACGCAGTCAGGCATCACATTGTGTGACAAACACCCACAGACTCACAACAGAACAATATTCCACTTGTTTCACTATCTAAAAGTCACAGCTTAATGCCTGTGTTTGTGTGAGTTTCTCATAAAATAATTTCACTTGGGAAATCAGTCTTTCTTTTTTATCTCAATCTTTTCAATCTTTGTTTTAATGCCGTTTTGTTAGTAGAGCCAAACGCACACGAGTGCCAGTTGCTGAGAATAGGGGAATGATTGCCACATTAGCGACGCTGCTCCAGAGTAAAGTGCCCTCCAGAGAGGGAGGTGACACGGGTGTTGCCGTTACCTGGTGCCTTGTAATTTCCCCGACCAGCCGCTTACTTGACAAAAAACAGAAAAAGCCTAATTACTTATTTCTGCCTCTTTGACTTTGATGCTGCAGTTTAGTAGAGCAGTGAGATACATCCATGGGAAAAAGGAGGGGCATAACTGTAAATGCATGTTTACCCATTAGTCTGTTCTGGATTATTTTACTATATTTCAACCAGGAAACATAAGTTGGAAGGGTAGAAAATCCCTTCTATCTGCAAATGTTTTGGGGTTTTTTGGTGATTGAAGACATTTAACACAGCTTGTGATGGGCCATTTTGTATCATACATATAAATATTACCGAAATAGAGACAAAAAGGCTCACAAAGTTTTCTTAAAGCATTTGCCTAAGTACCGGTAAATCATTTAAGAACATGTCGTGAAAGTCCTTCCAGCAGACTGGTGATCCAGGGGAATCCAGCTCCTCCGTTTCCTGGGCTAAGGTGAAGCTGTCAGTTCACAGATGAATAAGCTTTGGCCCACAGGCCGCCGGTGCCAAAGAAAGCACAAGTCAGACCCAGCAAAATTTTCCACCCCAACCTCCGCAAGAGAGGCGAATAATGCGCACACTGTCTTTCACACAGAGGTGTTAGTGAAGGAGCCCCACGTAGCTGGACTTGAGCTGTGTCAGGCGGACGAGAGGGAAACTTTAATAAGACGTTTCCCCGCTCGCTGGCCCTAGATGGAGACAGCAGAGACACGAGCAGCAGGATAAAGCTTCTCTTGTCCTCACTGTCCTACTGCCCAACATGAGCCCCAAACACAGCCATAGCAGTTTCCATCCAGGCAGGGGGAAATATCTGAGGCATGAGCACGGCTTTGTCTCAGAAATATTCTTATTAAACATTATTATCGCTCACATTGGAGAGAGATAGCATTCTGAAACGCATACCGTACGTGCTCCAGCATTGAATGCCACGGTTGAGATAATCGGGGTCGAAGTAACGGGAGGTTCTTGGGAACATTTACTTTGGGATGCTGAGCATGAACGCTGGAATCAAGTGTTCCCCAGATCTGCTGATTTAGCAGCGCAGGGCCGTAGCTCCCTTTCAAAAGACAACAACCGGGGAGCGTAGTGAGAGCTTATTCTCAGGGGTGAATTAAAGCGAGCGGGAGAAAGAGAAAGGGGGTTGATGCAGTGCAGATACGAGCCGGGTCACATGCAGTCGGGTCTGGCAGGCAGCGGATACCTTGGGTTTACAGTGCTGTTGACTGTTGTTTGGCTGACAGTAACCATAGCGAGTGGGGTTTGTATCTGCAGCACGTGCAGGCAGAGGGGAGGGGAGTGAGAGGACAGGAGTTAAAATGTTACAATAGTGTCACCTCGGAGGCAGCGGGACGCCTCCACGACAAAACCCAGACGCCTTTTAATCGTGGTACTGCACTATGTAGACCAAAACAAGAGCTACACTTAAATATACATTTGATTTACCTCTAAGTCTTAACTGTTTCACGTGCATCTTAGTTATGTGGCTTCTTGCTCTGGACAGCAACCGTAATGTCCGATTAGGTGATCATATTACAGCAATAAAGTCATTCTAATTTCTATAGTGCTTGGGCTTTTGGGCATAGTGCTATTCACAAAAGTGTTTAATCTGGTTACATTTGCAGTGAATAATAAAGATTTTCAAAAGTGCTGTTAAAGGATCAGCAATTCAGCAATTTTGGACCTATAAATAATTTGTCTCTTACATACCTGTAGTACTTGGAGAATATTTAATATAATATATTGACTATGATATATTGACTCCTGAGTCAGCTGTCAGTTGAAACAGCGAGCTCCTGTGCTAGGCCTCCTGCTGCTAACAATGAGTCCACATGGGGTTTGTCAAAATATCTCCAAAAAAGCCATTCGTAGGCTCCATAGAGGAGTTGAGAATAAACATGACACAATTCCGCCATTACGCACACTTTCACTAATCAGGAAATCACAGAACTATTTTTCTCTGCTGCAGCACAGACTGCTGTGGGGTGGAAGTGCGTTACTGGCAGCGTGATCTAGTTTTGCGGACAGGTCAGGTCAGGTTGTAAACAGTAGAGTTTGGTAGAAGACTATCCACTGGGTAGAAATGGTGCAGTGTTGCTGCTTTCAGGGCTGTAGATATAAATACATTGGTTGGTCGCCATATTGTTTCCACAGGCTGGCTTTTTTGGAGATATTTTGACAAACGCTGCTTGGACTCATTGTTAGCAGCAAGATGCTAGCAACTGAACTCACTGTTTCAACCCACAGCTGACTAAGGAGTCAATATGCTCTGTGGGCACTACAAGCACTACAGGTATGTAATAGACAAATTATATATAGGCCCAAAATTGCTTAACTTATCCTTCAATCAATATTCATGTTGGTGGAACATTTTTACTTTGTAATATGCATACAGTATGAACAAGGTGTATGAAGCGTCAGCACCCAAAATTAGCTGCTCCAGGAATCTGCTGCAACCACTGATGTTCAGGCTTTTTCAGACTAGCATTATCAAATTTTACAAAATGACCTTGAAAAGTGAAATGCAAAAACAGAAAGATCTTCACAGTAGCTTTAATGCAGCACTGGGCAACATTTTTACATAGAAATACACCTGTCTTATCAGTCTAAATCATAAAGTGCGATAGCGCACTGCAATAGCGAAGAGAGTCTCATCCCCACTAATTGAGACGCAGTAGATTCGCCCTATTTGTCCAAATGAAATTCTGGTGTCAGATATGGACATCTCTCTGTCCACAGGAAGTGACACATCGAAAGTTAAGAGTGAAATGCAAACTGTGTCCTTAACAGCAGAGAGAGAACGCTCTGTTCAGGCCAGTCTGTGATGCTCTATACCAAAGGATAGAGAGAGAGGCATAAGATCTAACATCATTATACCAGAGAACTATCAGGGGAGCTCAATGTCAGTGTTTAACTGAATTAGGGGCATACAGTATATGCTTGGAAGCAACTTTGTTCTTCTAAAGTAAAATATTGCTTTTTGATCCTACAGGGTGGAGGAAACAAGGTTTGAATCGAGCTCGTTTAGCTTTGCTGACCTTATCACCAGTTCCTGGAAATACCAACTGTCACATTTGGTGCAGGAGATATTTTTTAGTAGTTAGCTTATGGCTTATACCAGTTGTGTTTGACAAATGGATAGGCCAATACTAAAATCATTTAAGGTCCTATTCAAAAATGAACCACAACTAAATAAAGAAATAAATAAAAAGTAATCAATATGATTTACTTTAATGATTTCAAAACGTTATCAACAGGTATCTATCATCAGCCCACATGTTTTCCCACTAATTTACCCCACTAATTTACCTCACATTGGTGATTATAATGTTCTGCAAGTCAAACACCAATGTCAGACAGTACTACACTGCACATGGTAGACATTTTTCCTACAAAGAATATGACCTTGACTTCACAAACTGTAGCCTGCATGTCACTTTGTTGAGTTCAAACTGCAGTTAGTGACATTCACTATCCTCCCGTCAGCTTAATGATGAATACTGGAAGGCTTCTTCGAGACATGGAGCTGAGCGTGTGAGTGTGTGCTTGCCATTTTAATCGGCTTAATTTACAACAACCCCCACACTGCAAACAATCCATGAATTATTCATATTTTATTCATATTTATTTCAGCCCACGGAGAATGGGACTGTGACCGAAGCCGGTTAGATGGGAAAGTAATGTATGCGCTCACTGGGTGCCGTGTCTGAGCTGGCCTTCTAAGGCAGAGCAAGGGAATGAAACCAAAGGCTGGGACCATGTGAGTCTTTCTAAGATCGTCCTTGGCTATATTTTGTCTCATTTCAAATGGCATGCCCCTCGTCCAGGGCAGCAACTACCCATTAGGGTGCTCTTCTTCTGCCCAACAGCCTATATCCACACATAGGAGGTATTTATACATTTGCTCTTTGCTGCATTTCCTCCAGACAACCCCCTGAGAATTCCTTCAATGCCACGCAGAAGGGAAGGGTAGTGGGCTTAGTGGGGTATCTCCCTTTATAGATGTGGGTGACATCACTTGCCCTCTTTTCCTCATGCAGCTCAACAACACTTCTGTCACCCTGACGGATGATTGTACCCAGTCACCTCTCGGGATCTCGTGGTAAGGCAGTCGCCGGTTTACCCAGCTGCCCCGGGGGTGGCAGATGAGGAAAGAATATGTATTTCACAGGCTGCATATATGAGGAATAATTTGTAATTCATTTTATATCATATTGCCTGTTGACAACCTGTTTTTTTTAAACCACCCGTTCAATTTATCCATTGTTTATATTATCAAATTTTTCTGCACAAATCACTTTGAAAAAGCAAAATTCAATCCATATGTGTGAGGAGGATCAACTCTCTTTGAGCAGCAGAAATCAAAGGACCAGCATGCTTATTTGTGATATTAACAGTTGCACCCTGCAGCTGCTCCACTGACAATGAATGGGAAACTGACTCATTGTCAACTCATTGTTTTTTTGTTTTTCACTTGACTGTTTTGGGGCTTTTACATCCTAATAAACATTATTTGAGTGCTTTTAGAGCCCCAGGGAGGTTTTGTTAGTGCTATCAGTTCTGAAATAGCATATCAAGAGAAAAACAGAAAAAGTAGCTTGTGGTTGTGCCTCTTGATGACATGTTGAATTCCTGACTGTCTCCTTTCTTTGAGAGAGAGCTAGAGGAATAAGATACATGTGTGAATTTTGGAGTGGAAGCCCCCTTTTACTGATGCCAGCCATTTAATTATCATATCTCACTTCATCAAATCCATCTCTGAATAACACAACACAACTGTTATCTCTGTACCTGCGTGCAAGTATACAACCAAGGAAAGTGGAATCAGTGAAAGCACACAGTGTTCAGGTCAGAGGACTACATTCCTGCCGTTATGGCCAACAGCCTTCAGGATTCTGCCTTTTAAGGTAAGACCCCACTCTGTTTCTCCCTATCCCCCCCTCAAGCTTGATCCCTCTGTCTGCAGGGGGCTCACTGGGTGCCCCAGAGTCTCCTTTTATAAGTTGTCACCGGCCGGTCATGCGATCACATCTGCAGGAAATTTCCAGCAGGTTCCTTTCCTACGACCCCATGAAGAAACGGCAGCTGGCGGCCATTCATTTTACGTTTTGTTTGGAGGAGCTTTTACACTTCAGGTTTGCACACTTGAATTACGACCGGGTAGTAAAGTGGAACAACACACAGCATGGGAGAGATATAGAGGAAAACACGACGATTTCAAAACTTCCAATTTTAGAAAAAAAAGAGGAAGAGTTATGAATCAATGTTGATGAGGTTCTCACGGTGTTGCGACCTCTGACCTCTTCTCAAGAGTTGCATTGTGCCTCCACCTGAAAAACACGCCAAGCTGCGTCTGCGAAATGCATCTCATTTCCATTTGACACCGCAGGGAGCAGAGCAATATAACAGCTTATACTGTACTTCAGCCGCTCTCACTGGATTGTCAATCACCATGAGGACTGAGGAGTCCTGGCTCAATTCACGACTCCAGTCAGCATGGGGAATGTCTTGGACAGACTCCCGGTCCATGCATCAGGATCAACATGAAATGACTACCAAGAGCTTAAATATTGGCCGGACATTGAACAGTACAATAGGACGCAATCTGCATGCAGACATCTCAAAGGATGATTCAATAACCCAAAAAAGAATGTCATGTCTTCTCCAAATGTTTTCCTGTAAATCTATTTTCAAATATGTCCCCTATAGGCCCATTCAATCAAGTTCATCAACTGCGTACTGAAGTTGACAAAAGAGAAACAACAAATCAAGTGAGCCCTCTATAGGCAAGTTGCGTGATAGCAGTGAATTACAAGCACAGACTGTATGTAATATTATTTTATATGCTCACTATCCCAGCAATATAGCTTATCTTTGCTGCTAATGGCATGACTTGGTCTACATTGTTGCATAAAAACAACATTAATCCCACATATCAACGCTTACATAACTAACCTTTCCCAAAGATCACAGGTCACAAGGTTTTCTGGCAGCAGGGAAAATACCAGTGGTGCAGTTTCCCAGATGCAAAAGTTAGTTTTGGGTTGTCAGTGGCTGTCAGTGGAGGAACATGGCGTTTTGGGAGATATATCCTGAGCCAAAGATAGATCACCGATGTCAAAGGGAGCGACCTCTGAGAACCTAAGTGCTCGTGCCCTCCAAGGTGAAGTCGAGGCATTCTGCTCTCCTGTCCGAACTCGGAAAATATTCCATGAGTCCCGAGGGTGCGGGCTGACGGCTTATTGAGAGTTAATCAGATAAAGAGCCCACACACACAGGAGTAGTGGTAATAGTAGAAGTACTGCTAATACTAACAGAGCTACCATTACATGTTGGAGTGTTTTATTGATCCCAAGGTTGGACATTTCTCAGCTTCACCAGAGGAACATAAATGGCACAATAGCTAGAACAAGGAACAATCAGGATACTGATTCATACAGACAGAACACAATGAAGAAAAATGTAGTAAATATCCATCAATTGTTCAACTTCATTCCACTCTGTTCCATTCTGTTCATTCCACAGCCTTGTTGCATAGACCTGAAGAAGGCCCATAGGGTCGAAACATGATAAATGTCCATTTGGGGTACTCTTAATACATGCACAGGTTTTCATCTTTATCTGTGGATGTATTCACTCTGCCTAACACCTGCCGAGCAATAAAGGATATGCAGATTTTTATGGATTTGGCTAGTTTTATCCAAAGGTAAGAGGAGATTACAAAATGACACATAGAAAAATTTTCACCGGCAACAACTCATCTGACACCATCCTTGGTCACACTGTATTCGGATAGTCCAATGTTACTCAACATCCCATCAAGTGATTATAATGTGTCACTAAAATGTCTACTGAGTTTCAAGTGATGCTCAGAATTGTGTGAAAAGTAGTCTGGGCTAGGGTTAATCTCAGGGTTGGGGTTAATGTTAGCTATAAAAATGGGATCAGGTTAGGGTTAGGGTTAGTGTTAGCTTAGGGTTAGGGTTAGCTTAGGGTTAGGGTTAAGCTAAAGTCAGGGTTAGGGTTACATAGTCTGTAGAAATACAGCAAATAGGCAAGTGACACTTTGTTGAACATCTACTTTTTGTCACCTGATAGTTGAGTATCAACATTGGACTATCCAAATAAAGCGTCACCCAACCCTGAAATTAAAAATTGTGAGGCTAATTGTTACAAAAATGGAAAATGCACAAATCTCCACAATGGCTACTGTTCAATCAGGATTACAGAGGGGTGAGCAGCACCCTCTGCTGTGTGATAGGAGACAATGTCTGTCTGCTGGTTGGAGTCACAAGCCCATCTAACTTGATCATTAGCAACCTACAGGAGGCCTCATTCAGCAAATACCCCGCGCTCTAACAATCATAGCTTTAACTTTATTAAGAGGATTTTTCCTTGGTTGTTCCCTTGCACCTAGCCAATCTCCAGACCACCCAGATTTGTCTCAGCACTTGACTAGAACATTCCACACTTATGAATGTCAAATACAATTAGGGCTGAATATCTCCTCAGCAGTCCTGGGACTGGGATTTCCTAAGCTTAGAGAAACAGATGAATTGTGGTGTCAGTCAGACTTTGCAGAGCGTAGACTGGATATTATATAAAGCGCGTTATTTTGTGTTAAAATCTCTATATTTCAATTGCCTCACCACCACCACAGCAAGCCATTCAGTGTCCAAGTCGGTCACTCAAATATTTGCAAAAATTGCCCTCGCACACATGGAGAAACTATCCTCAGTACTAAATGGAGGAGTCTGAGGGATTAAAGCATATAGATGACAATACAGATCAACATTGTTGTGGTTTAACCCCACAAATTAGAGGATCCTAAGCAGATCATGGCACTTCCAGGGTCATCCAACCTCCATCCTTCAAACCGGGGTCAGGTCAAAGGTCAGCCCAAGAGCGAACCACTCAAAGCACAAGCTGGGTGGTTCAACTGGCCGCTGAAACATGAAGATGAAACCCGACTGCTTCACACTATGCAGAGAGTAAAGACTATGAGGACGATATGATCAGAACTTAGAGAATTTCTCAGATATGCCGTGGGTCTGCGCTGGTACAGGGGTGAACCTAAGCCACTGTGTAAATGTCCGGTCGAGGTTTAGACCAAAGCCCTCCCAAAAGTTATGTTTTACTAATGAGATTATCTGCACTTTCGCCTCCCTCCAACAGCACCGCCGTGGAGGGAGAGAGGAAGAATGAAAATGACCCAACTATTCTGTGGCTTGGCCCGATCCCAAGTGCTTTGTATGCAACCTGCTAATTCATCCGGCTGGCTAACGACCTGCTTGCGTGCCAGTCCATCATTAGCGCTCAGTCAGAAATGGTCACCAAATATGTCACATGCCCTCGGTCACTCTATTCAGGGCCGACTGCCGGGGCCGTGCATGACAAGAGGCGGCCGTGACATGCTGTGTCACGGCCGCATTAGGACACCATGTTGTCCTAATGCTCTTTCAAATGCTTTGGAAAATGTTTTCTCTAAACTAAACATTATCAAAAAAATATGACAAATGACAGTGTTTTTTGGGTGGATTTGGATTTGTAAAGCCTTTCCATGACCAAAAAGACCAACTTCAAATGAGGTGACATGAAAAAGTAACACAGTTCCTAAATATATGTGATGTTTTCTATATACCCTATACATTTGTTGTGGTTGGGATGCATATAGTCTCTACTGGACCACATTTTGCTAAACATAGGGACAGAAAAAAACGAACTACTCAAACTGAAGCTCCCAGTTCCCTTCCTCATACAGGCATGAAGGCTTTTACCGCTTCTCGTTTTTCCCTGGTGCAATTGTACCATCAAAAATCGTCTGACTTCATGTTTTCACGTAATCCATTATGAAGTCACATTGTGAACTTCAAGAGGTAAAAAATGAGTTATGGCTTGCAAGAAAAACAAGTGCTACAGTTTGAGATTACTTAGGCCTGAGCTGAAGAGGAGATGCAGATTGAAAGAGACGGGAGGAGGGGGAGGAGGGCGGTGACTTGGTGATGCCTGGCCAGCTACTGTATGTGCAAAACCTCTAAGGCCTCTCTGACGCACTGCAAAGCAGATCAGGGAGACTTGCTGCTAAAATTACAAACACAATTATTCTCCTTCTGGGAGGCTCTCCAAGCAAAACGAAATGTGAAAAGCCTCTTTCTGATTCGCAGGAAGAGAGGAATGAAAAAAGCCAAGACTCTCCCCTACCAAGCTCAGCTCGTCTGTGTCCAGAGTGACTTTGGCATCTAATATAGTCATTTACTGAATGATGGTAAGGTACTGTATAAACATATTTCAAAACATATTTCCCAGAATTTGGTCCTTTGTCATGTGTGACACTGCAGCTTGCCTGTGGTCAGTACACACATCGCTTTGTGGTAGAGGGTTAAAATGTGTTTCTGCCTACTCACTATGATGCATTCGCTTAGTCACCTTCACTTGGCCTGTAATTGGACAGGCCATGTGAAGAACCACTGGGTGGCACCCTGCCACTAAATATGAAATGCCCTTTGAGACGGACTTCAAATGGTAATTTCTCTGTGCTGTCATGGAGAGATGTGAACTTTGCCCCCATTCCCACAAGACTCATAACACCCAAAATGCTGTGAGGGGGTTAATAAGTATCTTAGCATATCAGAAATGCAGGTGTTGGTGCATGGTCAGTGGTGAGAAATCATGAGTCAAAAACGTTAGATGTTTTTCCTCTCTTTGGTTTCTCTTTGGTATAAAGCATCACAGACCGGCCAGGTTGGTAAACATGTGCAGTTTACTGATGTCACACTACAGGATTTCTGGGTATTGAAGTCCTCACAATTCAAACAGTTACCTCTCACTACCATTTGGGGTCACCAACGTGGAAAAAAAAGTTTTTTATTGTTTAAAAAATAATCTTGTGCTACCTATCTCTTTGTACAATTAGGTGTCACACTTTCTATAAACAAAATTGTTTGAGTTCAACATCATGTCATTATGACCTGGACCTTGTGTTTGCATTAGGAAGGGCCCCTGGCACTAATACAGAAAACTATGGGGGGATATTGAAACAGCTCAATCCTTGCATGCTAACTGATCCATTAAAGCCCTAAAATGATCCCATCCAAGTAGGCTTTTCTAAATTACATAAGCCTCATTAGAAGAGTTTAACAACTCACAAAGTGGAGCAGTCACAATACAGTCAGCCATATGACTGAAATCGCATCTGAGAACGCAGCAAAATTATGCTGTTTTTAAACCTTTTCTGTAATCTCATAGGAAAACCCTTTGTTTCACATTTAAACCAATTACACTGATCTTGCAAGCCACGTGGAAAGTTTTTGTTTGGTCTTATGTGATCACAGTTCAGTTTCTGTGCTGAGCATTTCTGTGTGTTTTTGTGTTTCTGTGTATGTGTGTGTATTGTACAGTATGTACAGTATGTGTATTTGGGTGTGTAAGTGTTTCCCTCTGATTTGAGGTGACACATCAGAGAGGTCGAGGTGACACTTGACATACAGTATCTGAAATGGCTTTTGAATGACATCTTCATACCAGTAATGAAGCCAGAATGTGTGTTTTGTGTCAGTCTGTCCTGTTTGTTATAAGTCTGCACAACAAGCTGCTTGATTTAAAATAATTCGATCAAGGAAAGCACTTCAAAGCAAACAGAACTGTCAAACAGAATAAATCTCAGTGTTTGAAGTGCTGGTTGCCTTCAGGATAAGGAGTTGTGTTGGGTTTTCAGACATCAAAAGTGGTCAGGAATCAAAGGGGTTGATGTCTGACAGTGTTGAGGGAAAACACTAATGGGAAATGATCACATTCATTATATTTGACTGCCAGACAGTAGGTGATTATTTAACCTTATGTGCCATCTAGTGTTCAAATTAATACAGTGCAATGTAACCACTATACCTATATCAGTTAGCAGACACAACTGTACTGTTTATCATGATGCCTTCACATGCTCCTCATAAGCTCCTACTTCAGAGTTAAGGAGTCATAAAGAGGACATGTCAGTCACACATTCAAGTGCTTTTGGTCAGAATTATAAGAATTTTTTTCAAATGTATCCTGTAACAAAAGTAGTGTTTTGGTGGTGGTTGTTTGGTTTTAGAAACAAGCAGCAGAGAACTACTTTGTGCTGTAGTGGAAGCTTGAAGATGAGAAAATGTACAACAGGCATGCAACTGATTTTAAAATAACTCAATAGCCCAAAGTTGTTGCAGTTAAAAATAATGTATTTAATAAATCAATTGATCAATTGTTGAAACAACTTCCATTCTCTCTGCCATATGTCCCTCAACATACTCCCCCTAAATGTCACATCTCTGCAAATTCTGACTTTCCCAGTCATATTTACCACTTTGTTGGGCTGTTCATGTGCGCTAAACCTGTAATCAATATTTCCAACAGCACATGCACATGATAATGAGTTTAGGTTCTATTGCTGCAATAGAACCTAAACTCATTAACAAACAACTTGTGTAACAGGAGATAGGGGACCAGTGGCCACTGGGGGTGTTGTTGGTTTCAAGTTGTACAGTATATTGGCTTTGCAGTCCTTGGTGACTGTTCATGACAACAGCAGCCTGCCATGTCACCCTGCTGATTGGGATTAGAGTCATGTGTTTGGCGTCCGACCCTCCACTGGTGCCTTGCATACAAATAGACGCAGATCAATAATGACACAGCAAAGGTTACATGGGCAGGAAAAGTTAAACATATTGCAGCGTTGGATGTGAATAGCACACACAAACTTTGTTTGATCAGACGTGTGTGTGTGTGTGTGTGTGTCTGTTTATCTATGTCTGTCCGTGAAGTGTATGCCATGGGTGAATACACGTGTGTGTGTGTGTATGTACCTTGAGGCTGTGTGCTTGTGTGTGGTGTGTGCATCTATCTGTACTGTGTCTTCAGACAAGGTGGCAGCCTTGAGTTGAAAATGAAGACTGAAAAAGTAAACAATATTGTCAATATTGTGAACCATATCTTTTTTAACAAAGGTTGTCACCTAGTGAAAATAAATGTTTTTCTCATTTTATGCCACTGAATATAATATTACTTGTTTGTTTTCTATAACATATTTAGGCCATCTTTACCAAGGATGCCTGTCATTTGGGGGGACATTATCTTTGTATACATGCAAACACAACATTTTTGTGTGTGTGCACGTTCATGCTTGATCATTCGGTCAAGATTATATAAGAAAAACATCATCAAAGAACTGCTTCATCAAGAAAAACTGTGCAATTGCCATTGGAATTCACTGGGTATAGAAGGTAATGCCTACAAGCAGTGGACAAAATAACCAAAACACATGAAAACCACATGAAAAAGGACTTTGAAGTAACTCACAATCACAATTACAGGCAGCTACACAGGCGTGTCACATTCAGTTCAATGCCAATTAGCATTATGTGTCAGTTTTAATAGAAGTCTGACAATCATTACTTTTATGAGTTTTCAAAACATGAGGCAAATAACAGTTCTAATGGAGGCCAGATAGTGCATCAGTCACAAAAACTGCCACTCAAAGACACATAACCTGATGCAAAGAGCACAAAACCTATAGATCCTTGTGCAGTGGAATGAAGTAATATGGTCTGATGGGTCAATGTTTACCCTTTTTGCTACATCTGGTTGGGTTTACTTTACAGAAATCAATGTCTGTTACCCTCTGTTAATCATGGTGGTTGATCTGTAATGGTATGGCAGCCATGTCATAGGCGTCATTAGGTCGGTGACTGCCCAGTCAAGGAATATGAGACCAATATGAACTCCTTCTGAGGACATAGAGTACCTACAACAGTAACAAGGGTCAAAACTACAATTTGAACCTTTACAAGCATTCTGCAATTATTTCCACATAGAGAAGCTTAATCTCTGGAAAAAATACTTTTACAAAGAGTTGCATAGTTTATGTGATGCAAAAGTGTCAAAGTCTGAAATGTGCAAATTAGATGCAAGAACTCATCCCCCATGTCCTGAGTGTAATCAGGAGAAATGCCATATCAATTTGAGATTTCATTACAACTCACTGATTAATTTACCCAGAGAGGCAAATTACTGGTACGGAATGCATACATTTAACATAACTATAACAGTGTGAATATGAACAAAAAACAAGTTATATTTGAGTGGTCAATGAGGTTGAAGAGAGAGGAGATTCTTTGTTCCCTCCATGGTTCATCACCAGGTGCTTCTTTTTTTCAATCAGCATTTTCTTTTTCCAACCCACTCTTCACATGTTATTGTCAGTTTTTGTCTGGCTTTGGAATCTCATTGAGGTATTGGGTTCTTCATGGACACTACAATGGAGCTACAATGGAGTTTGATAGCAGAAAATGTTCCAGCGATCTAAAACATCAACAGTAAATGTCAGTTCTATTGCTCTTTCCACCTCCACATACTGAATGCAATAAGTCCAGGCACATTCTCTGAAAGTTGTCAAAGGGGATTCTGGGAAATGTAGGAAATCACTAACTGAAACAGAAGAAGACAAGAGAGGTTGAGGAAAAGTGGGAACACCAAAAAGTTAATTACAGCACAACATAACTCCTACATCACAAAATAACTCCAGGAATGCACTGAACATCACAGATTGATGAGTATATGGAGGTGGAATTTTCCTTTAACCTTCCACAGCTATACCATCAGCCATCAGGCTTAACACAACAAACTCAACCTAGATGAAATAACCCTGACCTTTTTTAATGAGTAATGAGCAATTACCACATGCACTTAAATGATTTAATAATGTACTGTATGGCTTCACCCACTGCCATCTCTGAAATAGATAGACAGATGGTGATTAACTAATTTACCAGCATTAAGTCCAGGGAGGTTAATTACTGGTATGGAACTCATACATTTAACAGAGCTATAGCAGAATGAATACTGTACAAAAAGTTATATTAAGTGTTAATAGCAATAGAATGACACATGAGGCCGAAGGGAGAGGAGAAAAGGGGGATTGCATTTAAAAAACTGTGGCCTAAGCAGAAGAAAATGTATAATTGGGTTTTGCTCCCATTTTTATTTGTTGAAGCCATATCTCATTTTCAAAGAAAAAAATAACATTTCCCCAAGATGTGAACTGGTGTAGTGTCCATTGTTCACTCTGCAGTATCACTGAGCTAGATGGGCATGTGGTGGAGAAGAGATTACCTTGCTTTCCATCATCAACTTTTGTCCCTCTCAACTTGAAAATTGCTTTCTTGAAGTAACATTAATTTCTACATTTGAATAAAATGGTGGTATTGTCAAGTTAGTTTCCAAATCACATGTATTCAAATAGTTTTAAAGCAAATCTGTTGTGGAATATATCACATAGTGGTCTACTCACTGCCCTACCATACTGAATTCTCAGAAGCTAACACAGTAATTAAACACAACTAAGTTATATTATGACTACTTGGTACATAAAATGTATTATATGTCTAGTTGTAGATAATGCGCAAGGCCAGTTGCACATTAACCATACGCAGCTATACCATGAGTCATAAGACTTAACACAAAAAGCCCGACCCAGATGGAATTAACTCTGACCTTCTTCAATGAGTAATGAGCAATTACCACATGCACTTAAATTATTAAATGATGCACTGTATGGCTTCACCTGCTGCCATCTCTGAAATAGACCGCTATGGTGTCATCCATAGGAGGTCATCATGCATTCCCTTTACATTACTGCAGAGAAGGTCATTTCTAATATACTGTATGGCCATTTTGCCATAGGAGGGGGGTTGGTGGCATTAACCAACTGGCTAAATACTGATAAATGCTTTTAAAAGGGCTGCCAGGAGGAGGGAAAGGGGCGCAGTGAAACCCCATCACTCCAAGGTCATTCATCAACCTGTGTGTCCATAGCAACGTTGAGACTGCAGTGTGATTGGTGGAGACGAGGTAAGAGGTTACGCCCTGTAGATCAGTTAAGACTCTCCAATCCCACCTTCCCCTGCTGTCTCACGATGACTCCTGTCTCATAAATCACCAGGCGTTAACAATTATACAAGACGATACTCCACCTCGCCTCAAGATCTTTGATTGATGATTTAATCAGCGAGGAGTACGGCCCTTAACAGATTCATAACCTTGCATAGTTAGGCCTTTGGATTATCTGCCAATGCCGTAGAAAAAGATCATTCATATTCCTACAGTAAGCAAAACGCAGCCTGCTCGGTCCATTTTCCCTCGATGCACATTCCTAGAGTCATCCTGCTTCGTAGCGGCCCACTGCCCCAGATTCTTCATCCAGACAGGTGGAGTGGTAATGTGGGTGGCACTATAGTGATTTGCCAACTAGTTGCCTGCACCAGTGAATCCCCGCTGACACATTCGCCAGCTGCCTCCCCCAGGAGAAAGTAATCAAAGGGACTCCCGGTGCGCCAGGATGGCGTGCGGCCAAGAGTCTCTTCCTCTCTAAAGCAGCGACTGGCTGACTCAGAGACAGAAAAAGGGGCAAAGGAGGAGAAAGGTTCTTTGAAGTTTGTTTTGTATGAATAAAATGTCAGCCTGAGTCTGAGTTCAGTGCGAATGATAAAGGGTATTCATCTGACATTTCCTATGGCATCCTAAAATCGAGACCCTCTTCTTAGATGTTACCCAAACCTATCATTTCGGTAACATCGCTCCAACAGAGCCGCGTCCTCTGAGGTACTCTGAGGTGACCCGAAAGGAAGCGAAAATCAAGACTGGGTTGTTCATTAATTCATTATTTCAGCCCCTTAATCCTCCTCAGACACGTAGACGGAGACGCAGCTGCTTTAATACGATAGCGTGAGGTCTGCGTCAGCGCTTCCCTTGAATTCTAATCCCGGCCAGCCGCCTTCTGAGAAAATGGATGAATGAATGTTAATGCAGACGCTTGCTCGGTTGCCTGTGAAATAGCCGGGGGGGGGGGGGGGGGGGGTTCTTCAGACATGACGCGCTGCAGCTTCATGCTAAGCGTTTCTCCTGAGTACCGGGCCTCCAGTACTCCGCCGATGAGCCAGGTTTGTATTTGTTTTACCGCTGAATTGCCGCTCGGCGTTTTGTTTGGCGGGCAGGTTGCTGTTTTCACTCAATGAATTATGCATGCATTGTTACAACTTTCATCTCGCAATTTCCATGTTGGCTTGTGAGCAGTTTCTTGGTAAGAGGACAACACAGAGAGAGAGAGAGAGAGAGAGAGAGAGAGAGATTCCGTGTCTGGAGGGTTTCAGCCACTCCACTCTGGTACGATCCCCTTTAAGGGCTCCTTTGGAGGTATAGTGGCATGTAACGACAACAAGCATTTCCAAATGTTCTTGTATCTCTGGGAGAGCTGTCAGGGATTTAAGAGAGGGGCTGCACCCGAGGGAGACAATGACGGGAACACAAACAATTGATTATCTCAACCGCCTTTCAAAACCCTTTTGCGAACAACCACAACCAATTCCTATCTATCCGCCCGGGGTTCAGCTTCTACTCTCGCTCCAGCTTCGTGGCAGCATAAAAAATGAGAAATCACTGCCTGCGTGACCCTTGGGGATAGTGTGCACAAGGTGAGGAGGTGAGAGATATACATCTCCTGCCCAGCCTTCATCACTCTCCCAAATGAGGGTGCATCTGTGTTGTATCTGGTGATAAGAGGCATCTGAGAAGTGACCTCCATTGTAGCACCGAGCCATTTGGGCCCGGGCTCCAGACCATATGGCACTTAGGGTGATTTACGCACCTCGGATAAATGAAGGGAGGGAAATATGTCTGCTGCCCGAGGCACCGTCACTGGTCTGTCGGCTGAGCTCTAAATCTGGAGCTTACCAGGAAATACATCTAACAAGCAAGTTCTGATGTCAGAAACACTTTGCAAGTGCAATAACAGTGTAGGAATTTATACAGGTGGCATTGGTGCGGAGGCATATTGGGCAACTTTCCAAGCAGGTTTCCCGATAAAAGCTGACTGACATGGTACAAGGACAACAGGACCTCGCATACAGATCAGAGGGAAAGTACAAGACGCACATGCAGTATGCATAGTTGACTAAAACACTACATTTAATATTCATAATCAGCTCTACACCTCACCTGTTTGCATAGTGGAGAGAAGTTCAATGACAACACTACAACACACTTTTCACTACTAGTACAGTAATTACGCTTCGCTTTAAAGCCACCCCGAAAATAAAAGATTTAATGTTTGATAATATTACAGCTGGTTATCCTCTCAGAAATTTTGTACAATTTGGGTGGAATGAATGCATCAGGCGCACACATCATGTCTGCTCTACATGAGAGAAAACCTGAGTGATTTGTGAAGCTTTCATGTACCATTACCTGTTCTTTTTTCTTTTACTTTCATCATGTGACCGCCATAAAAGCCCCTGACTCTCAAGGTCCAGCACTTACAAAACACTTTATTTCCAGTACAGTTTCCCTTGTCAGATGATGCCTCCGGCAACATAAATTGGTCCAGACCTTGGAAAAGTTCTGTGCCGAGCGCCGCTGATTCACAGTGTTACTGAAAGTCGCCCGTCTGGACTTTTGCTTTGATTGTCGTGCACCTCATTTGGATGCAACTTTTGGCCTAGGATTTTCAAGCCTTTGCTGATCCCGGAGAGTGTGATAGAGCTCAAATATGGCACAGATAAGAGGAGGTCTGGTGGCTCCCTTGGTCCCTGCCTTTAATCACACAGGCCTTTTGAACAGTGTAAAGCTGTTTAAAAAGCCTCGCTGGAGATGCCAATCAATGCCCGACTCTCAGAACAGCCAGAGCAGAGGAAGAGACAGTGGAAAAGTGGGACACAAACACATTAAACTGCTGGTCACCATAGGGCGCACTAGACTAATTGTCCTTGATATTCAAAGAGTTATCTCGCCTGTAATTTGCAATTGTATTAAGTTGTTTGTATGATGTTCTCAGTGTTTCATTCTTATGTCTCAGAAACAAATCTTTGTCATTGTTTTTTTAAACACCCAGTGTGTCATCTTTTTAAAAAATGCCATGAATACAACTTATTACTGGTTTAAGATGAGGTTTCATGAGAAATATATCAGCAAATTAAATTTGCCATTGGTTATGTCAAATGGAAATCTGTCATATCTGATTGGCTTATTGTAAGTGTTACATTCACCTGCCGATCTCTCTCTCCCACACACCTTCAACAGCTATTGCAGGGCATAATATCACACAATTTCAACTTTGCAATAGGTTGTTCCCATGCCTTAGGACATTCAGTCTGTATTAGAGTTCACTGCTGTTCTGCTATTGACAGGAACAAGAGAGAAGAAATGGATCTGTCTTGTAATCTGTGATTTGAAACTGGTGTACAGCTCCATAGCGAATGTAACACAAAAGGAAGGAAAATGTGACTGTGGAGGTAACAAAGGTGGTTTTCAGGGCATCAGGATACATTACCTGGTTTGGAATTGATAGCACTGCTGTAACATGCTGTAATCATTTTGATGTAATAATTCAGATTGAGTCCACGAAAAGTTTTCCATTCACTGTCATTTGTTAAATTTCAACTGGGAGAGAATTGTTCATGCTAAATAGAGAAGAATTTATACCAAAATGCTATATATCTATTTTGGAAAGCTATTCATCATTCAATATCATTCAATATAGAGGACTTAAATGTTGCATGACAAGAGTCTAAAACTATATAAGTGACTATAAGCCAATGGCCTATTTGATGATTTCACTATACTGCAACTTACACGTTTTTCCCACTGGCAACATACGGTCTGCTCCCCAAACGAGGTTGTCTCAGTTGTTGTGGAGATACTCAGGGGTCTTAGAAAATCATAGGGGTCATTGAGAGGAGCCAGGTCAGGATGCCCCCCAGGTGCCTCCTTTGGGAGGTGTCCAAGGCACGGCAGATAGGGAGGAGACCCAGGACAGAACCAGGACACCCACCCACTCCCCAGCTGGCCTGGACCTAGATAAGCAGCTAGAAAATGAATGGATGAGAAGACATGCAGTAACTGCTAGTTTCTTCTTTTTCATTTTCAAATATAATAATATTTGGGTGTACTAAAGACAATTTCTTTAGTGGAGCAGCTCAGTGGCAAACAGTAGAAGACTGTGGTTGTACTGGGCAGCTCCCATGTATGAATGTGTGCATGAATGTGAAGCAGGGTGTTGCTGAAAAAGATCATCTGTGCTCAGCAAACTTGCCTTGAATTAATAAAAAACATAAGATATAAGTTGATGGTTTAATCAGCATGTACAGTATTTTAAAGTGAGCTGAAGTAGTGTTGACTGTTTTAATCAGATTCCCATAATTAAAAAGGCATGGTATTAAGGCATTAAAGACATTGGTGTGACACCCGTGTTTTCAAAGCGGCTCTTCAGATGCCTTTCCATGCAATGTATAAGGGATGGATTTGAGTGTTCTTGAAATAGACAGGCAATAAATTAACAGTGATGATGACTTTGTTGAGCTATCGCCCCTCACTAATCAAAACCGCTCCCCAGGAATTCCATTAGAAAAAGCCCTTCAGTCAAAACAAGCGCTTTCAAGAGGCATGAAAATCACCTCTGATGGATTACTTCTGAGGCAATTTACCGAAAGCATATTCGAGGGTGGGCTGAATAAACGTCTGACTCAAAACAAGGAGAGTGGAAATCAGGGTCAAGTGAAATAACAGTGCTGCTTTTGAAGTGCTTCAACACTGTGGGCAAGCATCCATTGGTATTCATGAGTGAACAAATAAATGGTATATTTGAGAATTATAGCCATTTACGTATATATCGAAGAGAAAATGTCTGAAATGATACATTTTACAACCGTGGTTATTTCAAAGCCTTGTAAAATACAACGCTGCTTTTTCCACGTCGAGCATAAATGGTCTTATAATAATATCAGGATGCAGATGTTAAGTTTAGACATGCATAATCCAATATACTATACCAAAACCCTGTATTAGAACCAATGCTTGCCACTCATAGTTATTTCATCTTATATTTATCCAGAGTTCATTCTTGTGATAAAGTATGGCATTTGCTAGAGAGACCTGCTGGTTACAATGATGAAGAGATGAACCAGGACAGTGGAGAAATAAATAAGTGCTTGAAACAAGAGAGTAAAGTTGCAGTCCATTTTCAAGAGTGAGGATTCCATTTGTCACTGGTCTGCCAGTGGAACTGCAGAGGAGGAGATAAGATCGTTTAATCAGAGCTGACCTGATTCCTCTCTGTAGGGGATTCAGCTCAATAGAGTTCAGCTGGAGGTAATGCAGGACTGATGGGTTCAGCATCAGGGGACAAAGGTTCACATGGAGGTTTGGGACAGTTACACAGGACCACTCTGAAGAGCACGGGAAGAGCGTGCAACCCTCCAAAAAAGCTACAAATAAAAGGTTAAAGCTACAATATGCAACTTCTTGCCTGGAGGCAGCAAAGTGTTTGCTTGCCCTGCTCTCCTCCCCCTCAGTTGGGCAAGTTCACATTCCAACACTTGTCACTCATGTTGATGAGCCGTCTGCCTCAAAACAGCATCCAGCCCGAGGCTGATGTAACTCAGTCTCCACAGGTGCTGAAGAAGCAGACAACCTGCAATGTTGATGTTCACAAGGGATGGAAAGAGTAGGCTACTAAAGCATCCTACTCAAGTACAAACACTGTTACCTTGCTGAGGTTTTACTTACATAACATACATACACATACATAACAGTAAAATTACCGGTGTAAAGCTAGGTAAATTGGAAAAATTGGACAATACCAAATCAAGTCCACAAACAAAGTAAAACTAGATTAATCTTCTCTTCTTTGCTGACTGACCATTGGCTAATGGC
Organism: Centroberyx gerrardi; assembly: GCF_048128805.1. NCBI lineage: Eukaryota > Metazoa > Chordata > Actinopteri > Beryciformes > Berycidae > Centroberyx > Centroberyx gerrardi. The sequence continues at coordinate 7,500,660 of NC_136011.1, read as the reverse complement.
TCCACGATTCGCCAGTTTACGATGGTCCAGTTTCTGATGCTGATGAAATTTCTACTCTGTAATGGCTGTGACTTAAAATGTAGCTAAGTACAATACTTCAGCAAAAACGTACTTAAGTAAAAGTAAAATTGCTGACTTTGAAAAATACTCCAAAAATGAATATGAATATGAAAAGCTACTCAATTACAGTAACAGGAGTTTAATGTAAGTAGTTACTTCCACCCTCGATGTTGACCAATGTCTGCCACACGTTTAGCGTCGCTGTACTCTCATAAGACACACGCCCACAGCTAATGGTATACGCCCCAAAATGGCTTGAACATCACTGAAAAGCCAAATTCAGGCATTTTTCATTGATTTAAGCATGAACACACATGGTCACAGACACAGACTGATAATGCATAATAGATCACATTTATTTATTGTTAATGTGAAAAAAGTTGCATATTGCAGCTTTAAAATAGAATGCACAGTATAGCTGATTCGAAAAATAGAAGAAATGCCAGTGTGACAAATGGTATAAGCCTCGGTGCTGTGTCAGCATAAAAAATCCCCCTTCTCTCCCACTGTGAGGGCAGTTTGATTCGTCACAGTGGAGGGAGTCCTCTCCTCCCTCTGGCCAATAGTCGCTATTCTCCTCAGCCAAATGGCTGGAAAATTCATCGAGCCATTGCAGCACAATTAGATATGCATTGTGAGGGCTGCTGTGACCTTCCTGCGATAAAATCCAATGCATCACAGTTTACATATCATTAACAACAGACCCAGGCAGGTTCATCTGGCTCCAAGCCTTTGGCTAAAGTCAGGAAGAATCTGTGGGGGAAACAATGACTGCGTTTACATGGACTTGAGTATCCCGGTTATGATCGGGTTTTTGAAGTATCCCGTTTTTGTGTTTGCGCATGTAAACATCATATCCCGATTTCAGAAACCTGGATAAGCCCTTATCCCGGTTTTGAGAAACCCGATTATGCTAGCTGGAGTACTCCGAAAGAAACCGGGATACTGTTGCATCTTATCCCGGTTTCTGACCGCTGCCGACTACCTGCGCAGGCGCGGCTTCAGCCAAGTGATGTAACAGAAAAACACAAACAATAGCGGCAACGAGAGCATCTCACTTCTGGAGCGATGACGAAACGGAGTTTTGTCTTTCGGTGATGAAAGAATTAAATATACTTGGCAGTTTAGATGGGAGAAAGCATCGAAATGCTGACCTATTCAAGTCTGTAGTATACAGACTACAGGATGCCGGTTTCCCAACACGTACAGTGGAGCAAGTCAGGTCACAGTGGAAAATACTAAAGAAGCATTACTACGTGGCCAAACATCAAAACAAAACAGTCAAATTAATTTAAGGTTAACAGTTACAGAGGAATATCAGATTAATGATATCAAAATTGCCGGTTTGTGTTGTAAACATCACAGGCGTCTGTGCAAATAGCATGCAGTAATCAGTAACCGGGATACTAGCATTTATCATGTATACGGGGATATGAATAACCAGATTTCTCTGTGTTCCATGTAAACGCCATATCCCGAATATGATCAAAACCGGGATAAGCCTCATAACTGGGATACTCAAGTCCATGTAAACGCAGTCTGTGGCCCCATGATGATGAAATCCTATTCTGATGAAGGCAGTTATCTTATTTTATTGCAAGGAGTTGCAGACCAAACCGTGGTTGGCAGATGACTATGTACTCAGTAGTGAGCCACTGGGGAACACATTTACTGAGCGTGTGAGCTTTAACCATCTTTCTGAGCAGACGTGCTCACAGGTGGCCAGACACTGTGAGTAAACAGAGCAACTCATTATGAATAGTGGAAGCAGGCTGCATCAGAGAAGCGCAACATCCTCGGGCTGAGCAGAGCTGAGGCTTGTCAGCTCACCGCTTCTCAGACACTGGCGGAGAAGGGCCCGTATTGATCTGCGGGCTCCGAGGGCGTCAGCTGCCAGTGCCCTGCAAACACGAGCTGGCATTTTGTTTCGGGGGCAAGAAACCTTCAGCACCTCCCTCTATTTTTCTTTGTTTTGTTTCATGGCTGTCGGCCAGCCTTGTCTCGTCTTCCTCCCTGTCCGTCTCTTTCTGTTTCTTCTAGACGAAGACACAGATACAAACACACACACATAATGTCTGATGAAGCTGACATGATGAAGCTGATGAAAGCAAAAAGGCTTCTCTCTGAAAATCCATTCATTTCAATGCATATTCACGAGACTAGATACCTAAAAAGAGACTGCCAAATAAGGCAAACACAGTCAGTGAGAGACTCAGGATTTTTGAAAAGGCTGAAGTTTGCTTCTAGCTCCCATCTTGTCATTATTACTGTGTAGAAAATGCCCAAAAAAACTTTCCCTTGACTCATCAGGGCTTTGACACCTTGTCTTGGAAGAGAACAGTGGAGGGAGGCTGGGCTGCAGTGGGCAAGCAAACCACAAACAATGCACTCTACAGTCAAGTATCGAGCCTTATCACTGTGTGTGTGCAGTGTGTGTGTGTGTGTGTGTGTGTGTGTGCCTGCATATGTATCTGTGCTCATTAGAAGTGGGAGGCAGGCAGCTCCAGGAGTCTCCCACTCATTTGTCTCAGCAGCACCTTCCCTCTGCCGCTGCCGGTGACCAGCAGCACTAGAAGGGGGAGGAAAGAGAAACGAAAGACAAAGCGGCAAATGAGAACGGAAGCTAGACTCAGCGACTCAAAGGTGAGAAAAAGAAGTGAAGTAATGAATACAGATGGAAAGTGTAATCTATGCCGATGTCACCCACCACAGTTACCCACCTACACTGTTACCAGCGGTGCTAAAAAAAAGTGCTATGTGAGACTGAGCTTGTCTTGCGGTGTTAACGGCACAGTTAGCAACAGCATTAATCCTAGAAATGTTTACTGCTTGAACACACTGCGAGCAGCTTGGTTGATGGATCGCTCTTTTCTAACCGACCAATCAGAGCCTGCGATAGGCTCTGATTGCATCTTTGTAGAAGTCTCATGCAGCTACAAAGTTTTGACCAAGAAAAATAGTTTTCACAGCTGTATTTTTCGTTTTGGTGAGTTAACGTAGCAAGCACTAACAAGCTAGAATGAATCGAAAATAAGCAGAAACAAATCAATATGACTTCAAGAGTTTACCATCGACCACAGCTATGGATGCAATCATTCTCTAAGCATCGTTTTTGAGACGTTTATTCCTGTAGTCTTTCAAATAAAAGTTGTAGAGAACTGCAAAGTTTTGAATGGCTATAATCAACTTCTCGCCCATTTAGCTGTTGCCAGGCAGAACTATTGTTCATGAAATAAAAATCACATTGCTAGGGAAACAAGGAAGTGTGGAAAAATGATTGGCTGTTGATGGCTGACGACCTCAAAAGTTCAGCCGTGGCCAACTTGTCTTTTCTATAAACTTTGCTCTATAGGAAATGAATGGACTTCTGGTAACTTGTTGATTGCGTTGCTTGCAGTGTGAGTGCACAGTTGGACGCTTAAAGTCGCTGTAACTGCCTGTGTGGGTAGGACACAGTAGGATACTGAGACAAAGGCCATATTTTTTCAGGGTCTGGAGAAAAGAAGCTGCCCTCAGTATATGCCAGCACCATAGCTCCTGCATCACATCGCTAGCTTGTCTGGGAAGCTAAGCAGGTCTGGCTGTGATTAGTCCTTGAATGGGAGACCACCTGGTGCTGGAAGTGGTGTTGGAGGACTAGTAGGAGGTGCTCTTCGTTAAACGTTAAACCGAGGTCCTGACTCTGTGGTCAATAAAGATCCCATCGGCACTCATCGCAAGAGTAGGGGTGTAACCCCGGTGCCCTGGCAAAATTCCCCAAAAACAGGCCTTCCTTCCATCATGGCCACCTAATCATCCCTCGTTACCTAATTGGCTCTTTCAGTCCTCTACTCTCCACTGAGATAGCTGATGTGTGGTGAGCGTTCTGGTGCAAACTGGCTGCCGTGCATCACCTGGGTGATGAGTTGAGTCCCCCCCGATATGTGAAGCGCTTTAAGTACTTAGAAAAGCGCTATATAAATGTAATCAATCATCAGTTCACACCTCAGCAGATGTGTTAATGCCTGATTCCACCTCCAGGTATGGCTCTCCTATAAACTAAATATAACTTCACTGGGGGCAGATAGGAACAAGGGCCCTTAAGCATGGTATCAGGACCTCTTAGTATGAGGCTGAGGGGGCTGAACAATAGGACCGTGTGTGTGTGTGCATCACTTACTCACCAGAGACTAATTCATCTGTTTTGCTCAATGTCTTTCTCTCACTCCTTTTAGCAGTCCTTGCTCCCTCCCCCTCTCCCTACTGTATCTTCCTCCATGACCTTGTCCTTGAGATACTGTACACCCCACTCCCACCCCTCCATACACACACACACACACACACCTCCTTCCAACCACGGCAAGCCACTGGGAGAGCTGCTGAACACGTACAGAACAGCCAGAAGTGAAAAATGCCATTAGACGGTAAACATGAATGGTGGGGCGTGGGTGTGATTTTAGGGGGAAAACAGCAAATAAATCTGACATGTCAGCTGCAGTCAGCATTCAGGGTTTTGCCTTTGTTTTCCTGCTTAACACTGTTGTTTTGGCTTATGACACTAAACAGCAACTGAACAAGGAAAAGAGCTTGACTCAAGTTTTTGTACACAAATGTTTATGTGCATGTGTGCGTGTGTGTGTGTGTGTGTGTGTGTGTGTGTGCCTGGTACAGTGGGATATTTTTGGTTTCAGTTTCCCACAAGGTCTACAACCGTTCATACTCAATATTCTCACATTTCAGCGTACTAGCTCATTGAAATAGATGCCATTTCCAATGAAGGGCATTCCCTCACAGCAGCAGTAGTAGCAGCTATGGCCTCACTCAGTTTACAATAGCTAGAAAAAGGCCACGCGGCAATACATCAGACTAATGGATCGGGTCCAATCAATAGCCTGTCTGTTGACCATAAAACCTCTGAGAGGAGCAATAAGCAGAGCAAAAAAAAAAAGCAACAGAGACTCTTATTGATTGTGCATGAAACAAAGGGAGGATATTCCTGAAGCATGTATCATCACGTTTATCTCAAATGTCAAACCATTGGTTGCCAAGCATGAATGAAATGATTGTCCAGTTGTTAATGTCTTATTGATTTGCTAATGCCGGTTTGAACTGTGCCACATATTGACTCAGTGACACTGAATATCAGACTTGTGGTCATAACTACAAGTCGACATTATCTTGGACTATCTCATTTCTATGGTTCATGCCTTCCCCTATAAACAACCCGCTTTGTTTCCCTGATAAATGCTCAAGCTCAAGATACGAGATTCCAGCCAGCAACATCATATCTGATGAGATGAGACTGAACCTGATTTTTTCCCAGCCTCCTAACTATGAGTTTCAGGCTGTGCAGTCTGGATGCAGGTTCAGATCTAGACAGACTAAAACAAACACAACCAGGAACCCTTCTATTTCTATAACTATCTCTCAGCCCTGCAGACAGTAGCAATAAGCTGGAACCATGTAAATGGGATTACTAATGCACACAATGCCGTGTAGCTCGGAGGCCGTGCTCTTTTGTAAGCAGTTCATCATGAGGAGTGATGCCTCTTGTATACGATCTAACTGTGGGTTGATTGCTGGATGAGTGAGGACTGTTATATCTGTTTTATTCATGCAGCGCAACAAACTGCCTCATGTCTCCATTCAACTGAACATCCGGAACGATGCAAAAAATAAAATGTGAATTAGGTGTTTCCATCAGCCGGGTTGAAGCAAATAAATAGGCTTCCTGAACATCAGGGAAAACACATCCACCAGAAAAAGTTATCATTTTTCATGTCAGCTAATGTTGGCCAAATTTCATGCTGCACGAAAACAAAAACAAAGAAATGCGTCTCACAGTCTACAGGGGAACGACAGCATGCATGACATTTCTGGGAGGCTATCGCAGACTAATACTTTACAATCAGTCTTTCAGAATATCCATATGAATTGTTGTGCAATTAGATTGAACTATGCCTATATCATTATTTATTTGGCAAATGTGTTTCCATCGCTATTTGTCACACAATTTCTTTATTGATGAAAAACTTCTCGATACATCATAATTCACAGAAAAATACATGGATAGAAACCCAACTATTGAGAACATTCAGAGTTTTCAAATCTAATTTTATTGTCAACAGTCTGCCTTTAATCCAATATTATTTTTTACATATAATTAGGTATTAACTAGCATAATATAATGTAAATTCACTAGTTCTGCACCCAATAGATCACCATACTCTCCTGCTGATAGTTCAACGTCATGTTTTTCAAATCCTAAACCTCTCTGTTCTCCTTTGATGTTGCAGGCAGAGTACAGTTCATGGTGCCTGGAGTCAGGACCTGTCAGTGCAGCTCTGATCATAATTTCATACCAGCACATATGTATTAGACATGCACACAGGTCTTTTTAGGGGAGAGAAATGCCAAACCAAATCTTCTTATTTCCCCCACTTTCTCTCTAAAAAATCCCTCCTAACTCTAGACATCTGTAATCTCCTGAATGTGCGGCGCCTCTGATCTCGGGCCAAAGTGAAGGGCTGCACGGTGCAGCGGAGGAGACAGAAGTTCCACTGAACGCTTCACTTGTTCCACTTCACCGTTGATGGCATTTCCCTGTAAGCTTTCATGTGAGACGGTTTGCTGCCTCGCTTTGGCCTGCGGTGGCTGCTGCCGACTGTTTGGTGTGAAGTGGTTGTGCGCCTGGTGGTTTGGGGGCTTTTGCAACGTCACGTCACTAAAAGATTCTCCCGTACATGAGGCCACTTGCTGTTCTCCCCCTCGAAAGCTTTGACCGTGGCCTTTAAATGACGACACACTCCGCTTTCCTTAAGTGGAATGTTTAGTGACATGGGATCTGAGGCATGAAAATTGTATGGATTCTCTTTTAGGAGCAGAATAACACGCTGCAAGTATATGTTTAACTTTCTCACACTGAGCTTAATCAAAAGGAAGTGAGCTGGTACCGCACATAGTTATAAAACATGTAATATCCAATTCACCCTATTAAATCTAATGAATGATGTAATTATCAGGCCCATTCCACTTAACGATGCCGCAGCATTGGCATTAAATGCAACAAAATGATCAAACTCCGAGATCTCCGACACCATATGTCGTCCCAACCCAAGCTGAGTGCAACACTGACCTCGTCACATTTTCTCTGTCAGTTGCTATTTGCTTAAGATAATAAGGCGATGCTGGCAGACTGTCCGCCTCCTCTGAGACTGATGTGGGAGTCGAGCTTAACTGCCGCCGGCTTTAAACGAGAATCAAATCATTTAGCCACAAGCCAGGGCGCAACGAACGGAGATGCTGCCAATTTCTGATCTCACTGAATCGGTTGTTATTCAGTCGATGCAGATGGAGGTGGGACATGTCATCATAAATGTGTTGAATTATACATCACAAATGTTCACCCTTATCACATATTGTACATCCTACACACACACACACACATGCATACACTGCTCATCTGACAGTGGCATTTGTTCGCCCCACCAGAACACGTGCATCGGACACGGTTGGAATGACAATGATGCCATAAAATTTGGTGAGGTCAAACGGAGCCTCTGCAATAATTATTCATTGTAATTAGTTTTGCAACAAATGGCCCTCAGCTGCTGTAGTGGTGACTACAAATGATCCTTGTGGTAATTCATAATTATAGCCCAAGGGAATGGCTCTTAGATTTGACCTATGTACCTATAATGGACAACGTCCACTGAAATAACTTTAAGTCTGAATGTATGAAAGCATCAATTGTGACTCTGTTTAGTCATCTTAAAGATACACATGTGTACTGATACAGTTATGGCCACAATGTGTAGGTCAGCAAAAAGATGACAGTTGAAAAGATCGTAGATATTATGTCATTAAGATGAAAAAGTTTGTAAAATTTTGACACCACTCTACAATCTCAATCCTACTATGACATCACAGAACCAGTGCAGTTTTTATGTTAATTTCCTGCGTCTTCAGGTCTTTCAATTTAGTCTTTTCAATCTATCTATCTATCTATCTATCTATCTATCTATCTATCTATCTATCTACCTACCTACCTACCTACCTATCTATCTATTTATCTATTTATCTATCTATCTATCTATCTGTGAGAACTGTTTTCATGAATACTAGTAATATTTGCATACAATTTCTGCTGGTATTATAATCATTCTCTGATATCGGCATGTGGTGTGGTGCCAATTTACACATTGTTGACTCCCTTAAAAATAAATAACTCTCTGTGATTATTCCTTTCAACTACAATTCAATACATAAGGCATGAAGGACTTTCAACTGGATGAAAGGCATTAATATTGGATGACCTGCCTATGGGCGCTGCAGTCACCTTAAGCAAGGTCATTAAGTAAGAGGGCTGTGTCTGCATGCGGGGCTAATGTAGCACATAATCAGAGCCACTGTGCAGACGGATGGATGGATTGGATGTATGGATGAAGAGATTGGATGTATGGATGTATGGATGGAAGGAAGGTGAGCAGCACAGATGTCTCTTCAGGTGGCCTGCAGCCCGCTGACAGAACATGACAGACTGATGCAGTGTGTAGATTATGCTTACTAATGTTTAAATTGATTCTGAATAGCAATCAAGCTGTGTGGCAGTTCCCGTGGTAAGTAATCCTCACTATAGAAACCAAGGTGCAGATTGAAAATACACACAGTCAGAGCACCATGAGATGAATCTCTAAGTAGTTTATACAATGGAAAGAACTTGGAGGGATTTGTCTCAATGTCATATTGTTAATAGCAACAGACATTTTGTCATCCTCTCCTTTTGTACTCAAATTCTTTGAACTGATTTTCTCTTTTAGGATAATACTAAGGACAATTAAAGGACCTATATGTAACAATGACACCCAGCGTTTAAAATGGGTACGGCAGTCCAAATTCAAAATATTGGAGAGAGTTGTCTCCCCCCGCCCCCTCCTCCCCAGACTCGAAGCTCACTCGGGTTGCCAGGTGAAAACAGAAAGAAAACAGACGCAGTTTCCATTTTCATAGATTGAAGAGCGTGAAGCTAATCAGTATGGTAGATAGTGGTAACATGGAAGACAGTTCTCTGACTGCTGGAACTTCTGCACCAAAACAAAACAAGAAGCCTATAACAGACGAGGCTAAAGAGCTAAGAGGGAGAGGGAGGGGAGCGCGACACCCGGAGCTCCCGGGAGCCCCACGGATCGTTCGGCTTGAAGTTCCCGTTCCCCGGCCCCCTGCAACACGGCAGACCGGAGACTCCGGTCAGGCTCCTGTACAGTTACTAAGCTACGGTATGTAACCTAGCCTAGCAAATTAGCTTCACTTTGTCGGTACATAGCCAGCTGCCGACAGAGAGTGGGGGTACAGAAGGGAATGAAACTATCATAGTGACTTACATTAGTCAGCAGACCATGGTGTTCCTCATATCCAGTGTGTGTGCAGGTTGTAATCGCGTCGTTTAGTCCGCATTTGGCGTCTGGTTCCGACATCCTGTGTCCGGTTCATGTGTCCTGCCTTCTGCCAGCTTGATCGGCCGTAATCGCCACATTTAATACAACTCCATACTCCGATTGTGTTACTTGATTTGTGTTTAGTCAAGTTTGTTAGCGGTAGCTGCAGCTCGTAGCATCAGAATAGTAAATGTCGGATAAGGTATGTTCACAGTCTCCATCTTTCAAATGCATCTCCAATATTTACCCGTATTTTACCACGGCTCTGGTCATGGAGCTTTTTCGAAAGAGGACGAGGCTTTTTAGGTCGGGTAGAATCCATCTCACTTGATCCAGTTCGTTTTGCTTGCTTCCGTGGCTGCAGTACGCTGTGTTTGCGTGCCAATTTGTTTCATATCTGGCAACCTGGGGTGTCGAAATGGGCAGTGGGGGGAATCACACAGACCAAAACAAAAACAGACGTTCCGCACCGGAAGGGAAATTTACTTACTGGCATGAACATACTGGCTGTAGCATTGTTGTCAGAGAAGCCAGTATTTCAACTTAGCATGTTTCCTAAATCTCTGATAAGATATCATGGTCATTTTATGATTTAGTACAGTAAATATATTACATATAGGTCCTTTAACATACATACAAATGTACAATACACAGTGCATGGCTACAATAAAGGCTACACCAGGGTAACTGATGATGGCTCTGATAGTGTAGGTGATTTTTCTGGCATGTTTTTCAACCACTTATCTCTCTTGCTCACTTGGGATCACGTCTGGTTATTGAGGAAAGGGCTTAACACAACGTCAATCAAACAGTCTTCAGAGGAGATGGAGCTAAAACTGGAACAACAAAGCAAGTTCAGATACATTTTCCATGAGAATTCCTTGCCTCTGTTTCTTTAAGAACAAATGTACAGGGTTCCCAAGGCCAAAGAGGACATTCCCATCCGCTGTAATTGCTGGATGATCACTGCCATTATCCTCAACAATCATCTCTAAGCTACAAATTAAATGCATGGACATGCAATTTCCTGCACAAAGAGCGATTCTGCATCTGAACTTAAGGGGAATACATTATCCTTGGAAAGGTTTTCCCTCTGAGAGCAGTGACTTTGACAGTAAGACTGGCCTAGCAGGGCGTAAATTCTATCCTGTGCACACTGCAGCCATATAGGGGATGCAAGAGCATCCTATTATCACGGCACACAATGGCTTTTATCTGAGACAAAAACACTCTAATGCACTATTATGTGCTACATAAGTAACACATACAGGAGAGGCTCTATATAACCATGGACATATAGAGCCTCTCATGTATGCATGCTGACACATACATGAGCTGCTCCTGTATGAGGCCAGATAGCTTCCACTGTATTGTCTTCTGTCATGAATCTGTATTAAAAACAGTTGGCCCATGCTCTCTCTGGGGGGCTATTTTATTTCTAGTAATGCTCAGCTAAGCCAGCTGGATGTATGAATGCCCTACAGTGTCATTGTTGTCATCTTATATGGACTCATAACTGTATCATGAACTGTCAGCCACCACTGGGCATGGAATACACCCTCAATTAAAGGGGCATTAAGTAATCTATGACTTTTATCAAACTCTATTGGAGAATTGCATCAACATGGACAGGTTTCTGGCACAGCTTACGGTGGCCTGTAATTGACATAAATAATAAAGTCATATTTTCATAATAGAGACAAGTAAGCTAGCTAATTAGAGCAGGGGATGGGTGGGGAGTTGTTGTTCCAAAATAGAGTACGGACCAAAAAGTGAGTTTTGAGAGCCAGAAACCTCAGCAGCTGGCCAAGTAATCACTGAGTCACTGGTATTGATCAACAATCCTATCAACTCTCTGCCGATATATTATGGTCATTTTGTGCTATGGGGTAATAAAAATCTTACTTATTGCACCTAAGTAGTATATTGACTTTTCACTCAATATACAGTGCATAAGGCTGCTGGATTCATGCCACTTACTGTAGCTCCTATTCTAACTTGTGCTAGTATCTAATGTACTCTTATTAGTAGAGTGCTGTAGATACTTATATCTACTTATATATACAGCACATATTTCATATTCCATATCCATATTAAGGAAAGCAATTGGTACTGTTAGTAACATCTGTAAGTAAAAATGTGCATAATATTATTCTAGTTTCCTTTTTTCCCCTGATGAATCCTATTACTTCTGCAGCTACAACGACCTCATTTCCCTAAGGGGATCAATAAAGTTTCATAAGTATCTCATCTTACAAACCAGAATTAGGATGATAAAATGCCTGGAAATACTTGACTTTGAAAATATAACAGAGGTGTGTGATGACGATGTGTTGATGTTTGTCAAGAGGAGTAGTAAAACACTTCCGGCTACTGTATAATTATTAGGAATCAATCTTCCGTGCGGCCGTGGCAGGCCACTTGCCTCTGATTGCTGGCTGACAGGAATGGGCTGTCACTTGGCTGGGGCTGAGGGGTGAAACGTCAGGCAGCCAGCAGCATGCTTTCATTAACTGTAATCACACAGCTGAAAGAGCCCCCACCTGTAGAAACTGGTAAGTGGTGGGAGGATGGAGGGACGATCAGAGGGACCGGGGTGAGGAGAGGTGACTGTCACAGACGATAAAACCTTCCCTCATTGTAAAAAGGAAGATTTTTAGCTTTAGATTTTAACAAAGGAGCCCTGCCTGAAGACATCAAACATCATGTTCATGTCTATTTGTGTGTGTGTGTGAGCGAGTTAGAAAGAGATGGGGGTGCAGAGACACAAAGGACCATTCTGCTGGCAAGAAACACACAGTCCCTTGATGCGCACATCAAAGAAACACCCAAACGGCCTCCTCGGGGTCCTCCTCCTTACAGACATGTGCAAGACGAGACCTCATTCCCCATCATCGAACCGATGCCTAATGAGGTTACGGGACTTCAAACGAAGCTCTGACTCAGCCCTGCTCCCCCAAAGACGAGGAGAAACGCATTAAAGATGAGAGCATCGACTTATACCTGCCTCTGTCCTCCTTTGGCATGGCCCGGCTAATTCAAAGCTCCGCGTTCAGAACCTCTGGCCCAACTCTTTGTTTCATTGATAAGATTCCTGCGAGCGGCTGATTCTGAATCTGTCCACCAGGCTGATTAACATGGAAGCCCTCGGCCAACTCTGCCCCTCTGGTGAATATACTCAGGCATTAGATAACAGGGGAAGGTTGCAGTTAGACAAACAAGACCAGCATAAACATTAGAGAGATGCAGACTGTTGCTAAATCGATTTTGGTTACCTCACGTCTCATTATGTGTTGTGGAACTTTTCCCATGAGACTCTGGCTAACTGAAATCCACTTAGGTTTTCAAGGCTGGGCTTCGGTAAAGAAGTGTGTCAGCAGGGATTGTAAAGGTGCTCTGTGGAATCCAGGTCCATTTTGGGGGGAGAATCAAAGTGGTTCAAGGTGTGTGCTCCTCAAACCATTATTTAAATTGATCATCTGTGTCCGTTTTGCTACTCTCTATCGCCGATTGATATAACACGACAGTGATTCGTAGGAAAAGAGTGCCACCTACAGAAACTTAAACTTCATCAGCAGAAAGTCCAAGGAAAAAGATGTGACAGCACTGGACACACTGTTTGATTGATAAGTGATCACTGGGAAGTGCAGTGAAGAAACACCACAGCAATGAGCGCTGTGCACCAAAGATACCAGGAGACGTGTAACTCATCCACCCCTCTGACCCAAGTCAATCTGGAAATTCGCACCACTGACCTGACACAACAAGCCCATTAATCTACACGTCAGGCTTCTGCTGCCATTCCATAAGCAAAGTCTATTAGATGTGGTTTGGGAATCTGCATTCTGTTGGTTTCTCGCTCTGCCTATAAGCCCATGACACACTCATCTACTTCCACTGTGCATCATCAAAACCCACAAGCAATTACTAGACAGTTGTAGGCATCGGGGCTGCGCCAATGACGCATTAAGAGCCGTCTTTCCTGAAAGATCTCAAATCCACTTTTTGAAAACTTTGTTCCCTGTCCCTTTTGTCTTTCTCGCTCACCACCTAAGCACGCTGCTGAATAATTCACCGGCAAGCAGTCGGAGTTATGAGTCAGAAAGGGAATATTATTTTCTCAGGCCGATGCCCTGACAGAGAGACAAAGAGATCAGTTCAATGACAGAAGATTCCTACCCGCAGTATAAATATTCATAAATACTGGGTGATATTGGCATTTCTTTCTTCAATAAAGCAATCTATTCAGTATTTCACTTGAGAAACGACGGAAAAGATGGCTCAGGGGTGTCTGATGCTCACATAATGGGCACACACAATGTGCACACACACACACACACGCGCGGATCAAGGTTACTGGAACAGGCGTAGGTGTTCATGTTTTCCAATGAGAATAAAGCAGGAGATTTCAATTAGCTTTGAGGCCTTTAATTACACAGATGGCACAGACTCAATCTTCCTGCGGGGTTTGATAACAGACCAATTTACTCACGCTGCAAAGGTGCTGCGGCTGGAGTCAAACCCTAACGAGACGCGCTCATTTATCAGCAGCACTTTAATTAATTTGTCTCTTTGAAGTTTAGTTAATGGGGAACTGCGCAGGAAATATGTACTTGATTCAAATACATGTCGTTTTTATCTCATCTCGGCAATAATACAGCACATCATGCAAACTTTGAAGTTCTCGGAGAGAAAATCTCTATTTGCAAGCGCTGCTTCGTTTTGTAAAATCTACAGTAAAGTGAAGACTTCATTAGTTACTGAACATGCAAGTGTGAGTGAACATCTTTAGTGGGCACACAAACACTCTCTGAGGACTCCTCATACCCTTGGTAAACCTTTGATGAAGCAGATTTTCTGGTGAGTTTCATGGTGCAGAGTATTTCTTACTAGATAGTGCATCCTAACAATGTTTGTTTTCATATGTTGCGAGTCTTTATAATCAAGGCGAATGCAATCAACAGCAATCAGAGCAGACAATTCAAGACAGTCATCAGATTCTAACATCTGTGCACAGACATGAGTTACATGATTGCATATGTGATGTATGTGATGGCATTTTTACACATTATAGGGTTAGGGAGTTTTGTTTTCAAGAAATAAGCTTCTATTCTTGAGAGGCGAAATGCAACGGGAAAGAAAACAGAATTTATTTGTCAGGTCGTCTGTTTACCTTTTGGTATGTGAGGATTTTTCTCTCTGTGTGTTCCACTGATGTTTGAAGCACACAGTTTGCAGCAACATGCTTGATGGTGCACGATCAGGCAGGATGGCACAGACAGCCACATAATACCCAGAGCACCAATCAGCTGGGTCACACCCAGGTAAGTGATATCGCAGTATGTGGGCTCTGCAAATACAACCTTCCACCTGACCTCTGTCCACCATAAACCTGTGTCAATTCTCACTATGGAGAGATTAGTTGGCCAGAGAGGGTGCACTCTACTGTACTACAGGACACCCAAAGTGGATCGAATGGCCTCTACACTGTCACCATCCTCTGACTATGTTCTCTCATTTCACCCCCCAACCGTCTATGAATCTTTGGGTCCCGGTGGGGCCTGGTGAGTGAGAATGGAAGTCTGATGCCTGTTCTTTTCATCGTCTGTCATCGGCTTCCCCACAGGGGCAACGCCGTCATATCAAATGGCAGACTGGTGTCCATGGCTGTTAGATGCAGCCTTGACTACAGTAGGCCTTCAGCAAACGTCCATTCTCCATCCCCATTCAAAACAAATAACATGCCGGCTCCCATCCATCTTCACCATTCTGTAATTCTTCTCTGTTGTGTCTTTACATACAAGATAAATCCCAGTACATTTACTGTACTTGGCGAACAAACTGAATCTCATTCTTATTCTTCCACTTGCTTCTGTGTCTACTTTTGCCAGTAGACTATTTAAAGTCAGCAAGCTATATGCACTTGTCTTTCATAAACTAATTTCACGACACCAATCACCAGTTAGTCAACACTGTCCGGCATTATTCACCTCAAGTGACATGAACTATTTGCTGTAAGGCAGCTAATATTGAATATACGGTGTACATTTGCAACATAACATCAATACCAGTAATGAAATATTCTGCAGTGTCTATGTCAGACCAGGTCTCGCTCCAATCGTTCTGTGACATTTACCTGACTGTTCAAAGCTCCGGCGCCTCACGTTTGTCTCCACCTAAGTCTCGCATCTTTCCGATTGTTTGCTTCCTTCTCCCTCTGGAATCCTGGTTGAAAATAAAACAGAATTACTATATTGTCTGACATCATCCTAGAAAATCTGGCAGGAGATCCCTGTAGTGATTTTGCAGCCACAATGCTCTCCGCTTACCTCCTCTGGTATGACCTTTTGCCTAACAATTGCTTATTGCTGCATTCAGTTTATGGCAGTATGCAGGAGATGGAAAACTGTAGCTTAATGTTTTGCCAAGTTGTGGAAAAGTGTGATTTCATTCTTTTTTTATTACAGGGCTTTGTTTAATACTCAATTCTGCTTGGCCAGCGAACACATTCTCAGGCCTGTTATTTCTGAACAAGTGCACTTGCACTTTTTAGTTGCTCGGAGAGGGGTATGCATGATTGGACTGAGTGAAACTACATTGACTTCAAAAACTCCACCGGTTAAAACCAAAGTGCTGTAGTAGCACAGTATGGTTGTGAACAAAATATGTAGATCAAGAGTTGGCTCTGTGCAACCTAAAGAGTGCATATACTGTAAAACTCCTGCATGGCAAAAAAAAAGCAGCATACAAACAAATGAAGAGGCTACTCCTCCCAAGCGCCTAATAACAGACCGCTGTTTCACATCTAATCATGTCAGTCCGCAGTGAAGAAGTCTGGTCATTTTTCTTGATTTGTAATCAAATTAATTAGCAACACCTTGTGAAAAAACTCCTTGCTCCTTGGTAACTACAGAGAAACAACAAGGAAGAAACTGTGAGGCACTACTGAATGAGACCCCTTATTTTTGTACTCATAACTAAGCAAAAGATAGTTCCCTGTAACCAAAGAATACTGGTACATGCCCTTCAATGGACTGCATTTATCTGAGAGACAGAGGAATAATCATGTGTTGAGGAAACCAGCACAACATGACGGGACACTTGAAGGAGATCGGCACTGACGTGCCATTCTGGAGGATACGTCAATCAGGGAAAAGTGTGTGAGAGAGGAGCTTGTGTCAGTAGAGATAGCGGTGCTGAATGTGTGGCGTCTCCTCAGCCTAATCCTGTTTGTCACACAGCCAACAGCAGGCATGGAGTAGAAGGAGATAGAGGAGGAGGTAAAGAAAGAGGGGGAAGTTGTTGAGAAAGAGGCAGCAGAATAGGAGGAGGTGGGACAAAGTGGCGGCACAGTCTTACAAAGCTGATTTGGGGATGATAGAATCAATGCCGTAGCCACATGATAACAGAAAGTGCAGACCTCAGTCTTTCTTTTTTTCTGTGCATTTGGAAAATGTCACTCAGACGCAAGTGAAGTCAAAACCACGTTCACGCAACACAATGCAGCGTTTAGCTAGCTAATCTGGCTAACAGTGCAGGTAGCCTAGAGCTAGCTAGCACAGCTAAAATAATTTCAAAACACATTGTGCAAAATGTAAATAGCTTCCAAAATGTGTGTCAAACTGGGCTGTAAATTGTGACAAAAGTATGCTACCTTTTGGTGAATGGGTACAAATAACACTACATTCAAAACAAAGGCGTGCTAAATGGCTCTCTGTCATTTGTAGCTGAAGTGTTGCCAGGCTAATTTTTTAGGTAATTATAACAGCAAATTTATCCAGTATGCCTTCATTACCTTGTGGGTAAGCCCCAAAAGGTAGTTACAAAAGGTTTTTGCAAAAATTGGGTCATTGTTTTTTTCAGTTCCAGTATATTGTAATTGTGCCTTTCTAATGCAAATACGGGTTTGATAATAAAGGCTTGGCCTAGTGAGGTTTGACAGGGGGATTTGATATCCATTTGAAGTACAGCAGCATTTAGTCAGTGCTTCAGTGTGTGACTTGTAGCAAAGCAATCATAAGCAACTGGAGCAATAACTTGGAAATAACTTATGATACAATTCCTACTAAAAGATCCCTCTGTTCATGTTAATGCTGCTGTGTCTGCAGATATAGACATGTTTAGTTGGCTTGAGGACTTCAAATGCTGCCAGTAGTGCTTCAGGAGGAGGCCTTCCTGGCTAATCCCTACATCTAATTTTAACATAACTGGGCAGCTGTGATTACTGGAATTGCAGGACAGCAAGTCATTTTTGCAGCTTCAGATGGACATAAATTATGCAAATCTATTGTAAAGATGCAAAAAATGTATTTTATATAGCCACAATTTTTCCGGGGGACTCCCCCACACTCCCTGTTGAGGGTAGGGTTGGGTAGTACAGGAATACTTGTAACAGTGTATTCTAAATACAAAATGTAATTGTATTCCATTACATTACCTAAAAAATTATGTCAAAAATTAGAAGATTACTTCTCAGAGGTAATAGTGAAACAAATTCAGACAGACATTTAAATAGTGGCAGGTGTTCTACGTCTTTATAAAATGTGGCACAGAAGAAACGTTTGTGTTATGCAAACCTGAAATAAATTTACTGAACTTTGTAATTTTGGTCTGGCTGCAGCCCTGGACAGAATGTTACTTTTACCACTTCTACATTTGAGGTTGCAAATAAGTTTGTGTAAGTCACACATCATGCAATGACGATGATGACGTGTGTGTGTGTGTGTGTGTGCGCGCGAGTGTGTGCATGTGTGCATGCGCACAGGACATCAATCCAATTAATTTGATGAGGTGGACCACCAGTTGTTTATGAATCAGGCTATCACCACCGTGACAGAAAAGGACATTGAAGTTGACACTGAAGGTTGCTTGCAGTGCATATTCAGAGTGAGGTGAGGGGACATCGTCGGGAACGTCGTTGTATAATAAGAACATTGCAGAATTGTTAGCAGGAGATAAATACAAACAGCTTAACTCTCATGGCAGATAGAGAAGGCAGCACTTTAATACCATGAGCTCACCCAGGAGTGAGGTGTGGGGACAGGCTGATTGGGTTCTGGAGCAGAAAAATGGACAGTTGACGCTGACAAGTCCTCTGGGTCGGCATGTGGTAAAGGCTTTTCATGTCCTGGGGCAACAAGGGAAGGTGCCCCATTATATAACCCATGTATGTAGAGTGTATCTGCAGGGACAAATAATGACAAAGACAAAGCGAGGTAGGCTAGTTTTGGCATCTGTGGGTTCATGCATGTCGGTGTGTGTGTGTGTGTGTGCAAATGCAATGGTGAAGGAAGAGCGAAGAGGTGTGTGCTGTACTCTTCTTTGTGTTCGAGCCTTTCACGAAATAGTGAAACCCCCGAGATGTCTATCACTTCAAAGAGAGAGAGAGGAGTGAACACACATTTGAGAGGAAGAGGAAGAGCTGGTGCTCAAAAGGGAGAACAACAAAAGAGAGTGGCTTGTACAAAAGCAAGTGCCGGCACACAAACATTACGGCTTCGAACTATTTCATTGAAGTGAGATGTAGGTCATGAGGTTTACACATTTTCTGGATAAGCCTAAAGTAAACTCCATCCGCTACTTTGAAACACAAATGCATCTCAAGGCCATTAAAAATTTAAAAAACTGGAGGATAAGATATCGAACTAAACCTTGGGATGTGTACACAGCCAACCTGTCTGGTATTTTGTGAGCAATGCAACAATAATAGCAGAGTCCTCTTCAGTGTAGATTAATTTTCTATAGATTATTAAACATGAATCCATTATATTATGGATTATGATTATTTTATAATATGGCTAATTTCCCCATTCGCATATCAAGAGTTTCATTCCAAAAAAATGAGATATTTGAAAAAAGGGACACCTACAAAATGATTAAAATTCGAAGAAATGGTCATACATTTTATAGGATAGCAAATACCTTAAGCAGATTATTAACTTTTACTGATTGAATCCTCTGTCTACATTTTACAGATACTGAATGATGAACTTAAGGTAAAGAGTTTTGTTGTTGTTCAAAAATGGATATATAGCATTTTGGAAATTAACTCTGCATATGCTCTACTAACTACTGCCAGCTGCTGATATCACCGGCCCGGCTCGGAAACGCTGATGGCAACACCAGACACCGGCCTGGCGACGAAGCCTTTCACCGTGTTTTGGATCCCTGCCTCACATGGAAGAGAGAAACCTCCAGGGGTGGAAAACAGATCCGAAGCATCCAAGAATATCTCCTCTCCTCCTCTAACCTCGCTCTGAGAGAAGCAGGCCCTTGGTGTCAATGGGAACCTTTTCATGTGTCTTTCAGCGGGGCACGTCAACAGGAGAGTGCATCTCCACACTCTCAAACACATCGTTTACATTCATTGCACTGTAGCCGTAACACAAGACGTGTACACACACAGGAAAACACACACACACAATAATTGCAAGAACAAGATAAGGTTTACTAGAATGAATTATTCACAACTCACTAAAGATGCACTATAAAGGTTAGCGTGTTAATTTAGCGTCGGCTCCTGTGCATCTCTTTAAAAGATTATGTTTTGAATTCAGTTGACATATTTATCAGTGCCCCCCATAATTAAGTGGCTTTTTGCAGGGGCAGAATTGGGCCACTCAGCTGTGAGTCAGTGCGTGATGACAGTTTTTATTCTCTCCGCCCCGGTAGCTGGGCATGGAATTTGACTGGGGAAACATAAAAAGGAACAAATTTGGAGAAAAAAATGCGAAGTGCCTATGATTATCCCAATTTTTTCATAAGTCTCAAATTGATGTAATTAGTTAAATGTTGATTAAGAGTTAGTGGAGGACATCAAATCTCACTGATCAATGTCTGGTTGAACCAACCACTCTGCCATAACAAAATCAAAAAATAGTTTTGCAACAGGTGGGAGATCTTCTGAGGAAACATGACTTGCACAAGCGTTTCTGCTGCGGATGTTGTTTATAACCACATCCCACTTTACCCTGGAATAACCTTGGCTGTATCGTTTACAATGACAAACTCCGAGGTGCCGCAGGTCTCAGATATTCACACATTTTTATGCTTCAAACAGGCAGTAGGTCCTCTGACGCGTTCACAAAGACACTCCGGGGTTGTTTTCGGTGAGAGTGGGAGGAAATGATGAGACATAATGAGAGGTGGTCTCCGTCGCTGAGCACCAAGTGCGGTGATGATGACAGAGAGGGGACTGTCCTCTTTTACTTCTGACATCACAAGACATCGCACCTTGGTATCGTGGAATTGAACAACTGTGAATATATTTGTTGTCATTGCATTTGAAACCGCAAGCTCCAAAAACACACAAAGCATTTTAGCTGCTAAAGAGCAGGACAAAAGGGCAAACCATTAAAAGAAAGACATGGGAAGCTGAAAGCGCACTTACAGATGTAGCCGTCGTCGAATTTTAACTCTGAGTACAGCTTTACACTACACCGTCCCCAAGAGAAACTGTCTGAAAAATTCAAGTTCTGCTCTCTTTTAATCCCTCAGAGGGAGACAAAGACAAAGACAAAATTTCAAATAAACTTTGAGTTTGTGCAGAGTTTGACCTGTTTGTCTCCCATTGGCACCTGCACTAAGATAAGAATAGGTGTGCGAAGGACTTGTCTCCTAATCCCTCAGAGGGTGCAAGGGAACGATATGGCACACAATCATTTGAGAGAAATGAGTTTTGTGCACTTAAAACATGTCTACTCAGCTCTACATCTACAGCACTGAAGAAAGAATAGACGTGACGCGGCTCTGTGCAGATGGTGGCAGACTGGTCCGGAGGAGAAATCGGTCAGGTCCTAATCTGTCAAGGACTTTTGGAGCAGCACATAAGGCCTATCACCATGTACAAGCCTTGCCTTGCTTGGTTATATGCGAGCTTTTAGCAACGTTCTCATCTCTCAGTACCTCAAATGCAGGTGGTGTAAAGCCCTGGTTGTCAAAACATTCAAAACCCACCGTGCTAGTCTGCGTATCAAAAAGCTCCACTGATCTCTTTGAGTGTGTAGAAGTGATTCACTTCCATGTTCCGGCTTTCTAATGCTTTCTACATCCGAGGATTGGGCTTTTTAAATTCCATGAAAGAAAAAAACTTTATCAGAGTGAGGAATCAAAAGCTGACAATGTCAACCAATCAGCGCCTTCATTTTGTCCTGTACGTGCCATTGGCAGGTCACTGCGGCGGTGTGGTCGTGCATTAGAACTGGTCTAATGGGTGAATCAACTGGGATAAAGTCTGCACATCACCTCTTTACTCTCCACTGGCGCTCCACGCCAGCTCGTTCAGAAGAGCCAGGAGACTATTTACTCAGTGAACCATTGCAGCATGACCGAAATCTATCAGCACAGTGGAAAAGCCAATGGACTGTGTGTGTACTGCAGACGTCTGAGTGCTGGTAGGACTTGCTCAAACAATTGCACAGAAGCTTGTCATATCCAAAGTGACATCGTTTGTGGCTGGGAAAAGCCACCTCAAAACGGGCAATCTCATTACGGAGACGATTCACAGTACATTAAGTGAAAATGTTACAGTAATTACATCTCAGGAGAGCAGCAGCAGTGCATGCTGGTGTGTACTAATATGGAAGCAGATGTGCTGTTCTGAAGAGAGTGAGAGAGAGAGAGACGGAGAGAGAGAGAGGCTTGTGCGCTCCGAGATGAGCCTTAATAAGACTCCGTTGAGCAGAATGTATCATGTTCATGGACTGCACCTCTTATTAAAATGAGGGAGAGACAGACAAATAAAGGGGGAGGACAGAGAGCGGGAGAGTGAGATGGACGGATGGAGGGAGTGTGAGAAATGCTTTGATTGGAAGTTTGACCTAGTTCTAGACACCGAGACCAGGGATGTACAGCATGAGGAGAAACACAAGATCCAAGGCCATCCTTCCTTCAGTAATTATTACTGTCAACTGCAAAGACTGTAGTGTTAGACTATAGGAAGATAGACAGGCGAAGAGGGACTCAATAGACCTAGATTTGAAGGATCTATTGTCAATTCTCTTCATTTTTTTCTATTTATGACAAGACTGTATATTGGAATCTGCTTGTGAGGACATGTGAATGGTGTTGACCTATTTATTAATGGGATTTTGCTTTTTTTGATGGTTCCGTTTTCCTACTTAGCTGCATGATTACATTGTGTTCTGCTACAGCAATCTTTACACCGAGAGGTCAATATCGATCATGCGAAATCAACATGATGTGCGACCACATCCTCCAGGAAACGGAGCCATTGACCTTAAGGGCTTACAATGCCCCTGGAATAAAACCGGGCACAACATTAACACAGCGTGACGAATGTCTTTACTGCCTGTGTATCTATGAAAAAAGAAAGGAAAACTTCTTCTACAGCAAGAATGACATGTACCTTTGAACTATGAATGACCAATTCATGAATGAGTGGTTTGGACTCAAAGGAGAACCAAAACACAGAGTCGACGCCGCCTCGTCTATTGTGTTATTCGAGAGAGATCTGCTATTTTGAATCCACCTGCAGGCAGCGGGAAACGAGGTCAGATGCAAAACATCGTCACTCCCAAGAATCAAGCGTTCCACCACAGTGACATTTCCCTCCGGACCGAACTGGAGGGGCAATTGTGTTGTTGGGAAGCGCTGCTCAAAATGTCAGCGATGGCACCCTGCTCAGACACAACACAACACAACACAATCAGGAGAATTGTTTGTGTGTTGAGGATGTAACAGTAGTGATGCTGAGGCTGTGAGTCTGCTAAGTAGAGAACTGGCGCTACCTCTGCCAGGGTTAGGGTTTCATTCCCACTGGGGCCGTCCATGCTAAAAATGTACAAACTCATGACACTGTAAGGCACTTTGGGTAAAAGTGTGCATCAAATGTTCAAATTTTTGTCTAGGGGACACTGGAAATCCGCTTTTCCCATTTTGGCGCCTCCCATCCTGTTATTTATTGGCTCTCCTCTCCTTCCCATCATGCTCCCCTCTTCCTTTCTGTAATGAATTCCCAGTTTCACGTATAGACAGGATCATAATTAAATCTCGGCTATAGGCTTCACCCAGCAGCTGTGGTCTGAGCATCTGCTATATGTTGCCATGCGGGCCTGCAGGGGGAAAAAAAAAGCATCTGGATATGAAAGGGGCAAGATGTTAGTCATATCACAGCTCAGGGCTTTCACCGGCAAGGACGGCGCGCTAATGTACGCATTGTTCACAATATAATTGTTTGCTTGTGTGAAAGACAGGTGTTTTATGGACACCAGGGGGGAGAATGGGGGAGTTTACATGCATTTTCTACCATATAACATGATTTATAGGGTAGTAAGGAAGGTAGGTCTAATTTCTAGAGGCTGAGCCCAAGCCACAGTCTGTTTTGAAAGCTGGAGCCTATATGCTCTTGCAGTTGTTAACATCCAAGAAATGTAGGGTCCATTGCTTTTCATTCACGTGTGTTGTATATGTGAATCACTGAAAATGTATAGTGGAGACAAAGAAATTTGACTTCAGTGATGATAATATTAAGTTCAAGAATCTTGTAAAATGAAAAAAAAAAACTGGCTGTGTATCATCATGTCCTGAAATCAGTGTTTTTCTTTTTACTGAATTAATAATATTCTCATTGAGGTAAATCTGTTGGTCTAACACTTCATACTGTGCAATGAACCCATGCTGCAAAAAATACATACTCCTCAGAATATGTTTTGAGATATGTAAAGTATCTGTACATGTAGATGACACTGACTGGAAATACATTTTGAGGGGCCAAAATGTGTTTTGGTTATTTTTGCAAATATATGATGTCATGTTGTTGTATTTTAATAGGAAGAAAATGTATCTCCTGTGTGCAAAATAACTTTTGGATGAATGTAATCTGTATTTACAAAAACATTTTTAAATTTATCTCTAAACATGTTGTGTGAAGTGTGTGTGAAATGTATTTTTTGCAGTATGGGAACAAGTTTGTCAATTATTCCATGACAACAGATCTCGCTCCTATTTACAAGATTATTGACAGCTGCGTCAAGCAAGCCACAGATAGCCGATAACAGACCGGAAATACGCGATTTGGGCTTCAAAATAAAGGCGTAGAATTTGTTCGTGACGGAGGAAAGAATTGGGGTGTACAGAAAAATCATAGGATAAAATATCAGTGGAATTAATAGATTAACAATTGAGAAATTGTTAATTATTATAGGGGACGGCCCTATGCAGAGAAACTCTGCATAGGGCTATGTGGCTCTGAATATATGCTAAATGTCCTTGTTGTCCTTGTCCTTCTTGAACAAGGACAGGACATTTCAGATTTAAAAATGTGTTTACATTGACTACTGATTAATTAAATGTTTCTTTTTTCCCACTTTGGTATGCTACTTACTATGTATTACCAGGGGCGTCAGCTCATTAAACGGTAGGGCATGGCAAAGTCCCTGCATATTATATCATTTATTTACCACCAAAACTTACACAATTCAACCTATATCGACTGAATTTCTGTGGAGCTGCCACACAAATTTATGTCAATTTTTGCTTGATATTTGCTCACTACAAGATCAAATTTGGATTTAAAGGCTAATATATAGGGAGCACTATACCTTGCCATACCCAGATAACGCCATGCTCTGGTCGCAACGCATGTGGGTCAATGAGGGTTTTAGTTCGAAAGTGTAGCCGGAAGTCATATCTCTCTATTCTGGCTGACTTGACTCTGTTACATTGACCCACTTTCAGCAAACATCAGTCGCAGCAGGTTTATTTGAATTACGGGCGCGAGGAGTGAGTGGAGGAGCGGCGTGAAGCCCACACAGCGTGTCCTCTCCAAGACGCGGTCACTGCGCACAGCACAATGTTGGAAACCAAGTTCTTACCCACGCAATGAATCCTGCCAACGAGACCAGAGCCGAGAGAAGTGTAGAACAATATATTTTCGCTGTTGGCACCTACAAACTTCTCGCTTTCACCATCGGGACTATTGGAGTATTCGGGTTTTGCAACAATGTTATTGTCATCATACTGTACTATAAATTCAAGAGGCTCCGGACGCCCACCAATCTGCTGCTGGTCAACATCAGCATAAGTGACTTGCTGGTGTCTCTCATTGGAATAAACTTTACGTTTGCTTCGTGCGTCAAAGGCGGCTGGATTTGGAGCCAGGCGACATGCATCTGGGACGGATTCAGCAACAGTTTATTTGGTAAGAGGAATAAAATGATGAATCAAGTTTTATTTATGTTTTTATTTATTTATTTCGTTTGATTTGTTTATACTGGCACATCAACTTTTATCTTGACAGCTGCACGTCAATAATTTAAACTGAATTTATGAACGAATATACTTGCACTGTTTGATTAATTGTCCGTCCCCTATAATAAACCAGCGTCTGACATATATTTCAAAATATAAGGAAATATATTTATGAATTGAAAATATATTTATGTAGACAGAGACAGTAGGATAAGCTCATACTGCTGGATTATCCGGGGAAAGCCACATTAAAATAAACTGCATGTCAGATTCATTTCTGTACCATGCATGTAAATACCCGTAAATGCATGTAAAACATAGTTGCCATTTTCGGAATAGTGAAATAAATTTTCCTCCTTATATTGTGCATGGTTAAAAGATACAGGATGGATCAAAAACAGTTTATCAACAATTAATCTATTCCTCCTCCAGAAAGTGCTGTGGTACAAACCTACACAGCTCATCTGTGTACGACATTGAAGACCTTCGTTTTTACTATTGATCCTTACTCAGACTAATAGTTATTTCTGCTAATCGGTGTGCGTATTGCGCCGGGCGCCGCTTTACGCACAGACTGGCACAAGGAATACTTTACCTTGTGCTGGCCTGTTTCCAGCAATAGGGAGGATGAAACTTTAGCTTGTAGTAACAGACAACTTCCATCTGACTATAACATTATCACCCACTTATTACCAATGTGATTATTTTAGCAGCGGAGTCTAAATGAATACCAAGGGTCATTCCCCATGTCGCTCCTCATTAAGCCTGTAGGAATTATCGCTCATAAGCATGGATGTGTGATAATGAGCTCATTAGCTTAAACCCTCAAGCCGTGGCCACTTTGCCTATGTACACATAAGGATGGGCTGTTGCCATGGACGATTTCCCTGTTCCTCTAGCATCTTAATGTGTTGGAAAATATATTATGTTCTTTCAACTCTTAATAACACAACTCTTAAATACACCAAGTTAGTGAATTTACACATCCTTTATATATTTCACCCCCAAACATCAGAATACCTTCTTCCATCATTGAAATGACATTGGACAGAAATGACGTCCAGCTGCTGCCTATTGGCTCCCACTCAGATGAGCAGAACATGGAGATTTCATCTACAGTGATACCTTGCCCCTCCCTTGTCACTCACTGTACAGTACTGCAGCTAAAAATGTCCATTGCATGACCATGACCTTTTCAAGTGTTAACCCCCAATTTCATCCAGCTGCCCAATGCATGATTTTGATTTTTGGACAGGACCATACATACAGTGCTATATGGACAGTTGGACAGCTACAAGTATTAAAGTATACAGTAAATACTACAATATGAGCCAAAACATTGCACTCGGTGTGGAATGTTCAGTGACAGATGTAGGTCTTGGTGATCTGTGTGGGAGTGAGTAGTCTCCTTTTTGTGAGACTTCAAGAATTCCTCATTCTGAGCGGTCTGCAAACAAAATGCTGGAGTTTGAGGGTCACAGTGTGTTGTGTTCCTACTTTTTGTTTGTGTACAAAGAGTGCGGTGAAACTCTTTCGGTCCAGACAGATGCTGAGTAGCCACTGACCCAGATTCTGTATCGAGCGCTCTGCATTACTCAGCGCAACTGTCTCTCTCTCTGACCCCCCTCCCGCCAGGCATCGTTTCCATCATGACTCTGTCGGCCCTGGCCTATGAGCGCTACATCCGGGTGGTCCACGCCCGGGTGGTGGACTTCACCTGGACCTGGCGGGCCATCGCCCACATCTGGCTGTACTCGCTGGCCTGGACGGGGGCTCCCCTGCTGGGCTGGAACCGCTACACCCTGGAGATCCACCGGCTGGGCTGCTCCCTGGACTGGGCGTCCAAAGACCCCAACGACGCCTCCTTCATCCTCTTCTTCCTCCTGGCCTGCTTCTTCGTGCCCGTGGGCATCATGATCTACTGCTACGGGAACATCCTCTACACAGTGCGGATGGTAAGAAGGGGCGGGCTTGTTCTGTGTCTTTTTTCTTCCCTCTGTTAACATATCTAATGTATTATGAATGAGTTAGACTGATGATCTGAATGAATTACGCAGGCTTGTGAATGGAGGGTTGCTGATTAGAGTCTGGGCAGGAAAAGTGAATTAGTAACGGTCTCCCCTCCCTCAAATGCTGCCAAGGCGGCCTTTGAGCAAGGCAATAAACCTCCTGTTAGCCCTGTGATGGACTGGCAATCTGTCCAACCTTCTGCCCAATGCATGCTGGGATAGGCTCCAGTCCCCCACGACCGTGAATAGGAATAAGAGGGTAAAGAAAATAGGGATGGGATGATATTCTTACCTCATGATACAATTCGATACACAATATGGGGTTCACGATTCGATACAACCACAATGCAATGTAATAAAAATTCGACAACAAAGTCCGACTGTGCAGAATTCTGTTTATTTCTGAGACACAAATCTTTCTATCAATGGCGTTGGCTTTCTAGAATGTAAACAACAACTAAAAAATATCTTTACAAAGTACAAATAAAATAATTTGGATGGAGAGCTTGTGAGACTGTGATGGTCAAACCATCTCATTTGTGCTTACTACAGCAGAGTAACATGGAGCTAATATCACAATTCATTTTTCTGCCCCAGGATACGTATTGTCACATTTTTGTATTGTGATATATTGAATTTCGATATATATATCATCCCATCCCTAAAAGAAAATGAATGAATGTATGAATGAAATTAACACCCACTTGCTCCACTGGAGCTGCTAATCATTACAGATTAAAAAAAAGTTTCTTAAGTATTAGATGCATGCCAAAGCTAAAACTCCTCATGTCTCACTCCTATTACTTTTGTTCTGGCTTTTCTTTTTTATGAAAAGAAACTCTTTGACCTTTACCAGCCAAGTCCAAGTTCACTCTTAATCTTTCTTCTCTCTCATTCTTTCGCTGGCTGTATGCTAATATGCTTCTGTACCTGCAGGACTCGTCCTCAGTAGTGGAAATCATTTGGAAGCTCATTGTCCTCCTCAGTAATAAATTCAGCGCTGGTTATAGACTGTGCCTTCGCAGCCTCAAAATGCATCTAGGTGTCACCGATGTCATCAGTTTTACAAGTCAGCCTGGTAATAAAGCGCTGCTGCTCAGGCTGTGAGGCTGATACAGTTTACTCAGATTTCACGTTGATAATCCATTGTGATAGCATGGGAGAAAAAGTGTCTGTGTGCATAATTGAACTTGGGGAGCTACAGGAGTCTCTGTACCCCATCCCTCTGCTTCTGCCCCTGAGCAGACGACCACCGGAGTGTTTGAACAGGATAATGTGTAAGCAAATGTGTAAATGGGACAAACACTACGCATTTCTAATCCGCTGACCCAGATGTCTATCGATGGCACAGCTGCTATCGCTTTACTTGCTTAAGTATTTACAGCATTTTAGGAAGTGTGAGCCATTAGTTCTCCGCGGCCCCGGTCTCCGGTTCCGCGGCACACCACACCCAGCCTGCATGTAAACCCCTCAACACCTCAGACGCTTGGCATGACTCATCACATAGAGCGGCACTTTGGGAGACTACTAGGCCCAGAAAAAGCTTCAAAGGGAAGTATTCACACTCTGAATCCTACAGAGTATTTTCTAAAACAATTGGGAAGCTTTAACGAAGCAAGGAAAAGGACTGCAGACTCATGAATGCCTGGATAACAACATAGAAATAGATCTTGGGATGCTGTATTGGGCTATCGGCTTCATGATTAATGTATAATGTGAATAAAAGCGGATGTTGGATGGAAGCCTGGTGTGATTCTATCCGCTCCTGTTGACTGTCTGCTGTCTCTGAGGGAGTCTTGAAACCGGCCACATGCATTCTCATCTCGTCCTTTTAGTGCGAGTCTATTTAGCGTGAGGGTGTAATCTACAGTGTCAAGTGCCCTTGAGAAGTCAATAAATGAGGTACGGTTTTAATGAGCTGATTGCATTATCAACTACCACTGAGGCTGTGGAGGTTATGCTATATTCTGAGATGAGCTTTCCATTGCGATTAGAAAGACTGTTTGCAAATTACAAAGCTATTGATTTTCATTGCACTTTTGTATATGACTCATTCAGGTTCACACTTCCCAATTAGAAGTGAACCAGGGCTTGTAAACAAAAGTCACATGGACTCACAAGTAGCTCATTTATTGGACAGAGTTTTGATGACCTGTCATCCTGCCAGGTTAGAGATTTTAGGAGGAATTAAAACAAATCTAATTCCAGTATCTGTAACTTCAGCTCAGCATGATGGACTCTGTACTCTTTTTTTTCTCTTCTCTGGTGTTCAAACCAGTTAAGAACACATGAAGAAATAGCTGAATATGAGCATCAGTCCAGACTGTGGTTTGCCCTTGATTCACTTTGTTATGCTAGACTTTCCAAGCATGAGTAACTGCTGGCAATCAGCTGTCAACATATGTCTCCTTATACCCATAAAACCTTGCGTTTTGGAGTTGTTTCCTGTAGTTAGTTCAGATTATGAACCGAAAGAGGACAGACCTGCATTTTCAGGCACCTTGGTTCATTTATTTTGTCTGCCCCGAGTTCGAATGGTGTTATTCTCACCTGCCCAAATGAGCCGAACTAAGTCTTACTAACTGGAGTAAACGCTCCAGAGTTGAAATAAACAATTCCAAATGTAGCAGGCAGCACTGTTCCTGACTGGATTCCACTGCATCCCTAGTGGGATCCATATATGGTAGTAGGATCCCATATATGGTAGTGACAACTCCTCCCACTAGCAATCTTTCAATCAGTGCAGATAGTATAAATAGGAGCTAGTTTGGTAGCTGCGGGCGCTCCTTCTCTGCCTGCGGAGCCAGTGTTTCCCCCCTGCTGTGGTCTGTGTTTCATTTCTCACCTTGAGACTCTTAGCTTTCCTGATGGTGGCCATTCCCCATGTCTACTTTAGGTAGTAGCAGACGGTCATTCAGTGAGGTACGACTCTGATTGTAATCGGCCCGTGAAAGTTAAACTTGGTCCCTGCCACCGCTGCTGTTTTGCCTGAGTTCTATTGTTAGTTTTAGAGTGTGATCACAGTGCTGCTTACCATTGTACGACTTGTAACTGTCTGTGAACCAACTGGTGTAATATTTCCCCCTGGGACATGTGTTTTAGGAGATTTTAGTGGGATTCTACAGTGGAGCTGAGTGCCGCCCTGGTGGGGGCTAGTCCGGTCCCTTCACTGCATGCTGAGTACAGGCACTGAGCACCTTGTAGCTTGGTTTTGCTGTGGTTTAGCTTGGTTTTGCTGTGGTTACACGAGTGAGTATTGCACCCCCTGGGCTTTCGCCCTCCTAGTCTACCCCTGCTTCAGCGGCCCTCACCCACTCTAGTGCTCTACTATCTTACTGTAGTTTTAATAATTGTCCTAGTTTTATCCAGAGACTGGAAGTAGTTTGATTAAAATAAGATATTGTATTGTCATTGAATAAACTGTCTATTTTTTCTACTGCTGACATAATAGTTTATGGCAGTCTTATTTCATTCATTTCATAACCCCTTTCTTCCCCAGCTCCTTCCAGTCTCCCTTTTGAATCTTAATATATTACATTTTTTATTTGGAAACACGTCTCTGTCTTCCTTAGTGGATGAACCTATGTATACTACTTTGGGTATTTAGTCTCATATCTGTGATCTTTCCTTGGGTGAAATTCCCAAGGTGGCGTTGTCTGCTTCTCCTTTCCTTACCGCCACGTCACACAAACATGCTTGGTGTGAACGCGCCCTTGGTTGTTGAGCGGATATTGATCAGTGCCCCAGCACAGTAGTTCTCATCTTAGCCCAGGCTTTGTTTCTAGTGCGCAGTCGACCCCCTGGAGCTTATCCCATAGTAGAATGTATAAAGTGTGGCATTTCCATTCTTGCTCACTTTAATCATTCCTAACTGATGGCCCTATCTGATGCTATCTGCTTGTTGTGGACAATCCAATTAAAATCTTAAGTAATAGAACCAAGCAGACTACAAACATCTAGCTAGAGATTAAGGAGTCAGTTTCAGGAGTCAAAAAACAACAACTTTTATTTAACCTTTTGTTCAGTATGCCTGCATCACATTCATACAGTTCCACACATTCACACCTACCCCAGTCTTCTACTGCTGGCCAGTGAATATCAGGGAGGGTACAGCATTACCCATTCAATTTTCCATATTGATTTTCCGTTGATTACTTTGATTCAATTCAGCAACCCTCTGGTCACAAGACAGCTGCTCTAACCATTTGACCACCACCCCATAACAGGATCCGACTCCTTTCTCCCTCCTGTCTGCATTCTTCGTAGCTGCGCTCCATCCAGGACCTTCAGACGGTACAGATCATTAAGATCCTGCGGTACGAGAAGAAGGTGGCGGTGATGTTCCTCCTGATGATCACCTGCTTCCTGGTGTGTTGGACGCCGTACGCCGTGGTGTCCATGATGGAGGCCTTTGGCAGGAAGAGCATGGTGTCTCCCACGGCGGCCATCATCCCCTCTTTCTTTGCCAAGTCCAGCACGGCCTACAACCCCCTCATCTATATCTTCATGAGCAGGAAGGTGAGATAAGCGGTGACTTAAATGGAATTTAAAGCTGCACTAGAGACTTTTGCATGTTGGTGGCCCCAAATGGCTTCTTCTTAGTGGCTGGTGGTGAGGAGGTTCAGCCAAGTTTTGCATTTCACTCCTGAGTTTTGATTCTTCCTTCTCCCTGTGTACTTCTTGTCCACTCAGTATATTTCCCACCACTGACCACAACTGACACCAGGAAGTAATCTGAGCAAACACAGTGAATCTACAGCATCTCAATTAGGGGAGA
Source organism: Centroberyx gerrardi (assembly GCF_048128805.1). Lineage (NCBI taxonomy): Eukaryota > Metazoa > Chordata > Actinopteri > Beryciformes > Berycidae > Centroberyx > Centroberyx gerrardi. The sequence goes on along the minus strand of NC_136011.1, from coordinate 7,468,192 downwards.
TGGGACGCTCTTCCCTGGTGCTGCCCCACTTTGTCATTTAGGCTGTAAAGACGGGTGTATTTTTCCATAAAAATCTTGCCTAGTGCAGCTTTAAGTGATTCAATTACCTTGAGTGCTTTTTTGCGGAGGTACAAATGTGCAAAAATATATGAGAACGCAGCTACATTTCAAAGAGTGAGTGAAACCTGTGTGTGTCTGTATTCCTAACAGTTCTTCTGTATTTTCCTATTTATGGGTGTTTATGCAGGTGCGCTATACTTAGCCAAGTCTTAATATGTATGTATTGTGTGTAGGAGTGGAATTGTTGCTTAGGTTTAGCATGCTGGCATCCTGAGAGTCTGATATCTTGTGTGTTTGACTCTGACAAAAGAGAGAGGCAAGTGTGCTATTTCATCCCTGTGTTAAATACTAGTCTTCTCTCTCCTTTTCCCTGCTTCTCCTCCCACTCGCCCTCCGACAGTTCCGCCGCTGTTTGCTGCAGCTGCTCTGCTCGCGACTCTCCTTGCTGCAGCGCAGCATCAAAGAGCGCCCCCTAGCGCCCGTCGAGCGCCCCATCCGTCCCATCGTGGTGTCCGGCAGATGCGGCAGCAGGGACCGACCCAAAAAGAGGGTGACCTTCAGCTCCTCCTCCATCGTCTTCATTATCACCAGCGACGACTTCCACCACCTGGACGTGACCTCCAGGGCCGGCGGCGCCTCGGCGGTCAACGTCATCCAAGTGCGGCCGTTGTGATGCGGGCGGGACGCCAGAAGGACCGAACCTCTCACTCTGTCTCTCAGTATGCCTTAGGACTTCTCATGCAATTCCAAGCCAAAATAATATGCTCTCTGACCTCCCAGGACGTTGAGGCTCTCTTTTTGCCTCTGCCCATTTGAGATTCACTGTTACAGACTTGTTACAGATAATTGTAAATATCCCACTGTCAGCAGTGGAGTAGCCCAAGATCTCAACTAGACCTTTCTCCTGACAATGTTTCGTCTAGCAGATCGTATGACAGTGTGACATCCTCATCTAACATTAGTGTGGTGATATACATGATAATGTAGCTAACAAGTGGTGATGTGTTTCTCTTAGAAAAAGAATCACAGTTATTCCAATGGCACATCTGTCATTCCTATATGTGACAATTGTAGGACTGTGTCGAGTGTTTAGAGGCCAGCGGTGTTAACGGACCTGAGCTCGGCTCAACATGTGATCGTGGTTGTGTTGGTTGTTACCACAGCTCGCCAAATGCAGTGTGGAAAATGGAAAAAAGCCTTAGCTCTTTAGCCATAGAACATGATTCACAAACATTACTGTGTACGGATTCAATAAAGAGATCCTATTTTAACTAGCTAGCTTGCGTGCTTTATCTCATTTCAGCTAAATCACCAATGTGGTGAAAGCAGTCGTTGTGAAATGACATTTGGTGGAATTACCTTTATGAAAACTACAGGAGTGTAATTAGATCAGAGGAGATGAAACTGGTACCTTAGGCTGCATCAGTGAGACTCCTCTCATAACCTCCTGGGCTGTCAGCTATGAATAGACTTGATGAATGGATTTCCATAGCTGATAATAACCTTATTCAGCGTGGATGGGAGTGAGTGAGTGTGAGTGATTGAGTGAGTGAATGAGTGGCCCTTGTGTCTATACTGTTTGTTAAATTGTGGTAATGGAGGATGATTTTAATCCAAAGAAAAGTGATGCTTAGTATTTGTCAGTGTTGGTACACTCTGAAAAGCCTCTCGTTCTCCCTGCAGTAGATGTTGTGAGGAGAGAGCAGAACCAAAGAGAACAGAAAAATAAAAAGAGAGACAGGACTCACGAGCCGTGGGAACATTTGTAGCATCTGTTGTAAGTTCAGAAATTCTTGTCAAAGGGTCCATTTAAACTCATGATTTATGTATTTTGCTCTGAATAATGACTTGACCATTAAGATGGTACTGGCTAACCTGTGAGCCTACCTCAGTCAAAAATATTGCTTGATTGCTAAGATGAGATTGTTTGATAGTGATATTATATTTTGCAATATCTTAAGTTTGCTGTTCTTCAAATGTTAGAAATGAAGTCTTGCCTGGGCCCAACATTTCACATGATAGTGTAACCATGACTACTGAACAACACTTGTCTTTCTTTGGCAGCAGCATTGACTTGAGTTCACAGTTGAGTGATGTGGCTGACTGAAACTATTCAAAACCACCACTAAAAATAGTGTGACATGGAATCTAGGTTTACACTGATATATGAGGTTGATATTAGCCCTTTATTAAAAATGACTCATATCAGCCAGTCAGTGCTGTCCGGCCCCAATTTGACGGAGATGATGCAGATTGTTTGATTACATATTTATTGTATAACTGATCAATACTACACCTGTTGTGTATGGAAAGCCCTTACACTTAACAGGATTCAACACAATTATACATGAATATGTATTATTATTATTATTATTTATTAGTGTTGAAAATGAAAATGGTCACATTTAAAGATTGAGGGGCGAATTCACAAAGAATGGATTGCGGCCGCTAATAGCACCATGAATTGCGTATCATTTGCACCCGCTATTTGCTCCGTCTCAAGGACCGATTCACAAAAGATATTGCGCTAATGATATGCCAGCGCAAACACGCCCACAACCTGTTGCAACCGAGTGCAATTTGCACCTGTTTTGCGTCTGATTGCAATTATCAATGTGGCAAAGTATAAATGTTGCCTTAGAGAAAAATGATTTTTTTAGACCGCGAGCTGCAAGTCCTGATGGACAAGGTGCAGAGGCATTCCTCAAAACTTCAGGCAAGAAATTTAACCGGGACTGAGAGAAACCATATTTGGGATTTAATATCCCAGTCTGTCAGTGCTGTTGGTGTTTCCAAACGCACCTTCAGACTGCAAAAGAAGATGGCATGATTTGAAGCGGAGAACAAAGGAGAATGTAGGGGAGCTTTATTCATTTATTTTTCATGACACAATTGCATCCTGTCACTGCATCCTTTGTTCGTCATTGCATCTCACTGCATCCCAAAATAAACTAGAAGGGCACTCGGAGAGCGCAGACCTCCGCCAAGGCCAATCCAGTCTTCTATGATATACAAATGTGCAAGCGCAACCAATATACGGATCCGCTCCAAAATGTAATGGGTTCTTCCTTGGCCCATGCTACACCCTTCCACCAAGTTTCATGAAAATCGGGCCAGTAGTTTTTCCGTAATCCTGCTGACAGACAAACACACACACACACAAACAAACGGCACCGAAAACATAACCTTCTTGGCGGAGGTAATACTGTAAATGAGTTTGAGCGGGGCTGTCCATGGTGCTGGATCTTTAGGCCAAAATAAAGCCCACTGCTGACTAGTGAGATAAGTGAAAATATTTTCAGAGTGAGAAATTGAGTTGTATTGATTGTTTGGTTGTACTGATTTATTTGCTTTTGTTTGTGAAGCAATCTGTGTTAAAGTTCTATAGTAATAATAATAATAATGTCAAAATATTATTTACAGACTGTATTTACAGACAATTTTATTTTTTAGGTCACACAAAGGTGGAATTGTTGCAGAGACATTTGCAAGGTAAATTCAATTCAATTCTCAATTAAATCAATAAGTGATAAAGTCTGGGCGTGACACCCCTTATAAATGCTTCAGTTACCACCAACTCTCTGAAGACACTCTAATTTCACTCTAACTGCGTGTGGCAATTAGCGCCGACCTTTGTGAATTGGACTGTTTTTGCAATGAGGCTCATTTGCATAGAAAGGGGCCAATTTTGCGCCAAATGTATGCATATTACCTAATTTAAATAGGTGCAAATAGCACAGGAGCACCGAGACGCTATTTGCGTGGCAGCGCAGTTAGCGGGGCATTTCACCCTTTGCGAGTGCTTTGTGAATTAGACGGTTTCTTTTTGTGTTATTTGCACAGGTTTAGCGTCAGCAAAAGCCGCGCAATCCTTTTGTGATTTCGCCCCTGAATGTCAACCCAAAATATCGACTATGGGCAGTTTCAATCCAAAAATGTTTGTATCTGTACTGGCCTTCAGAAACCTGTATTGGTCAAACCCTAATGGAATTCTCAGTCACCGTGACTGGGGTGAGTTAGGACGATCATTATTACAGTACATTAACAATGTGACCAGCAGGGCCTTCACTGTGAATCAAAGGATTCAATCAAACTCTAATTAATATTTGGGTCCTTTCAGTTTTACTGCCCACTGCTCTCATCCTTTCGATCAGAGATGGTGCATTTTGCCGATGCTCAGAAGGGCTTGAAGGCCAGCAGCCTGTTCCACATTTTCTCAATGGGGATGTTGGACATATTGGGAGGATTTTTAATGAGCAGGTAGGAGCCTCCCACCACAGTCCCTGCAGCACAACACAGCAGGCCTCGCTTGATCACCTGTGGAAAAGTAAATTATATGAAAGCTTGTAACACTTACTCAAGATTAATTTGACTGCAGTACTGTCACATTTTATAAAGAACAAAGTAAGTGCTTGTTGCTCACGTCTTCACATGGTGTTTGGTAAGGATGTACTTGAGGCATATCACTTGCATTAAAGCACATTGCAACTACACAGAAAATAATATCTTAACATGCATAATGAATCCAGTGTGACTGCTTTGTGATACTTTTACGAGCTATGTTGCACATAGCAAATTCCACAAATCTATGAGAAAGTCTACAATTTATATTAAAGACTAGTATAACTATCCACTCCCCCTGTTCAAATAAGGCTAAATAGTTATATGGGCAAAATGTGATCAAAATGGAATGTGGTAGCAAAACTGATATCAGGAAACCAATATGGAAAGAGTGCACTTTAAGTGAGTTTCTCAGTGCATCATTTTGGGGAAACTCCTGCACATCAGCCTTATGCAACATATAATTTCTGTATTATAATGTGTTACTGAAGTACTGCAACACAGTTATTATATTCTGGTGTGTTCTATAATGGAATCATAATATGCTTATCATGTCCAAATACCTTATGATAAACACTTCACGTAAAAAGATTCCAAGTTTTTTCCCCCTACAGGTCATTTTGCCCTTCGTCCACACACATCCCTATGGGTTTGAATAATCTACCAAAGACGCTGTGACATGGTACCTATCCATCTGACAGTGCATCATTACTGTAGATGGCATCAAGGTAGGTCACATCAGACAGTTTGACACAGCGTCAAGGACTAACCGGCTCATCTACAGCCGAGCCTGAAACGGCAGCAACATTTCTCCATGTGGGGAGCTGTGAGCATTGTGGCTGAAACAAATCAACAATGGGGAATTCACTTTCCTGCTCGCTGCTGATAATACTGCGACTTCAAAAGAGTGCGGGATTACACCAGTAAGATGTTCAAAGGTATGAAAAGTCCATGAAAAAGTCCATGAAAAGTAAATTGTATGCAAGAAGGACTTGAAATGAATGAGTCCAAAGAGAAAAGACATTTTTCCATTTTCTCAAAGTGTCTTACTTTGTCTTGCCAGTGCCAGTGTTTCACGGCTTCATGGTACCTTGTCCTGGAGAAGGTGACCTAGAGACAGAGAATGGCAGAAAATGAAACAGGTTTTCCGATAAATCGAACAATATGAATCTTATTTGTGTACTAGGAAAAACTTGCCATTGTGTACAGGGGAATTATTGTCTTCGGCAAGAGGAAGTGGAGGATGTTATCGACATGTTTTCGGAAAAGGAACCATTTGGAGTTGACATGCGCTCGCATCTGCAAAACAAAACAGGACATCTGTTAGTGAAGTAAAGCATCTGTCTTTCATGTTCTAATTTCACGGAATAAATGGTACGGCCATTTTAAAGTCCAGAAAGCAGGATTGTTTCTCATTTTGGGGATTTCAGCAAGCATTTCTTCCTCAAAAACGATGCCCATTTCAACTCTTCACTTCATTAGACAAATGAGTTCATAAAAGCAGATGTTATTTTCTCCTACCTTCTCAAGCAGAACTACAGTGTGTGTGTGTGCTTCAACAAAGCCCTGCTGGGTTTTTTTTGCATGTGAGAGCCACGTGCAAGATCTGTGAAGAATAACGAGGCCAATTACTGGCATTGTGTGTGGATGAATTTTAATGGGCAGATGGTTATGGAGCTATCCACCTGTCAGATATGATGGAGAGTGTTAACATCTTGTTGATTGTAGCCGGCACAATCGGTCTGCCCCTACCCTAAGCCCAGGCTTTCTCCCCTTCTGTCTGTGCACGGCTCTTCCATACGCCTGTTGTAGGCAGATTAAAAGTGGAAATCACAGTAAACACTAATATTAAATTAGCTGATTGGCGATGCAAAAGAAGAGGAACATTGTCTCAGGGTTTTGTCTTTGAGCCACTGAGTTCTTAGCACATTCACAGCGAGTGAATGCATGCGTGGATTGCGTCGCTCTCAATCAATCACTTCAGCTGCACTGTGGGCAATAATTAGGAAATAATTAACAATTGAGCAGAGTACCTGGTGTGCGACTGACTGACACTGATGTCAATAAGCTGCTATGTTATGGACGGGATGTCAAGCTAGCTCACATCTCATTACCTGGTCCATTCCATTACTTTGGTTAAGGTCACTGCCTCAAATATCAGCATTTTTTGATTTCTGTCTAATAACTCAAGCCCACTTTAGCAGATGCAGCAGTGCTTCAGTACAGGAGTGCGCACTGTGCAATACTAGGTGAAACTGGACATGTTTTACAAAGTGCTTCTAAGTAACAGATATGCATTACTTCGATATAGTTGTACATAGCCAGGTCTGCAATTGCATGGTCGTCTGGAACTCGCACTCTGGTGTACTCAGGCAGCACAGCACCTAGGAAGGGAAAACAGCTCTATTTATATTTACAGAAGATGAACCAATTTGATAGGCCTAGAGACTCTCTTATGTTATGGTAAAATGGATTTGTGATGCTTTGTTGCCCCAGCTCGTTGTCAGAGTCTTTTCTTTATGCCTCCTATAATCTCTGCTCATGTAAAATATACTTACTGAAATCCTCGTTGAGCTGATCCATTATTTCATCAAAGACAAGGCAGTCCTCAAAGCCCTGTACAATGAAAATGGATAGATGAGTCTCCCTTGAACTCTTTTCCCCTCCCTGTTCTCTTCCTGTATTTAATATTACTTACAGCATTCATCCCTTGCCCATAAAATGGCACCACTGCGTGGGCTGCATCACCCATGAGGACACATTTGTCGCCAATGTGATATGGGGAGCACTTGACAGACACCATGGCCTGCGCCGGCAATCGGAAATAATCCCTCTTGAGAGTATCACTACAAGGCACAAATGGGAAAAAAAACAATTACAGGATCTCGCTGAGCTATTCATTTTGACAGTTATATTTTTCTCAACGCGAGTTCAGGGTTTGGTTTGCTGGATTTAAAGTGTCTTGTCATTTCCGAATGAGCTAAAATAACCAAGATCTCTCTGCCCCGGTGACGTTAAACAACCAAAAATTGGAAAGTAAACATGCATTCAGCTCTTTATGCCCGAGCGCTCAAGATGAAGTCGACCCAGGGAGGAAGTAAATGAATTACACACCTCAACCGTTTCTACAGCTCACGCCTCCCCTATCTCCCCGTCACCTGCAACATACTGTTCGCCTCAAATTAAAACCTCATCGCTCCAAGCCATGTAACTGTAGGTCTGTAATTTCACACTTCACAGACCACGGCTATGGATGTGGTTGGAGCTGACAGCATGATGGAAAATTAAAGTGTTTCGAGGGTGGATTGGCAAGTTAGATGGAGAGATGAACAGAGAAGAGGAGAAAAAGGGGAGCTAGACAGTGATGGAGGAGGAATAGAGGGTGGGAAAGTCACTTACACTCCTATTAGCGGTATGGCGTCTGGGAAGTATTTTTGGAAAAATTCAATGACTTCATCTCCCGTGGTGATCTTCTCAAACTCGTCAAAGGGCATGAAGAGGGTGCAGGTGAACGTCTTGTCCTAAATTGGAAAATGCACACAGTGGGCACAGTGAGCTTAGCTCTCCCATCCATCATGACACACCTCTTGTCAAGTCAAGTCAAATCAAGTCATCTTTATTTATACAGCGCCTTAAACACAGAACACTTGGTTACAAAGTGCTTCACAAGGTTGGAAGAGTGAAAGAACAGAACACAAAGGAAGCTGAACAGTCAAACAAAGACTAAGCACATTACAAAAAAAGCAGGTAAAACACATCAGTCACACTGAAAGGCCATAAATTAAAAGTTAATTGTTTTTTTTAAAAATGGCAATGGATTCCCTAACCTAATTCATTTGGGAAGGTTGTTCCACAGTGTAGGGGCTGCATTCACAAGATTATTATGGATTCAGGATGCTTTGCAAGTTGATTTTAGACGTATTTTCTTATTCAGTGACAAATGGGCCAAATCCTTAACATGTAATAACTGAACCCGCCCTGGTGCAAGTGATGGATGAAAGTGAAGGGATGGTGTGGGTGTGCCATTATCTGCCCAGTCGGCTGGTGGTAGCCATCAACATCAGGAAATCCTCCCTAAGGGCCTTTTAGTAGTGTCGCTGTTACCATGGCATCTCCACGGTAGCCAGGGTGTTTTTCACAGGCCTAATGTATCCCTGGGCCGTGTGGTCATGTGAGTGACAGCGCTAATGCACTCCAAAGTCAGCTGCCTTAACCTGGTCTCACTACAGAGAGCGAAATTGTTGTGCTGAGTCAGCCACGCAGAAAAATCACTATGGGATTAGGAACGAAAGGATCGAGAGAGAGAGCGAGAGAGAGATAGACAAAAATAACAGTAACACAGATGAGAGAGGGGCAGAGAGGACGACAGGCAGAAACAGTTAGACACTGAGATAAAGAGCAAGGATTAAAAGTCAATTGGACAGTGGTTAATGCTGGTGCTGTGTGAAACGTAGGCTGGACCTCAGGCAGCCAAGACATTTGCAGACGAAGGATTCTGATGAGTAAGCTTCTCCTGGCTTGAGGGATTTCATTGAGGTAAGGTGGGCACTAAGCTGTGCAGCGAGGGGGTCTGCAGACGAGGATAATTAACCGTACAGCAACATCCCAAGGGTCAATCATGCCCTGAGATTCCCTGACCTGATTATGCTTTTAAAAATGAGAAAAATGTCCGCAACACTGTTGCTCCTGAAGGCAGTGATTTATTTTGATGCACAGAACGACGTTTCGATCGCACAGACCTTCGTCAGGTTACGCTTTTGTCACATTTTTGTATCTCTAACAGCTGGTATTTGCCAAATAAACCTCTTACAAGGTTCATCTTGCAATATATAGTTTGTTTGTAGCTGCACAAGACAGGAGATAAGTGAAGATGCAAAGGTCACACTCACCAAGTTGGGCAAGGCGATCATCATGAACGTGTTTCGTGGCCAGATGTGCAGATAATTAGGCTTCATGGCAAACTGGGGGAAAAAAATAAACAATGACCTAACCACGATGGTGCCTGCAAATGATGAACATGACACTAACGGCATCTTTACTACAGTGAAAGGAGAAGGGGATAAGAGAATGGCACCAGGGCAGCAGAGGACTGACCTCTCCGTTGATGGGTGGCATGGTGAGCTCCAGGTAGCCGTGGGGGATGTAGGTCTGGCTGTAGTTGAAGCGGCTGCGTCGGAGGAACTGTTTGCGGATGGCAGAGAAGGCTCCGTCACAGCCTACGATCAGGTCTGCCTTGATCTCGTCCTTGGTCCCATCAGGCCTGAGAAACATGCCAGCGCCATGACAAATTACATATACATATTTTTTCCCATGAGAATCATACCACTACATCATCACACTCATTTAAGAGCATTGTAACATGTGTGGTACTCACTGTGAATGCTGTGACTGATTTCTTGCCGTGAGTGAGTGAGAAATAAGAACGATAATCTGTTAAGTCAAGTTGATTTGGCTTCTAGTCCACCCACCTCACTCCACTGAGCTTTACTAGACTCTGATTTGAGTTACCGGGCTGCTCATTTTCATGCCTTGTTTGAGGAAAATGTGGAAAGAATGGGTGCCCCGGGCTATGAACTTAGGGCTCGAGTCAGACTATGTTAAGTTACGCGGGGTCTTCTGCAGACTGGAGCCACATGGTGGAGCTGTTCTTTCTCAGACTTGGGCTATTTGATGTGCTGCACTGCATATTTTGGATGTGCCTTTGCCTGTGCACACTCAAAGCCTTCCTGTCATTATGGTGGAAAATCAGGCCATGGACTTTTTTGCATTTGCATGTCTTTCTGTTGAGACATTGCTTTTCAATACCGTGTTCCTTTAACTCAGTTTTGTTTAGGACTGCACACAAAGATTCAATTGGCAACTTGCCCTTGGGACATTGAGTGCATAAAAACATAATAAATTGTTTAATATCAATAAAAAGCTTTTTAATGACAATTGCTCTCTCCTCAATTCACCAAAAAACTACTCCTAACAAATGCTTTTCTCATTGCATTGAAACTGCACAAACAATGGTTATGACCATGTCTGCATGACATACCAATTGAAAGCTCATGGCTCATGGTCTTTTATTCCTATAAATCTGTTCTTCTGCATTCAGAGCCCTGATGGAATCTACAACAAAGACACAATGGAATCTGTCCTTGTTTGTGCATCTATGCGCGTCAGTGTATAATATTCTTTGGTGCATCTGCTCGTTGCCATTAACTAACTGCTCCAGGCAGCCAGAGGCAGAAGCCTGAAGTATTCCCAATATCCCTGGACACTCTGTCTGATGGCATGTGTCGCCAGGATGGAAAGGGCTCTTGTTACCTGGGGTAACGTGAGGGACGCCAGCTGTGAGATTTGGCTCATGATAGCTTAGATGTAGGGAGTCGTCAAATTGCTTTAAATACCATTCTAAGTATTAACAATTCATATCCTATTTGATGTCTAGCACTTATTTTGTAATTTGTTTTTCATCAGGAAACTAAGAAGGGAGCAGACAAATGGAATTATTTAAGAGTCAGAGTCCACATAAAGTGACGTGGACATGCCTTGATTTATATATTCATCACCTCAAGGTCACATCTTCTGCGGATCCCCATGCAAAACCCCAGGGTTGGAATGAGCAGAGCGGGACAGAGCAGAAACCACTGCACAGCGCTTACGTCAAAGTCTGAATGAGGCCCTTACCTGGAAGTACCGTAGTCCAGGTACTTCCAGGTAAGGGCCTCATTCAGACTTTGACGTAAGCGCTGTGCAGTGGTTTCTGCTCTGGTTTCTGCTGTGGTGTAATCAAGAATAATAGGTAACCAGATGGATGTACAGAAGGATGTCTTTACATACATGTACAGATGTACAGGTGAATGTCCATGAATCTTAAAATATTTGTTACTTAATTCAATTTTGATAATTTGAGCAGTGTGGTTTGGGTATTAGCTTGATTTTCTCAAGAGCTTTCTTTTGATATATAATTGCAATATAATATGGGAGAATGGTGAATGAACACAGTGACCAATCTGTCAGTTGACCAATAGCATGGTGAGTGTGTACATTATCTGCTTTCCTAATCACAGTGTTGTGAAGCTCTCTCACAGTCCTGGAGTTTACATTGTGTCTGCCTTGTACAGTTCTACACTTGAAGGTCTGCTCATGAATAACTGAATCAAATTAGGATATTGACTGTCTAGTGTCCACTGATACAGTAGAGTCTTATTAACAGTTATAGGCTTTATGCAATAGGCTCTATGTGTACATTTAATTATACAAGCTATAGATCTGGATTAGAGGAAGTCACCATAGGCATACTCCGCATCAATGCAACAGCACTTCATTAAATACATTCAATTAATGAACTACTCCACTGAGGCAATGATTGTGTAGTGAGTGACTCATTCTAATCCACAATTTAAACTAGACTTATTTTAGAGCCTCAATAAAACATAACATTATCATTGACAACATAAACATCAAATGGATTTCTGCATGTTTTAGATAAGCCTAAATTCAATAAAAGAGTGTGTACTCAAATTAAACAGGCCTTATGCTGCATACTGTGTTAATAATTCACTTTGCGACTATGTTAATTCCCACAACCAAAAAGACCTGGAGGTGTTTCACTGCTAATTGGGTTGTAAATTGTGTGTCACATTTACCTCGAGGGCACTCCGTTACAAAGCTACTAAAAAGTCACGCACAGGGGCTTAAAGGCAACACGTTTATCCCCATCCTAGACCTTAGGCAGTTAAATATATGCACAAGGCCACATGCGTTTACATGCAGGAACACACACAGAACATAATCAATAAAGTGGGAATTAAAACAAAGAATCCCAAGGGGAAAATTATCCTCTTCAATTATCTTCTTTATACTTTATACCGTGTACTAGGCTGGTCTGTATGTGTGTGTGTGTGTCTGTGTGTGTGTGTACTGTGGGTACATGGGTGCATGTGTGTGAGATCGGTAACTATTTACCTGACAAAGGTCATTAGCCCTGTTTCAGTGCTCCAGTCCAGCAGTTTGTGGTCAAAGTTCATCTTTGCATTTGGATATGTCTCTGCCTCTTTGGTTAGAGAAGGAAAGTATTACAAAAAGACAAAAGCATGACATAACAGCAGTTTGTTATGACATGCAGTATCTTGTAAAAGAACACAGGGAATCTTCACAACCCTATTAAAATGGAGCAAGGACACTGATTAAAGTGTAATTCCAAAAAAAGGTAACACACCAGTCAATGTATCCTGTTTTGTGAAAGTTATTCATCTCAAGGTTCATTCCAGGTGTCTGAATCTCCTATTGATAAGAGAGAAGGCTTTCCAATCAGGTTCTCTTTCAGCACACCGAGGCCCCTGTGAGCCACATCTCTAACCCAAGGCTGGGAAGCTTACTTAAATATTAGGCAAAATCTTTTAAGGCCAAAAAGACTACCACGTCCCCTGATGACTGTGACTTTAGAGACTTGTGCAAAGTTCTGTAAAACACAGGGGAAATCTGCGCTGGAGTCAAGGCTCAGCTCAGTAGCGAACAACCAAGTTTAGGCCAATTGGTGGAAAGAAAGAGACAGCCGTAGGTCTGTGTTTGTCCCTGTTTCAGCTTTCAAGTTTGTGCAGAGTTCATGTATCACATACTCAGTAATGTATTGGCAGAACAGACTTGAAACTTGATTTATAAGGCATTTGCATGACCTAAACAAGAATTCAACAGTATGTGTTAATGTACTTGAACGTCTTTGCTTGTTTTGGCATATAAATTAACACCGGTATGGAAAGGTGAGCTTATAAAAGACAGCAATGTAAAATTTACAGTCCTGATCAATGCCAGTTCTTAATCAAACTGGCAGTAGTGTTAGTTAGGAAAAGTGCACCATTTAAACGTCAAATTGCAATTAAAATGTAATTTCAGCAACGCATGTTATGACATTAGTTGAAGCAATATAAGTGTTCTGCTTGGTATTACTACATGAGGTGAAAAGTGTTAGATCTCTGAACCACCCAGGAGATTGCACTGGCTGAATGATAGGAAATTGTTATTGATGGTCCTACCTGTTAGCAGCTCTTTGTTGAGGTTGGCCCTGTCTACTGACAAGATGTACTGAAATGAGAACAATCTGTTAGCTTTGAATGCACTACAATGCCAAAAGGTACAGCAGTTTCACAAACAGAACTGTAACACTTTCGTAAGTGAGGTTTAAAGAGGGAAGAAGAAGCTTCTGGGATTTAGACTTTTGTCTCAACTCATACATATGGATTAGTATGGAGTGAAGACTTTGACCTTAATGCAGCAGGACTTCTTTTATTATTATGTGACAAAAGAAGTTAAGTCTGTCTGCCGTTGTCAGCTACGCCATTCATCCTACGGTGCACCCTTGAGTCACTTTAGCTCACCTGCCTGATCTGTGTGCGTGCGTGCATGTGTGTGTGTTTGTGTGTGGGTGTGCTTGAGCGCAGGCCTGCGTGGGCGCATGTGATATCCACAAGCTGCACAATAAATATTTCATCTGCAAACTGATACAGTACAGGAGGGAATTCATATGTTGAATCTTTTTCTGACCACTAGAGGGCGACAGAAACCACAACACATTTGTAAATAACACACAGCAACGCCACTGCACTACGGAGGTCTACGAAGGACAAATGGAAGGATAAATGCTAATAGCTAAGCTAAACGTCTCGCCAGTTACCAGTCTCACTTTGCCAGAACTTTCTCCCGCTGAAGGTTACATGTCCCACAATGACAAGTGAAGAGGTAGGTAGCAAGTTTACTAGTTTAATTAGTTTACTCTCTTGCTTCATCGAATCCGCCATTACAAAAATAAATTCAGAGATGGGAGGGGGTGAGGGCCGCTTTTAAACAGCGAGGGAGGAGACAAGCTAGTTAAAAAAAAAAAAAAAAAGCTACTGAATGGAGCAGGAGGAGCTTCGTTCTGGAGTGGAAGTTGACAACAAGCTTTAGAAAAGAGGTGGAAGCAGCAACACAGCTGTGTGTGTGGATATTGGTTTATATCATTATGTCTCAATGAATCTCCACATAGCACACGTTAGTTTCAGGATTGGTTATAACGTCAGATATCGCTTATTGCAGGTTTAATTGGATTTGCGGTGTAGGAGTTAGGGCCTTTCAATGTGTGCAATTTTTGCCTTTAATTATAATGTCCCCATCAGTGTCATTTTTTAAACGCTGGAACACAGTACAAAGATGAATCATCCCAAGTCCCAGATTTAATTGCATGGGGGACAGTAATGGGACTTTAAAAAGTTGCTCTAGGCAGCTTTGGATGTGGCAGCTCCAAATGGCAGTGAGAGGAAACTGTTTGAAAAACTGAATCTTCAATTCCAAGAAATCCTGTAAGGTGATGTCAGCAAACTGTACGTTTACGCACACAGTGAGTCCAGCTTTCTCTGGAAGGAGCGCTTGCTCACTCATCATTAAGAGACAGTTTGTATTTGATTCATCACTTCCTGTGTGTGCAGAGAAATGTCCATACATCAGAATATAATTTGGGCAAATTTACAGCATCTCAATTACGGGGGATGCCACACTGTTCTTTATTGCAGCCCCACTTTGTGATTTAGCCTGATAAGACAGGTGTATTTTTACAAAACAATCTTGCCTAGTGTAGCTTTAAGTAAGTCGGAAGAATTTTCAGTGCATGACGCCTAAGTAGCCCACAGCGTTTCAGAGAGAGGCAAGTTAAGAGTGCCAACTGAGCGGACCGTAAAGTGAGCACAGGTGCATGCAGGAGCTTTACAGCAAGTGACAGCATGACACTTATTACATAAATGCTGTGTAGATTGTGAGTGTTCACCTAATTATGTCTACAAACAGCTCCCCTAAGGACCTCTGCTGATGATGTTAGTTAAAAGTTTGCTTTACATGAGCCAGAGTTTCTCTGAAACGGTATCACGTTTTCGGTGATGACATAGAGCTTGAACTTTCACTCTAGGTTATAGTAATAATGATTAACAGTGTGTGTTTGTGCTCCTGTGTTGATGCAATAGGCTTTGGCCAACTGATCATGCTTTTGTTACCATGTTTCCTTTCTATGGGCAGAGAGAGAGCAAGACCTGTTGTCATGCATTTTACATTTTCGTTCCTCATGCTCTTACCCAGTGACTCAAAAGGAGAATCAGTCAAATTAACAAGTTATGAAAATACTGCACAACCACGCACATTTTTTTCTAGAAAGTGATTAGCATGTCTTTTGCATCACAGGAATATTCTGAATATAATCATACAGTACCACAGTAGCTAAAATGGTTGGGGAATGATGAGGTGACTTTGCTCATATCCTGAGTTCTTTTGTACTGTGTATGATGAAATGTATGTTGCCATTAGACTAATGACAGAGTTACCTGGCCTTTTTTGCCATAAGGGATCGGGGACTGTTTCCCGTTCAGAGAATGGATCATTCTTGCATGCATGGGGATTCCCTTGGTGACGATCTGAAGAAAAAACAGAATAGGTCAAATTTTAAAACTGATAGGTAGTATCACTTGAGGGAAATAATGAAGTTCTGCATAATGTCATACTTTGCATTAACTTTAAAAAACAAATCAAAGTTTTCAGTCACAGATCACAGTCTGTAAAGATTATCATGTCCTTAGACTATGTCCGTGGACATACGGTAGTCCATTTCCTCTCCCAGTATAGCTGCCCTTGAACGTTTATTTGAAAAGCTAGCAAAGCAAGCCCCGTCCTGTCATGCTGAAAAGTCATGCAAGTGTAAAACAAGTATCTGACGCAGAGAGTTCCCAGGCGTGCATAACACGCTCGGTGCAGCAAATGTGGACCAACAAAAAAGATGGTAATTGCTGACCTCAGACGCCGGAATAAAACATCTGAGCAGACAGCAGACAAAGAGGGCAGGGTGGATGGATTCCCTGGGGCACGGGCACACGTTTAATATTTCATCATTAGGAATCCAGCTAAACAAAAATTGAAAGATTTCCATCTGCTTGCTTCCACTTTGGTCTCTGATGTGCTGCTTGAGTCTAGGATTTAGACCATGGGCAGGATTAGCGTAGTGTAGGGTGTAGACAGGCATATGGTGTACACCCAACTTCTTCTTAGCGTTTAGAGTATACCCACCTATCAGACCAATTATCAGATAAATATACTGTATAGGATGATAATGAAGGGTCATCGTGCCCCCCCTCCCCCTTTCAGCAGTATTGTCCTAACCCTCACCTTATCACCACACCACTGGCAGAACAGGGAGCATAAAGCAGCCGACATACCTTCTCTTCCATCCCCACTTGCTTCAGAGCCTGCCGGCCCCTGTGGGACAGGGCAAGGTTGATGCTCCTTCCCCTCACGATTTTGGCCTGACGGATATCTGACCAAAATCAGACACAATGTTCAAATCTAAACTCTTCATTGAAAGGGCAATATTTCTTCCCACCTGTTTACATGTGTGTATTGTTCTGAATTATTGTTCTCCTGGGATTTCAACATGCGTACGCCTTCTTCTCAGCTTCTGTTGAGTGTAGCGATATAAAATCTACATGGAGACAGTGTTGCTGACTTGGAAAAACTTCAAGACAGCTATGAATATTACCTTCGCGAGATTCAAAGACTTCCACTTCAAAACCTCTTTTGGCAAAGTAGCAGGCGTTCAATGCACCAACCTAAAGGGTGATTGAATGAGTGCAATGCTGTAAATAATATCTTGCCAGAATCAGGTCTGTATTACATCACACCAGGCATCAATATCTTACAAACTACACAACAATACTAGATAGCCTGTGCAAGCCTGTGAATGTGTTTTATTCATTACTGCCAAACACTCTTTTGCATTTCATTTAAAAGCAAATAGACTGATTTGAATTTAAAAAGTTTGGCTGGAAAATTAATGACTAGTAGCACTGTCCTCTGAAAAAGACTGTCCAGTCTACAAATGCAGTCAGGAGATCAAGAGACAGGATAAACAATTAATCACACTTTCAATTCCTTCTTACCAAACCACCTCCCACCACAGCCACTACTTTTCTGTTGGTTGGTCTGCCGGTTGTGTCCTCCATTGTGTTAAGTGCTGTCCCTGGCAGGCTATCCAGATCACTGGCCGTCGGTGTCACAGTGATTTTGAAAAGCTGGGTTTTTTTTTATTCATGGTGGAAGCTAGCAGGTGAAGGTTTGAAGGAGGAGCAAAGTGGTTCACATAAATTTCCCAAACCGGTTCTCTTTTCAATGCAAACAAAACTGACAGATAACCGAGGAATTTCCGGACAGCGTGACAACCCCGCTACCTCGTCGCGCGCGCGTGTGTGTGTGAGAATGTCGATTGCCTAAACGAGTTAATTATTGTACACAGTGCCGTGCTACAACAACAGTAGTGTAACGAATAACTTTTTCAATTTAAGTTATACGTTTACAGTGACCAGTCAAAAAGGCGTCAGTTTTGTTAACACCCTATCAAGTTGAATTACACAAAACTATATCCCATCTCCATCCCTCGGTACATTTTGGTGATAATTAGCTGTCATTCTCTCACATTAAGATAGCTTAACTTAGATGAGAAATGGCAGAAGTATTTACCTTCTCTAGGTTGTAGTAGGCTAACGTTACTACCTGATTTTTAATGACAGGGGCGTGCCAATATGAGAGCAAACGTTTAACAGAAAAGTAATGTAACGAGTAGTGTATCAAATTACTGCTCTCGGGGAGTAATGTGAGTAGTCACCTCGGCTACTCGAACTCTGTCTCCATCTGGTGGCCATGCAATGACATTAATTTCAGCGGACACACACACACACACACACATCCACACACATTTATTTATATACATATACGGACTTAAATTCAAAGAGCTATTAAAACACGAATTTCTCGGAGAACTTTCCTGGTGAAAACCAAGGAGGTTCAAACGGATTCGCTACACTGAACGTCTATTGAAAACCACACGCAGGCCAGCTAGTCGATTTCAGAACCGATAACACAACGCATTTTCTTCATAAATAACAATTAGCTCGTGCTAGTCCACATTAACTCTCAATATTGGGCTAACTGATGCGTTTTGTGTTATCAAGTATATTAATCGCTGAATTAATTATATAATGAATGCCATGTTGGTTTATGCTGTGTTCTGTCTTCGACTACATTTGTCTGTTCCAACATGGCGCAGTAAAAGCCGAGGTTTGTTTTTCATGGGTCCGAAGTATGTTTCAGTGCACTAACCGATCAGCCCAGTTTACGAGGTATCTCAAGTCAGCAGGGAGCATTTTCTACATTAAACAAGATTTTAGGTAAGTGTTGTCAGGCAAATCTCCTAACGTTTTGTAAATTCTTCATTTAATTATTTTCATACTTATAGCAAGCTCGCTAGCTACTGAACTAACATTAGCCGCTTGACCCGTAAGAGCCGGCCGGTTTGTTAATCTAAGATCACTAGCTAAACTGTTAGCTTTGCTGCTACATAGGGATACAAAGCCCTGTCTAATATCTTCTAACAAGTCCCAGTGTGCGCAACCCTTTCATAATTATGTGAATACCGTTTAGCTACAGCGGGGAATGAAACATAATCACAGGAGTAGATTGTACTGGCCAACCCTACTGTAATTTGGATCATGGCTCACTTTCACTATCTGGTGTGCGTTGCTAGCTAGCCGAGTAGCTAGCTAACGCTAATTTCCGTAGGATTATTTATGTCCTTTGCGGGTAATGATAGTTTATCTCTGCTTTACTTTATGCAAGTCGATAGTAACTAACGTTAGTCGCGGACGCAGCTTGCTAACAGTTAGCTGAAAATTAAAAAAGGTTAGCTGTTACAGCTAATGTTCTTAACGTTAACTGTTGCGTGGGCGTTGTTGCCTAACGTTATAGCTAGAGCTTGAAATTAGTTAATTGGTTGTTATTTGTGAGCAGCTGTTTAAAACGATGCGAGTTCGCAGAGCTAAATATAATAATTTTTTGTCATATTCCTGCAAAGGTGAACAATAAACAATGGCATTAGCCCTGATCCAGGACCCTACGACCATAAATTACCAAAGGGTGCTGTATCAGGGCTACAGTGGCATGTGAGTTAGCCTAACAGCAATTGCTCTCATAGTGATTTGTTGCCAGGTGTATGGCCTTGGTCCAGAGTTTGGCTGAATGTCCTGTTGACTGAATTGTGGCATCTGCTCAGCCCCTGAAGGACAGTCTGTAAACCTCAGTGAGGGCTCTGCAATGAGTTGGGGCCTAAAGTTGGTATTGGTGTATGTATCTGTATGTGTCAGTCTGTCTGTTAGATTCATAGAAATTGTAAAAAAAAAAAATCACCTATAACTTTTGTCCTCAACGCATGCTGCACCCTTCCAAAAAGCAACATCACTTTGGGCAACTTTTAAGAGTTGCCCTCAATGCTAAAATGTACTTAGGCCCACGTCTAGGCTAAAGTCAAGACAGAATATGAACAGGGCGGGACAGACATCCTTGGCTATCCACCCTACAACAGGTGGTCATCATGGCTTTAAATTCATATTTGACCCCCTCCGCTGCAGGCTCGTGTCATCCTTGCCCCTCAGAATGACCGACCCGGCTGTGAAGAGGGTGGTGAGTGACATAATTCGCTCTCCCGAGGACAAGCGGGTTTACAGGGGCCTGGAGTTTACCAATGGCCTGAGGGCCGTGCTCATCAGTGACCCAACAACAGACAAATCCTCAGCAGCTTTGGACGTCCACATAGGTAAAGCTCTTTCATCACTGTCATCTCGACAGGTGAGGTAGCCATGCATTTCTCCATGTGATGGCTTCCCTCCTTACGGGGTTCCTTCTCATACAGGTCTGGAAAGTATGAAAAAAACAAGAAAAATATCTAGACAATTTCCCGGCCTTTTAGTTATAGAAAAATGTGAAATAATCTTAAGAAAATTTGGGAAAAGTGTGGGAGTTTGCTGATACACTGTCAATTGCTTGCCCCTGAGTGAGTCTGTAAGCCCCACCAAGCATCACTATTTTGATCAGATAAGTAAAACTAAACTGATAAATCTGCAAGATCTAAAAGTATGGAATTTTAAAATGCAGAATGTGTAAGGAATCTTGCTTTAACACTGATTATCCTCTTCTTTTTTTCCTCAGCTATTCCTTTTATTATTCAAAGCACGCCTGTGTTTGCTTTCTCTCCCCATTTGTTTTGCTTTTGTTATCTTTTCTGTGTATACTATGTATTACTCCCCACTGGCTATGTTAACATGCACAGAGAAACCTGGCCACTGGCAATACTCCGGTTAAGGTTTTAGCTGTTTACATGCACCTTTGATCTCCTGAGATTGAGTCTCCCTGTTGCCATGAATAAACCAGTTAACAGAATATTCCTGTCTACCTGTGGCGCCCCACCCACAGATACAACACTCCACCAGCAAAACGAGTATAATAAAGGTTTGGCTGCCAGCTAACCCCTCCCTATTTGACTGAGCAATAGTACATTACTTCTAATACAGGGGAAAGGAATTATGATCCCCATAGTAAATACTGTTCGCCACCATGTTTTTTTAAGAATGTAATTCTCTGTATATGGAAACAGACACTGTTACTGTTCCTTTTGGTATGTGTTTTTTTTCACACTTAATTCTCACTAGCCAAGAGATAGTGGATCAGATAGTGGATCAGCTGATCTGACAGACTCAGAAAAGTCTGAGCAAAACTAATGAGCAAAGAGATGCCGCATATTTGACCCGATTTCTGCCGACCTCTCACTTGTATTCGCAGGTTCATTGTCGGACCCAGGGAACATCTCGGGCCTGGCACACTTTTGCGAACACATGCTGTTCCTGGGAACCGAGAAGTACCCCAAGGAGAACGAATACAGCCAGTTCCTCAGCGAGCACGCAGGCAGCTCCAATGCCTTCACCAGCGGAGAGCACACCAATTACTACTTTGACGTGTCCCATGAGCACCTGCAAGGAGCACTGGATAGGTAATTACCTGTTGATTTGGTTGGACTGATTCTGCCCCGTATGGAAAGGAATTCGTCACACACTCTGACCTCATATACCTGTCCTTATTAAGCAGGTTTGGTCATGACTGCAGACTGAATATTACACTGTTTTTTCTTATATTTATTTATTTATTTTTTGGGTGTGTCCATCTTGAGTCATTTGTGTCGACATTGGTATTCTCTTATGACTCACCCTCTGTTAGACTATACTTAACAGGTGTTAAGTTCTAGACAACGAGTTGGATTGGTTTGATCAAATTGAAGTCCCCATTGTGTTGTGTCATCCCATAAAGCACACCTATCTGTGTGTTCTGAATTGGCTAAGCAAAAAATATTTGGTGCAAGGTCCTCTTATATAGATGTATAACTGTTGTAACCATAATCACATGACAAGTTCTTAAAGGAACAATCCACCCTACAATACTGGCTGCTGGCAGTGTACCAGTGCATTGTTTGGTGTATTTTTTATTTTATTATTTTATATGTGTCATGTCAAGATATTTCCAGCACAGGTCCAATGGAGTTCGATAGGAAAAAACTTTCAACAATCTAAAACGTCAACGGTAAATGTCAGGTTTTGGTGTCAGTCCCTGTAAATCAAAGAGCAAGGGCTTCTTTCTAGACTCACCATTTAGCACAGACTTTGAACAGTCATACAGGGAGAAATCCATCATAGAATAGGAAGAGAGACCAATTTCTCCGCTGACAATAGCCTCAATAGACCATAATGCAATGCAGCCACAAGACATATTGCATCTTGAGTAAGGGGCACAACTTGCATTTTCTCAACTGGAAAAACTTGCTTTCCTGCTCTTACTATCGCCATTGTTCTCTCCACCTTCACCTAAAACCCATCTGAATCGATCAAGTTGACACCCGTTTTCTGGGGGTTGATGAAAGTCATTCTGGGACATGTAGGAAATCACTAACTGAAGTAGAAGTAGTCGAGTCAGGTTGAGGGAAAGTGGGTACAACAAAGGGCAACACTCCATCACAAAATAACCCCTGGAATGCATTGAACATCACAGATTGATGGTATCTAACAGTGTAAGAGTATCTGAGGGTGGATTTTTCCTTTAAGGCCATGGTGATACAATGGAAACATTTTGAGCCAGCGTTGTAGGACAATTTTCCCAACAGGTTTGACCAACAGCCATTTTTCATTTCTACTTATATAATGGGGGTTTCACTCCTACCAAAGGAGATTACACAATAACATCAGGAATTGAAGTATAAATGCTTCTGCGTATAAATTCTGCATTGGCGCTTTTTTCCTCTTAGGTGTATACTTTTGTCACCTAAGTGCTTGCGATGCTTCCCTTGGGCGTCCAGGTGTTAATCCACCGGAGCTGCCAGGGCATTATCTGTCCGTCTCCGGTTACCAGTCCCAGCCCTGTTTGGCTTTCTTGTGTAACCGCTAGTGTAACTCTCACCCCCTCCCTGAAACCTCAGGCCTAGGTTGAGCCCGACGTCTTCAGCATCGCAGGCGGCTCTACTCACGTGTCAGCTGCGGTGGTTTGGGGGAGGCTGGCGGGGGATGTCAGAATTTAACCTGTTGGGATAAGCTTACCTACTTATAAATGAATTATAGTCCAGCGAGCACCTGTTTCTGTGTCACAGGCTAATTGTTCCCCCGTGCAGGTGACTTGTGAAGACCATCTGGACTGCAGGGGAAGGGAAGGACAGTGCAGAGGAATGTTGAAATATTGATGATGTTGCCTCTTTGAAAACTCTAATGGGGAGCATTGTGTCAGAGGGGATCATCTGAGTCATAGCTGCCTCCAGAGGTCTTCACCATGCCCTTGCTGTATTAATCAGAGTGACTGTGTCTATATCACACTTTTCTTAACCAATTTAGAGTGATTTTAATCTTTGAAGGAAAAACCCCACCTTAAAACACTTAAAGCAATTGTTCACCCCAAAATGAAAATTCACTCCATGTCAGCCTCCTCTAAAAAAACTGAGTTGGCCAGAAACTGGTTCTTTAGTACTCCAAAAATAAAATGCCTCCAAACAACTCGTTCAGCATAATCCAAGTGTTCTGAAGCCAAACAATTTCACTGCGGACTCTAAAGCGGTTCTCAGTCCTGGTCCTCGGGACCCAGAGTACTGCTGGTTTTCTATCATACCAGCTAGTTAATTGCAGTTAATGCATTCACCTGGCATCCCAGGTGTAAAATAATCCCTGATTAGATGGATGGATTGAGAACCACTGAAGAACCAATTCTTGGCCGCTTAAGTTGTAACTGCTGGAATGCACTGAACATCACAAATTGATGATATCTAACAGTGTAAGAGTATTGGAGGAGGGTGGCTTTTTCCTTTAAGAACAACAATTGTAGGCCCAGGTCTTGCAAGCGCCTCACAACATGATTAGATTACAGCCCCAAGGGTCTGTGACTGCATTACATGAAGGAGCTTTTTATTGGTTTAAAGAACCAGCTGCTGTGACAGAGGTATATTTTTAGTCAGACCCAATAAGGCTCTTAGACATGACTTGGCACTATATACCATCTGTTCAGTAAGTCTGTATTGCTGTAATAACAACATTAACTGACCTGGGGTATACCCTGAAAACGGCATTCTGTATCCAGACGTTTTAAACAACGTTTCTGAAAGTCAAATACCTTTTGTATGTTTGTCTTTTCCTCATTTGCATGGCAGTTGATCACACTTAATACTCATGCAAATGGATTTGCATCTCTGCTTCATGTCCATTTCTTTCTGTGTGCGCAAGCTGTCCTACACACCAGCAGGAACACTGGCGATATTTAGGCCATATAAAGTTAGAAACACTTTAACCAGTATTTGGCTCAGAATAGCAAAGTAAGCAAGTAAACAAAGCCCAAAAATATTGAGAGTCACGCACCTATGAGGTATGTGTTATGATCATACACCTGAAAGTAATTCTACATACTAAAGTATACTTGTTGACTTTTATGCCATGCTCTATGTCTCTGTAGGTTTGCCCAGTTCTTCCTGTGCCCACTGTTTGATGAGAGCTGTAAGGACCGGGAGGTGAACGCTGTGGACTCTGAGCATGAGAAGAACCTGATGAATGATGCTTGGAGGCTGTTTCAGTTGGAGAAGGCCACCGGCAACCCCAACCACCCCTTCAGCAAATTTGGAACAGGTAGAAGTCTCCAAGGGTTTTTACCAGACCTAAGGCTGGGGATACACCACACAACTTTTAAAATCCTAACAGATTATGAAAAGACTGGGCGTATACACTAACCGACTGGTTTCTGCAGATTTTTTTATGACGACTGAAAAACTGGGGATCACACACTTAACCACTACGCCAGATGAGGGATCACACACTACTCAACTTGTCACTGCAACTGAACCAAACTGAACGCACCAAACTCACATGAAAACACGAGCTCTAGCGGTACGCTCCGAGATGCCGGTAGCAAAGCAAACACGGGGATACAGCATAGATATAAATTCACATTATACATTTTTATGGGTACTAGAGCTTGCTGTTGTTGTTGCGCCACCATCTGCATGGAATAAAGGAAGAAACAGAGGGCAAAACAGTCCGTGTATTTTTTGGCCATTCTATTTTCTTTTCAGAAACAGAAAATAAAAAATGGAAAACGAATGATGATTTAATTTTCATTTCAAATCCATCCAAGTATACAAGGCATTGTCCGTTTTCCTGGTGAGAAACGGCAGATACAACATTTACAAAGGACTTGATTTTCCTTTTCTCCTTTTGTAACAGAAGATAAAATAACAAAAATTAAAAAAAGCCTATTTTGGGATTGCAACCTGAATATAGAGCTGTGCGTCTTTCAGCACCATCAAGGCCTGGAAAGCAGAAAGGAGAGAGAAGCAGAGAGGGAGGAAAATAGAATTACCAAAAAATACATGGACCCAAAACGCATTTACATAAAGTTGTGGAAGGGCAGACGTAGCAGTATGGACCGCAGAGGAGCTCCAGGTGAGCAGCAATGTGAATCAAATACCTGTTGCTACATAATGGACCCAAAGCTATGAAGTGGGAGCTGAAAATGTTTGTAGGCGATGTTGGCTACAGTGCCAGATGATTATGTTGCAAAACCGGACTGCGCGCATGGACATGTAGGCTAATAAATAATAATTATAAAACCTGACTTTCCGGTCTAAAATCGGCATCTGGCAGCCAAGGTTTTGTGTAATCAAAAATTGAGTCTTCCCTGTATTTTTTTCCTGTGTGCCTTGGTACCAGAAAGATCGGTAGGCCTATCTATACATTTATTGTATGAAGAATTAACTAGTTGATTGCTCCTTGGTGTGGGCTAAATACCGTATTGGCTTGTTATGGCATAGCTTTGTAGTTTTTCATTGGCTATTGATGGGATTCATTTGCATTTGAGTTGGTGACGAGTATACACTACATGACTGCGTCCAGATTCCGCTTGTAAAAATCAAACATGTTTGATATAATCGTAGTGGCTCCGACTCACGTCGGGAGGCAAGAGATTGGAATCTGTTCCCCTCACACACTTGTCGATTAGAGTCTGTACCCCTCATACACTTATAGATTTTCTGTGCCAACTGGCCACGCCGACTGCCCCAAAATCTGCAGACTAGTGCAGACCAGGACAGACTCGACCCGATTGTGAATCCTGGCTAAAATCGGGGCAATAGTTGTCTAGTGTATCCCCAGCGTCACTTAACCAGTAAATTATCTTATTAATTTAGTCTTTTTGCTTATTATGTCGTCATGGTGGCATCTCTCTGTCTGTCCGTGTAGACACGTTCTTGTGAACACAATAACTCAAGAACAGCGAACCACCATCATACTGATACCTCAGGTTCACTCTATAGAGTAGATTATCTGATTTTAATTTTGGAGCACCTCGCTGCATAAATTTACATATTAATGTGGAAAAACTGATTGTCTTGAAAGTACTATAACTCCTTAATGCTTTAAGTTCAAATTAATACCACCCATGTGCTTTGTGAGGATAAGCATGTTGACATAGAAATATTTGCTAATTAATTCATCCAATTATCTGTATTAATGTCTCAATTAGCATAACTGCTTATGTTTAATATATCCTGGTGATTATGGTGGGACATTAAGCGGCTCAAGTGCCTCTTGTTTTATTTGAGTTTTGCTTGCATTTAGTTTTCCTTTTGAAGATGTTGCACACTGTGGTCGTAAATACACAAAAAGGCATGCCCCAAAGCAATAATTAAATTACATATAAACACACAGACCCTCATTAAGTTTTTACTTGATGCCACAGCTCCAATCTATTTCTTAACACCTTTTTTTTTTAAGTCTCTCCTAGCATTAACCCTTGAGTTTCACTCGAGCATCCCGGAGCATGTAGGGAGCTTACTCTCCAATTCCCAGATTGATATGGACTTAGAGCAGCTCCCAGCCCAGAATAGCCAGCTGATGGCAGTCTTGAGTTATATAAGCTTTACCAGCTAAGAATAGAAGAGGATCAGACAGGCCTGAAAGTCGTGCGCTCTTAAGAGACCAGAGACGACTGTAGTCAGGACACATCCAACACCAAACTGTCGATTCATAGAAATGGGTAACAATATAATAATCTCCAGATGGTTGCTTTGGTCTCTTTCCTGCATCTCATTAAGTGGAAGGAACCAGCAACACTTGGCAGCTGGCTTGCCACAGAAGAAGTGCTATATGTAGCCTGCATTTGTATTTTGGATAAGGCTCATCCACAGAGGACAGGCAAGCGACCTGTCCATGTATCATATGTAGGCTAGTGTCACTGTGAAATAATAAACTGATCAGAAATAAGCTACCCAGCCTTGTCACTTATGAAGTCCTCAGATAGCAGGGCTGACAAGTACTCTGTTGGGTGCACTGGCTGGATTTGTAAAGGTCATGCCGACCTTATTCCATAGCTGCAGAAGTGGAAAGGCTGTTGTTCCGTTCTCTGCATTCATCATTAACTCCCCGTTACCCATAAAGAACTGAATAATTTCCAAGATGTGGTTCATATTTGTTAATTTGAGGTAAAGTTTATTTGGTGATTTGTTTACCCACAGTCCCTACCATCATGGAAAAGTTATGGAATCTTTTAATAAAAATATATAGGAACACTGTGTTCCTTGAGCTGATTTAAAAAACCTTAATTGTTGAGCTGGGTTTTCTTTTGTTTGTTTTGTTTTTAGGTAACAAATTGACCCTTGAGACCAGACCGTCTAAAGATGGGATTGACATCCGTCAGGAGCTCCTGAAATTTCACTCCACGTACTACTCCTCTAACCTCATGGGACTCTGTGTGTTGGGAAGAGGTGAGAGTTCACACACAAAGAGTGGCAGGCTCGGAGTGTATGCCTGATGAAGACTAGTTGAGTCAAAGTAAAAACATTGCTGAATAAACCACAGAGGGAGCATGAATCCAGTTTGTGGGGAACTGTTTATTTTTGTTAGGAAAGCCCAATCCAATCAGGGTTTCATCTCTGCAGTCCTAAAAGGCCCGGTCCTCTTAGGTCACGGAAAAAATGACAAAGAAGTGCTGTCTATGACCCTTTCACTGTCTGTAAAGAGTGTCCATTAAAGGTAGCTAAATCCTTCAGTCATCTCCATTAACGGCACTCCAGAGACCAGCCCAGCCTTGTGTACTGTATCTTAGTCAGAGCACATTGAGGAGCAGAGAATGCAAGTCATGTAAGCCTCAATACACACAGGCTGAAGCTTATTTACAACTGCAGCTTTTCAAGGTTTGATTCCACAGTATGTATTTAAAAGTGCTACATGTAGCATTTTTAAACATCAGTATATCAATGTCAAATTGTGTTACCATGGTATAATTACCATAAACAAATGAGACCATGGTCTAGATGATTTAGCCTCCATCGTTTGCCAGTCCTAGTGTTTCCCAAAATTAAGATTTCCCATAAACCCTCTTGCTTCCCGTCACAACGAGGACGTTGCTACTTGTTCCCCATGCCCCTCCATGGAATCACTTTGTGTCCGTTTGATTTCTCTTTGGCTTTACTGGAGGGGATAAACATGTTGCAACCATTTACAGTTGTGAGAAACTCTGAAAACTTTTAAGTCTATTGTGCTGGAAGTGCTTGCTGTTTTGTGCCATGAAGCAATCTCCCTTTGTGCCTTAAAACAACCCAACAAATTTCTCTCCAAATCCGACCTGGTGGCACACAATGTAAAATTCAGTGTAGAGGCCGGCAGAGGCTGCCGATCTTTTCGGTGATAGTCTTGTTTGTTTCCAGTAATTATACTAATGTCTCAAAATGAATGCGGTGATGATTTATTGATGTTAAGATGCTACACGTAGCACCTTTAACACACATCTCCTCTGTAAACTTCAAGCTAATGATTTCTCAACCCCCCCTTGTATTCTGTTGCACTTTGTCAGGCCACAGAGGAGCTACCTGCTGGCCTATTGAATTTGGAATGTCACTTGTGTGTTCATTACCGGATGAAATGGTGCATTTTGTAGCACCATGTCCTCCTTGGTGAAATGATAGGAGACACAGTTTGGCAGCTGTGCTTACAATAGCACTGTATCATGATTAATGGTTCTCATAGTAACACAGCTGTTGGTGCCCACCTCCAGTATATTTGCAACCGCTAGTGACCTTTATTGTGCATTTATTGGGCCAAAAATGTCAAGGGAGCGAAACAGTTGTAAACATCCTGCTAATTGTTGGTCAAATGTGACTGTTTTATGTTTCTATTTTTGTTTTTATCATCATCAATCAAAGTTATGTACTGTGGTTTTATTTTTCCTTGCTCTTGTGTGAGCTACTTGTATATTTAATTTCAAATAAATCTAAGCTAAACTAAAGGGCTGTTCAGCTGAATTTTGTTTCTCCCTCCTTGTCTTTGACAGAATCACTAGACGACTTGACCTCGATGGTGGTCAAGCTATTTGGAGAGGTGGAGAACAAGAACGTGCCTATCCCAGAATTCCCTGAGCACCCCTTCCAGGAGGAACACCTCAGAGTGAGCCATCTAAGTTATTTCCCCCAATGTTTCTCACACATAATGCTCGAGCTGTAATGGTTTAGAAGCAGCCCATAGCCAGTATTTACAAAGGGTGTAGTCATATGCATATATCATACTGGGTTTACAATAAGTTATTGTCATTATATTGTGTCACGCTGCCACTATAAATTCCCCCATGGTTATGATCCATCAAGTTCCATTTTCTAAAATACCCTGTTAATTTTTTCTAAGTTGCTTGATTTTTATTTTCTGTTTTCCACCACAGCAATTCTACAAAGTGGTGCCTATCAAAGACATCAGGAACCTGTACGTAACTTTCCCCATCCCAGACCTACAGAAGTACTACAAGTCTAATCCAGGACACTATCTGGGACATCTGATTGGTCACGAGGGACCAGGAAGTTTGTTATCTGAGCTCAAATCTAAAGGTAGGACATACTGTAGGGTTGCATGATATTGACAAAACATGTTACAATTTTGTTCGCAGAATCAGTTTGTGATGGAACCACTTATCCAATTCAAAACATTTTTGACATTGAAGAGGTTCACTTGTTCATCCTAAAACTAAAGGCACAAATAAATATCCAGATATGAATAAATATCTTGTTTCTTAGGCTGGGTGAACACGCTTGTTGGAGGGCAAAAAGAGGGAGCCAGAGGATTCATGTTTTTCATCATCAACGTGGACCTGACTGAGGAGGGGCTCTGTAAGTAGTCCATGTCCCTTATTGAATTTGTTTCCCATTTCCTGGTGTCCTTTGCATGCGGTTGTGCCCGCTCCCTGGTGTAGTAGAGATTTGTGTATATGCTTTGGCGTGCGTAAATGAAATGTAAATCACGTGCGTTGATGTGTGATATACGTGTCGCCGCAGTACACGTAGAGGACATCATCTTCCACATGTTCCAGTACATCCAGAAACTGCGTACCGAGGGACCTCAGGAGTGGGTGTTCGAGGAGTGCAAGGTAATTAATGTTGGCTATTGAAGACTATCAGAGCAGGAAACTAAATTTGTTTTGTCCAAATATCCACCTGCCAGCCACAATCAACTATCATTTAGCTTGTGGGTCGTATTAATTTCCAGTATAAAAGCCTACTTGTCCAAAACTGAGTTGTCCTAAGGGATCAGAATAATATGCATGGTGGCCTAAATTCAGTGCCATTCCCCTTTTTAGAATCCGGCTTTTAAACCTGAGCTGTAACTGCTGTTTGTGCGTGTGACTGATGTGTAACGTGCTCTCTCGCTCTCTCTCTCTCTCTCTCTCTCTCTCTCTCTCTCTCTCTTTTGGCAGGATTTAAACAAAGTGGCCTTTAGGTTCAAGGACAAGGAGCGACCCCGTGGCTACACCTCCAAAGTGGCCGGTTTGCTACACGTAGGTCCCCTCTCCCACTGCAAAGGTTGTCTCCAGGGTGACGCACTGCAGCTCATTGTGTCGGTGTTTAGCCGCTGTCGTCATCAGGCTGCCTGGTGCTGCTGTTGGCTCCTTGACTGGCTCTGTTGAGAGGATGGAGATTTTAGCAGAGGCACAGCCAAAATTTGGCAAGACATTTTCTACCTCAGTCGTAGTACTGTAGCAGCAAGGCTGTCACAGGCGAGAATACCCCACAGCCACCGCTGCTCTAATAATAGTAATTTCCTGGTATATGCAGCTAATAAGGTCACACATGTCTCGCCAAATTTTGGTATGAAATAATTTTCAAATGTAGCAAGTGATACAAAACCCCCACACTACTCCCACACTGTGAGATACACGTCCGTTTTATTCCACAGTGCAGTGTAGCAAACATTTCAATCTTATCCTCATTCTTTGACAGTGTACAGGTTTCCTTCCACTTAATGTAGTAGTATCAGTTTGAGACTATGCACCTAAAAAGTTTTAGCTTGGACTTTAGATACGATGTGAGTTTCATTGTACTTAGTGCTCCCACTCAAGTGGCCATTGAACACCAAATAGGAATTGCTTGGCCTTTAATAAAACAGGACACCGAACGGCCCTTTCCCCAGAAATGTCACAGTTAATACCCCCACCAAGCAGCATGATGCTAACGGCTTTCTGTCCTATCTGTTTCAGTACTACCCTCTTGAAGAGGTTCTGGCAGCAGAGTACCTTTTGGAGGACTTCAGGCCAGATCTGATAGAGATGGTGCTGGATAAGCTGAGACCAGAGCACGTCAGGTCAGTGTGAGAACATCGACCTCTGGTCACCCTTAGATACACAGGGGCCACCCGGCTACAGTCTCTCTCTTAATGCCTGTTAGCTTTACAAAGTTAACTGACGATCAAAGAACCTATATCTGTGGATGGGAATCTGCGAGTATCTCTGTGCTATTTCCTGGTTAATTACTGTTTGATGTTTGTTTTCTGTTGAACTATCCCAATTCCTTTCTCATCTTCATCCGGTACTTTTGATCACAAAAAGCCACACTTCAGTGCCTTCATTTTTTTTCAAGCAAAAAGAAGGTGGCGTCTTGAACTTGGTCAGGTTATAGATCATTGACTAGACATATACATACAGTGGGGTCCAAAAGTCTGATTCCAGTTATTTATCAAAACCAATACACATTTTTAGTCAAATGATATTTGCTAAACAAGATCACTTTTTTTGTCACTAATATAAGTAAAAAAAAGTTAGTCAGTATTCACTGAAATTTCTCAATATTTGCTATATGTATTGCTCATTATTCCAGCACTTAGAGCATCTCAGAGAGTGTCTCAAAGATGTTCAGTGGGGTTGAGGTCTGGGAAGGCCATGCAAGTCAGCACTCCTTGCTCTTCCTTGGCCTTCAAATAGGCCTGGCATAGCTTCAATGCATGTTTAGGTTCATTGTCCTGCTGGAAAGTGAATCCTCTTCCAGACAACTTTAAGCCAGAAGGGATGGCATGCCTCTGCAGAATAGAGTGGTGCTTCTCTTTGGTCAATATGTAGTTGATCCTGTGCAAGTCACAAACTCCGGAATAGGCAAAACATCCCCACGCCTGAATATTTCTACCACCATGTTTGACTGTAGGTTTTATGCACGGTTGCGTTAACCTACACTGTTGCCGTCTCCTCACATAAGCTCTCTGATTGCAACCGTAAAGTTCAAACTTTGATTCATCTGTAAACAAGACTTCCAGTCTTCTTCAACAGTGAAATTGTGGTATTGTTTGGCCCATGCTAAACATTTAGACTTGTTTTGTCGTCGAAGAAGTGGTTTGGAAACTGCTACTCTCCCATTAAGGCAACAGTTTGCCAATCGTCTTTTGACTGTTCTTTTACTAACTGGAGTAGGGCGTTCTTTGTTCAGTTGGCTTTGTGTCTTGGATGCAGATGCTGTTCTGTCTCGTAAAGATGTTAGCTTGATATACTGGTCTTCAGATGGTGCGGTCACTTAAGGTCTGCCTGGTTTTGCTTTGGAAGAAAATTACTTGGTTTGTGAAAAAAAAATGTCCTGCCCTTTCAACTTTCAATTTAGCTGCAATTTGGCGCTGGGATAGTTTTTCAGCACTCAAGAAAACTATTTGGCCCCGAACTCCTTCACTAAGCTCTTTTGACATTGTTGCGAACAACTGAAAAATATTTTTTAAAGTTAAAGCACTAGCAGTAGCGACAATAACGCATAGAGGACCATATTAGTTAATCAGTTAATATATCTGGTATTGGTTGTTAAAAGACCAAAATAATTCACGTTGTGTATTAGCAGCATACATGTGTTAATATTTGAATGAAATATATGGTGGGACAACAAATTCAGATATATTTCAATTTCATACAAGCATTTCTCAAAGATCTAAATCAGTTCTTGGTATTGGACTCAGACTCTTGGACCCCACTGTATATGTGTGTGTGTGTGTGTGTGTGTAACAACAAAGGAACACTTGCTTTGGAGCCCTGCATTATCACTGTAACCGGTATCTCTCTTTAGAGATAACGAATCAGCTTTTTTTTCCCTTGGCAGCTCTAACAAAGTGCTGTTCTACTGTGATGTTCGGATGAAACGGCTTTTCAATTTTATGCCTTGAAAGAGAATGTGAGGCAACTTTACAGATTCAATTTCCTCTCCAGCTTCAAAAGGCTGTTTGTTATGTTAGGAGATGGCTGTGTGTGCTCAGGGGCTCGGTATCAAGTTTTGCTCTCTGGATGGGAATTGCAAGCATCCTATAGGATTTCATATAGGCTATCTGTCGAGTGTGATATATTCTTTAAATGATCTGTCATTTGTATAGTTGGAAACAATCATAAAAGATTAACATGGTATGGATTGCCTATGTTTCTTGAAAATATAGGCCTATCCACTACTATCTGCCTTTTGTAGTCTTTGCCAGCCTACTATCTTGTTTTAAGGCTGCGCTAGGTAACTATCAATACCCAGAGATTATGTAACATGACATAAGTAAACTACACACTTCTCGGACCTAAATGTTTTCTTCTTTGTGGCTGGTGGGGCTGGAGGTGGTGAAGAGGTTG
This sequence comes from Centroberyx gerrardi, assembly GCF_048128805.1. NCBI lineage: Eukaryota > Metazoa > Chordata > Actinopteri > Beryciformes > Berycidae > Centroberyx > Centroberyx gerrardi. The sequence continues at coordinate 7,434,508 of NC_136011.1, read as the reverse complement.
AGTTAATTTTGGATTCGTCACTTCCTAGAAGATTTCCAGTGTGACAGCCAGTGACTGTACCCAACCCAACACAAGATTAATTTGAGTAAAAGGGACGATTGTTTGTCATATGGGGATGGAACGTTCTCCTCTATTGCAGCCCCACTTTGTGATTTAGGCCGGCAAAGCGAGTAGCCTATATGTTTACATAAAAATCTTGCTTAGTGCAGCTTTAATGTGAATTAATTTTATATGATACTGCTGTTGCTTTTTTGTAGGAAAGTGCTGACTTGTAAGTCCATGCTTTAACACTTACTAAAAGCTGTCATTGGCTGTCCCTGACAGTTTGTATGCCAGTCGCTTCTTTTACCAAAATGGCTATTTAACCATGGGGTTTTTTGCTGGCACTGCTTTGAATTCATGACAATGTTTCCTTCCATATTGATCTTATTCCAAGAGCTGTAAAGGCAATTGGAGTGGGTTAGGTTTGCGTCATTAAAATGACAGAAAATAATAATGACACTTGTTGGTAATAAGCACCATCGATCTGTTTTTACATTGACCTCACTAACTGTCATTGAGGAGGGTTTGCAGGAACCCACTACTCTCGGTGCCACTATGTGATTCAATGACAGTGTGGTTCCAGCATAGCACGCCTTCTAAATACAGCTTATTGATTGAGGGGGTCCAGCATTGCCAAGGTATAGGACTTCTAAACATAGCTCATCAATTAGAGGCTGACAACGCATCGATGAATCTCCACTACCTCAAGCATCCTACAAATAGAATGCTAATAGAAAGGCACTCAGATCTGATATCATGGGGCCGATGAGGGAAAACAGGGCCCAGGGACAAACGGAGAGCATCTAACCAGGTCTGACAGAGAGGTTTTTGTATCCATGTAACGTGACCTGGTTCCCTCTGTCCTCTTCCTCCAGAGTCGCAGTGGTGTCAAAGTCGTTTGAAGGGCAAACGGACAAGACTGAAGAGTGGTATGGCACACAGTACAAACAGGAGGCCATCACTGATGAGGCCATCAAGGTGAGTCACTGCCATCACGCTGCTCTCATTTAGTCACAGAGAATACTGGCAGTCTGCAACAAATTCACACCTAGTCTAAAATTAATTCATGTTCGTAATTGCAACACATGGATTGTGGGTAAGGTGTACTTTAAAACTTATTCAAAGCTTAAGTGTTATGAGTCTGATTGTGCGTCTGTTTCAGAAATGGGCAAATGCAGACCTCAACGGCAAGTTCAAGCTACCTATGAAGAACGAGTTCATCCCTACCAAGTTCGAGATTTACCCTCTCCAGAAAGACCCTCCACCTGTCCCCACTCTGATCAAGGCAAGTGTCTCTACTGGGCTACTCCATTATCAAAGTGTTGTCACTCCTCATTACTGAACGGCAGTCCTGAACGCTTAACTGCACTTTCTAAGAGTCTCTGTTCTCACGCTTTCATATGGTAATAAGGTATTGTCAGGATTGAGACAAAGAATTTAGCACTGTTGTTGCCATCATGTCGAGATCAGAGGAGGTAAGCTATTAACTAGAGCTTACATATTCTATTCTCTGGAGACTCTGTGACTATGGAGAAAAGCCACAGTACTTATTTTTTTTTAGCTGTTACACACCCTGCTGAGTACAAAGGCTGTAGTGCGATCTGTTGATATCAAAGTAATTCAGTTAAATTAGGAGAACAAGCAAGTACACACTGTCGGCTTATCGTGATTTGTAGTTGAAGTGTGCTTGTGCTGTAACTTTCTAGGGACTCTTGTATGCAAAGTATTATCTTTGTGCAGAATGAACTCTTATATGAAAATGACAACCGTGTGTGTGTGGTGGTGTTTTGTTTGTTTTGGGTTTCTTTCCAGGACACCGCTATGAGTAAGGTGTGGTTCAAGCAGGATGACAAGTTCTTCCTGCCCAAGGCATGCTTGAACTTTGAGTTCTTCAGGTGCGTAACCAACCATGACCCTTGTTACTCCCATAGGCATTCCAGACTCAAGGTACCGCAGGGTCAGTTCACCTTTTTACTTTGTAGCTGTGTGCTCCCAACCTCAAAAGCCTAGGAGCGCCAGTAACAATTTAGGCGCACTCTAAAACATTGAAGGAGCACTTTGGTTTTTTTGGATTGAAAAATAGGCAGTGCTGTAAAATCATTGCAATTTTGTATTCTGGATATACTGTATATCCAGATGTGGAAACTACAAACATATGACATTGTTTACATAGGATGCCAAGCAATAACTACTGCTGCTATTACTACTACTACTACTAATAACAAACATCACATTTACCTTAGTAGTTGTTGACATGGCTTCTATGCTATCCGTCCTCTAAATGTCAGATCTCAGCAACTCAGTTATAATAGAAAATCCCCACTGTTGGGTAGAAACAGTGTCGGTGTCAGACAAATTTACACATCTCTGACAACTAATAAGTGTCAAGTTACTGTCTAGCACACACTGTTACAAACACATGCACGCAGTTTGAAGCATAGAAACACGTTTTAGGGCGCTTTCTCACCTAATAGTCAGTTTGTTTAGTCTGAACCAGTGTGATGCTGATACATTGTTTGCTTTTTTCAATTGGTCCTATTCGCTTTCACACTGCTCTAGACCAAGTGGTCTACAATTTGTAAAGGGAAGAGAAAAAAAAAAGGTGCATGTCATTTGCATGTGCATGCAAATGACTTTCATTCATTGGTCAGAAATGTAGGAAAAGAAAAACAAACCTACTTAAGAGATTCACTCACTGGAAATCATAGAGCCATGTATTACAATCACAGTGATGGCAGTGATTAGTGTCAAAATTTACCAGCGGCCAAGCACCAAATTTCAATGAAATTTATCATATCACCTAACCCTCCTGCACATCACTTCAGTCGCCAAGTACAATGAATGTGCATGCATTTATCTTAGTGCAAAGACCCATTAACAGCATGCACAGTACATACTCAACACAATACAAGAACAAAGAGACCATGCAAGACATACTATTGACAGTAAACTATACATATTTTTCTGCATGTATACACTGAGTATTGTATAGCTACTGATGAGGTACGCTAATTGTAATGGAAATGGAGCTGCTTTGGTGAATCTGCTGCTGCTGTTGTAATGTCGGGACTTGGGGAGCGATTTCTGCCTGTGGGTTGTTCCAATATGCTCTTGTGTGATTCACCCCTGCCATTTTCTCTACAGCCCGTTTGCGTATGTGGACCCCTTGCATTGTAACATGGCATATTTATACCTGGAGCTCCTCAAGGACTCCCTCAACGAGTATGCATATGCAGCCGAGCTAGCTGGCTTGAACTATGACCTCCAAAATACCATCTATGGGATGTATGTAAGTATTCAGATTCTCTCCCCATCGCCCTCACGCCGCATCCCAAACCTTAAGTCACCTGCCCTCGATCATCCTCAACCTGGGCCGCTGCGTCTCAGTTAGGCCGGGGTCAGATAGTATTTGCAAATACTTTCCAGATGGGAGGGGTTTACCACACTACAATGACTCAACAAAAAGTTTGGACAATTACAGAAAAGTATATGATAGTGAATTTAGCGTTCTTTTGTGATTATCAAAAAATACCTGACACTGTGGGATTTGTCTCATGCGTTAATCCCTGCCCATCTGGTACATGATGCAGATTAAAACAAACATTCCCAATTATTTGCAAATACTTTTGAGACCCAGACCCGGCTGGTCTCAATCTAGCCTCTGTTCTGTCTGCATCTTCCTCTTCATCCTTCCTCCATCCTCCTTCCCTCCATGCTCGACCGCCTCCTGGGAAACCCTTACGACAACTCGGGGGTTGTTCATTTTCTGCTGCAGTGAAGCAGATCAGACCACTGTCGCTCCAGTCCTTAAGACTTACTGGGCGTAAATGCAGACCTCTAGTCATCCGGTGAGGCAGCCGCTCGACAAAAGAGATTGAGTTCTTGATTTAAAGGTTGATCCAGAGGAAACGAAATGCATCAGAGTACCGTGGCCTTTAACTAGCGGGAGCATTAGTCCATAGTTTTCTGTCACTCTTTGCCGAACAGAAAGCCGGTCACAAGGCTGCATATACATACTCTTGTTATCGTTCTTCTCATCCTTGCTCTGTCTTGTCATTTTTTTGATTCCCCCCCATCCCCAACAAACCTGTCTTGTTTTTGTTCTGTTTTTTCATTTTCCCCCATTAGTCGCTACCTATATGCAGACCCCCTGCACTGCAACATGACCTACCTGTTACTCAGATTACTGAAGGATGATTTAAAAGAGTATACATATGCAGCCCGCCTGGCCGGGCTGGTCTATGGCATAGCCTCAGGGATGAATGCCATCCTCGTAAGTACGCCGTCCGTTGCCCCGGGAGCCGGTGGGGGGGGCACCAGGGAAGGGGCCCCACCTTGAGGCTTTGAGAGTGTGCGGGACTGGCTTGGTTTTCTACCCTACGCTCGGTGTGATTGTGTGAAATGCTGTGTGCCCTGCTTGTCCACCCAGGAGGATGGGTAGGCAGAACCTTTCCTCGCTACTTCCTTGCATGTCCTGCCCATACTAACTTCATGTGTCGCTTCACTGTAATATAATGTAATGTAATATTTTGAGAGTGTCAGGTTAAATTCATTGCATATCAAACCTGAATACACCCTTTTCACATTGCCTTCAAACCTGAAATTAAAACCCATTAAGTCTGACTTTTTCACTTTCATTTAGATATAGTTAAAAAGAAAAAGTTTGTGCAGACCTTTGATATATGCTGTACCTTGCCATTCCTCCAAGGGCAAACGGGTGGCTGATTTCACATATTCATTCCCCAAATTCATCCAGACTAATGCTTTCAGATAGTGAGAGATCAGACAGGAGCAGGAGAAATACTAGATGGCACGATTTCACATATTCCGGAATCATTTTTCATTCTTTGGCTGCCATTTTGAAGCTTCCATTGTTTCAGTGTCAGGTAAAGAGTAGATGAAAATGTGTCTCTGTCCCAAGGCACAAGGAATAAAGTCAAATGATGCAGATCCTCTGCCATATTTATAGTCGCATTTCTGCTGACGTTAAGACTTGCAAGAAGCAAGTTGGAAGTGGAACTGTATCCAGAAGGCGTGATTGGGCTTCTTGTTTTCTGCAGCTCTTTGCTTCTGAATACAGCTGTCTCTTGGTTTGTAAATCTCTGAGATGCAAAGGTGGGAATATGAAATAGTAAGAAAATGCTACTCGCATATATTAAATGAATGATTTTTGACTGATCTTTGAAGCAGTGTGCCTCTCCTCCCTGTCACTCTTCTCTCAGACTGTGGTTTGCGGTGGTGGTGGTTTTGCTCTATTCTCTTTAGCCAACTAACTTCAACACTAACTCCTGCATCCCTTCTCACATGACCTAGTAACCTGTATGCATTGTCCTGGAATAGATCTTCTGATGTAGCTGCCTCTCACTATTTAAAATTTGGGATTGATGCTCTGTCTGCCCTTAGCGATAGTTGTTCTGTGTGGTTGTTTGGTAGTCTGTAATTGACTTGAGTCAGCAGTATTGGTGTGGATGGCTGGGTGTCTGTCAAGGTTAATGGCGTTAGGAGAGATTACTGTTAAAGGGTGTCACCGCAGGGACTAGGCGACAGCAAGAGAGAGGGGAGGGATGGGGCGAGTCTGAGAGCGTAGCCACGTCGCTGGAGGTTTTTGCTGAATCATGAAGGGCCATAAGGTTTGGATGACATTGCAAAAAGGAGCCTTTAAATAACCTTGACTGTTCCTTTCCATTTTTAAAACACTTATTTACATCAAAAACACATCGACTGCTTAGGTCGATGCCATGTCTTCCTTAGGAACTACAGTGAAATGTTCGCACTGCAGGAGACTGCATGAATTGATGTTTCTTATTTTAGGTCTGTCATCTCACACAGACTGGTATTTGATGATGGTGTGGTAGCCTGTTGTATAGGCACGTTTGACATGTGACAAAGGCAATGGTAGGGATAAAGGACTCTCCTGACATTTATACACTGTATGTTAGAATAATGGCCATTTTTAGGACGAGCCATCTCTCTCGGGCACAGTGAACTGCCGACACTCAGTGACTTCTGTGACAGGACAAAGCATTTAGCTGAGCGGAATGACTAGTTCTCAGAGGACGGGTCACAGAAAGGGCAAGAGTGCTTAAAGAACTGCTGTTGTTTCCATCTCCCCTCATACTAATGTGGACATGTGACACTAGTGCTAATAACATTCATGAATCTGTAATCTAGAGGGGCATTTGGCTAGATTATACTGTTTTAATATCAGTTAATGAATGGAAAATATTGATATATAAAATAAATATTGATAATTTACTGGTCTTAAAGTATGGGAATTGCACAGGAGATGGAGACAAATATTTAGGAAAAAAACTGTTCAGTTCTGATACATTTATTTACAAGTAAACATTTTAGGCAGTTGTAGACCCACTGTCACAGGTGTTGTGATGTTTGTTGTTGTGAAGAATAATCGTTAGCTGTAGAGTGCTAGGGTCCTGTTGACAGTCATACTGCTCAGCCACTATAAGCAGACCTTATATTGAACTCTGATTAAAATCTTCAAATCCAGGCAAGAAACTAACATCGGGAAAACAGGATAAAATAGGAATCCTGATCACACCACACTCACTTATCTCTCAATTTATCAACCGTGCACCAACCCATTCTGTTCTGTCTCCTGCCCCGTGTGCCGCAGCTGTCAGTGAAGGGTTACAATGACAAGCAACACATCCTGCTGAAGAAGATCATTGAGAAGATGGCCACCTTTGAGATCGATGAGAAGCGCTTTGACATCATCAAGGAAGCGGTAATGCCCACTTCTGACTTCACTTCTGACACTCCAGCATCAATGAAAACTCATAATGACAAATCAATGGAATGACTTTCAGTGATTCACCGTACAACTGTGTTCATAAACCCGTAGACATTCAGAACATTTTTTACTCTGCCTTTTCAACGCAGAACAGTAAAGCAACAGCAGCCCTCTGGTTATGTTTCCGTTGGGATCGCAGTTCTGACATACTGGGTCTTTTTAGCCTCGGCTCATACAGTGTTGGTGTTGAACTGACTTTGACCTCTATCTCTCTCTCTCTCTCTCCAGTACATGAGGTCTTTGAACAACTTCAGAGCTGAGCAGCCTCACCAGCACGCCATGTACTACCTCCGTCTGCTAATGACTGAGGTTGCCTGGACCAAAGACGAGCTCAGAGAGGCTCTGGATGGTGAGACGCTTATTTTTTTCTCTCTCTCTTCCTCTCCCCTTCTGACTCAAACTCCCATCCCGTGTGCTTATTAGCCTCTTTCCCACTGTGGGCCAACCTCCTGCTTGAACCTAGTTCCAGGGTTTCTTTTTCCACTGTGCTGGGCTAGGCTTATATAGAGTTTACACATACTCAAGCCCCTCTGCTTGCTAGGGCTGAGCCGGTGTTGCTTTTGTAAATGTGCAGGCAGTGTCGGAAATTAACTTTTTGGCTCACCTGCCAGGGGTTAGTGAACCATAAAAATGACCTGTCAAGAATAATTTTTAACAGCCTAATTAATTAATATACATTTTTCATAGAAGTGTAGCACCCTACCTGTTTCCAGTGCCATTTCATTTATAGAATCAGGTATTGTGAGTAGATTTAGCGTTTTAATTTAAAACTTGCTTACTCACCTCTACAATGGATGCTTTTTGTTTTAATCCTAATTTTTTCTCTTTGGTAGCCTCACACCTGCTATGTGTCGCCACATGGGAATAACGTTAAGTTTCTGCTACCATTAGGCTCATTAACTATCCAGGCAGCAGAGGAACGGGGAGGAAAAGTTTGCAGTTTAGATGCTACCGCTTCGTGTAGAGCAGCATAACAGGCAGTCAGTTAGGAGACTGTTTGATACAGAGCATTGCTTTGATTTGATTGGCTTGTGGTCAGAGAGAGTGAACGGTGTTAGGCTGTTGGCTAATTTAGAATTTTGTTATATAGCTAACTCTAACAGTGACTTGGCATTACAGTTATTAAGCTTACTAAAAGCCTACCTAGCTAGTTGTATCAGGCAGGATACCTTAGTGTCCCTTGGCTTGTCACTATAGTTACTGTTTCTCAGTTTAAACACAGCAAGACATTTGGCCCCTGTGCTCCAGTTCCAGGCTTCCCGGAGCTCCTGGGCTAAAGTTGCAGGGCGTTTGGCGCGCAGTCGTTCGAGGGCTATTCTTTCCTTCCTCTCACCTTCCCTGTCCTCTCCTCCCCTCCCGCTTTCTCTTCCCCACCTCCAATCCTCATTTGAATGCTGAGGCCGTGCTCCAGCAGATGCCTCCCTAGCTGCAGTCTTTCCTCTCTGCAGTGCCTGTCTGGAACCTGAAGGGCAGCTTGTTATATTTTCACCATGGAGCTTACACAGACTATCCTCGGATTCACATGAGACTCAATTAACCTGCCGGGTCGAGGCCTGTGTAGCCCAGTAACAGCTCCTCACCAGGGCCTCCAATTACCACGGCCTGGTCCCTTATCGATGTCCTTAGCCTCCTACTGCCCCCTCCCTGGGGTCTAGGAGACACTTTCTGTCTCTTGTTTCCTAGTTTAGGTGTGTCGGTGAGGCTCTGGACAAACAGTCATTTAGATAAATCATAGACTGTGTGTGTGTATCCCTGTAGTAGCTCATCCTTGAATCTGGGTCAGACATTGCATGAATTCAGATTGGCCAACCTACATTGAGACAGACTTGTTATTTGTGTATGTGTGTGTGTGTTTGTATGTGTAAGTGTGTGTTTAACCAGGTTTGCATGAATATGCTTGTCTGTGTGACCACTGTTTTCTGGTTCGTGACAGGAATGCTATGCGACGGCAGCGCCCCACACACACGCCGGTTGTGCCTTTTTCTTTATTGATTCTGTCCTGTCTTGATAGCGGGCAGGGAAATTGCTCTGTGATTGATTGCTGTTGTCTGTAATCTGTATTCCAGATGTCACTCTCCCACGCCTCAAGGCCTTCATACCTCAGCTATTGTCACGGTTACATATTGAAGCCCTTCTCCATGGCAACATCACCAAGGAGGTTTGTTTGAAGTCGCTACCTTTTTACTGCCAGCAGACGGGAATTAGAATTTTGTTAGCTCTCAGCCTTGACAGATTTGCAAATTCACAATACTGCAGCTTTTGCTTCATATCTAGGCTATAGGTTTGGGTAAAATACGTGTGCCTTTTTCTCGGTGAATATAGAGTGCGCCTTTTATTCGTCGCTGAGGTTCCTCCTGCTCCCCTCAAATCCTTTTATCTGGCCTCGCAGTAGCGTCACTGAGGGTGACCGTCTAAAACCCCTTATAAGATTCTGCGATCAAATCACACTTTTTATGAGGTCCCAGCTGTCACAGCGCCCGCCTTATGCCTCGTAATGATGACAGCGTCACAGTCTGCTGGAGAGAGAATTGGATTCACCAATGGGAGCAATGATCCATTTCATCATCACAGAGCCTCAGTGCGCGCCGACTCCTGTAACACTAGAGCGAGTACTGACCACGCAGACAGCCAGAGAAGTTTTATAATATAAGGTGTGATAGATAAGATTCTGGCAGCCATGTTCTGATGAGAAAGGTAGACATGTGGACATGTCAGCAAAGCAAGGGAATTAAAGGGAAGACCCACCCTAACACTTTAACAGTATTGGTGATATACCTTGCATCTCTGGGTCCATTTTGTTGTTTGGTGGTGTATTTTTCTTATTCCTGTGGATAACTGACCAAACATAGGCAATGTACAATGGTGTTTAATAGGAAAAAAATCTAAAACAAAAACTATAAATAACTCCTGCTTTGAACATCACTGATTGATGATATATAACAATGTAAGTGTATCAGAGGGTGGAATTATCCTTTTAAAAATGCTGTTTTTCTAATTTTGTGGATTAAAATGCTGTTGTTTTATCTTCCCTCCTCCTGTCTGTCTCTAGTCTGCTCTTGGCATGATGCAGATGGTGGAGGACAAGCTCATCGAGCACGCTCACACCAAGCCCCTCCTCCCCAGCCAGCTGATTCGCTACAGAGAGGTGCAGGTTCCCGATGGTAGGTCACGTACCCCGCTCACCCACCCGCCGCCCATTAAGCTATCTTAACATCCGTCTAGTCTCCATGGCGACCCGGCAGAAGGGCCCTCGCCCAGCGCTCCTGACCTCGTCATCGTAATGACTCGAGTGAATTCAACATCCCTCATTTCCCTCGGGGGAACATAGTACTCATCGAGGGGAAGTGGACGTCACTGGGCAAAATGCGCACACACTTTCCCTTAAGCAGACGGACGCATGCACGAACACACACACACACACACACACACGCAGAGCGAAGCACCTGCACTGCCCTCCTGATTACATTAGGAAACTCGAGCGATGTGGAGAGGAAAAGCAGAGCTGTCTGGGGCCACCTGGAGACATCCTGTGTCTCACGGAGGGATTTTCCGGGACCGCTTCCAAGCCCGCCAGTCAGACGCAGAGCAGCAGTACAGGAGAAGGACTTAAGGGATGTAAACACAATATTGGCTTACTGAATGACTGACTGGCTTGCTGGCTGACTGACTGGCCAAGTAACACATCACAACTCCCCCCCCAGCTTAAAGGTTTAGAGCCGAGGGTTCACATAAATTGGTGACCGGCTCACACTTTCATCTTTCTTCAAGAAATGCGTTATGCAGCTTGCCATTGTTCAGCAAGAGGATCGGTAGCTCTTTTTGAGGTGATGGTGACCTGCCCAAACTGTTTTTTTGTATTCTTTTTTTAAGTTTAATTTCTCCGAGTAAAACTTTTGACATGTCGGGGAGAACCCAAGGGGAGATGCTGAGGACTGTTGACATGCCAGTCCCTCAGCACAGAGCCAGAGTGCTCAGTCAGCATAAAGGTATCCGCATTACCCAGCCTCAACTGGTACTTCCTCCATTCAAAGTCCGCTTGATCACAATAAACTCAAACAAACCGGAGCTGAGTCCAAAAGGAACCAGCTTTCCCCCGCGCTGCCGTCCTCCTCCGCGTTCTGCTCAAAAGAAAAATGAAACGCTTCAGTCGTCCAATTTGGAGCCGCTCAGCAGAAAAAAAGGGAGATGTTGGCATTAAGTAGGCTGTCTCCGCCTTTCTGGAGAGTGTCACCGCTGTCCTCTGTCTGAACTCTCCCACCGCACTGTATTAACACTCATATGTGCCTTAAGCAAACAGCACAGGTATAATTGCATATTTACACTTCAACCAGCTCATCAGTTTTGCACACATCACTTCTGCAGGTTACTTTACAGGGTATTGATTATTCATTGAGTGCTTTGTTGAAAGACTTTATTATGCATAGAACGCCCTTCGTTTAGAATGGATTATGTGGAAGTCTGTTCCAGATGGCGACCTTATTTTTCATGGCTTCTCTGAATTAATGGATCATTGGGGAATTTTACAAATGGGTCACTTAAGAGGAATCTACTTGAAACTATTTTTTAGCTTGTTTCCACACAATCATTGCATTAGATGTTGGCTATCAGTTCTTCTTAACATTCAATGGCCACTTTTCCTCAGCAAGGCTGAGTCAGGCTTGCCAGAATCAACAACTTATTACAAATTATTAGTATATTTGAAACCATTGCACTGCTTGATAAGTCATCTTTGTAGATAACACGATGAAAAATGAATCACGCAGTCATAGAATGATTGTTTTTGAAAAAAAATATGTAATTTAAATGATTATAATCTTTGTCTTTAAATAGTTATAATCTTTATAATCTGAATGAAAAATGATGCATAAACATACCAGGAAGGAATGAAAATGTTTAGATGACCATATCTTATTTTCTGTTCCATGACCTGTTCTACAATCTGCTTCGTATATTTGCAGACAAGCTAGGAGACAACAAGGCTATACAGTGTTGATATTTTGTACATGTGACTGAATGAACGACTGAATGCTACAAGCTTAAGTACCTGCTTAGTTTGCTGTCATTGTATCACCATTATAAGTCATTTTACCTCAGAATAGATCAATGGTCACTGCAATTCTAGAAATCTCAGGAAAAACACTTTTTCATCCTCCGTTGCTCCAAAATCAAACCAAAATTTTAATACATGCGTCAGATTCTTCCAATCTATTACTGCCTTTAGTCTCCAATTGTCATGCAAGTGGAGTTTTCAGGCCCAAACTGAGAACCCCGTTTCCATATCGTCCTTATCAGCTGATGGAATTGACATGAAGTTTGAAGTTGAACCTCATTAGTAATGCAAGTGGATGCATATATTTTTTAAAACTAAACTCTGATATCTTCACCTCTCAGGTGGCTGGTATGTTTACCAGCAGAGGAACGAGGTGCACAACAACTGTGGCATCGAGATCTACTACCAGACGGACATGCAGACCACCCACGACAACATGCTGCTGGAGCTGTTCTGTCAGATCATCTCTGAGCCGTGCTTCAACACCCTGCGCACCAAAGAACAGCTGGGTGAGCCCACCAGCACCAACAACCATGAGCACTTGTCAACACACAGTTACAAAGTGAAAATAATAACAACTAAAAATAACAAGTACAGAGTCCTATAGGCCCATGTCAGATTTGTGACTTACCGTTCTTTCTGAATATGAGAGGAGGATTGTGGGAGTTGTGTGAAAATTTGCAGCTGATGTGTGAAGATTCATAGTTGGTTAAATTTTCACAATTCTACAACTTTTACTTGCTTTTGTTCATTAAATGCCGCTCGATAAAGAGCAGGCGTGATGTTGTGACAATTATCTTCTCAAGTTTAATAGCTTGCATCTATACAGGAGTGAAGTGTCTCACCCTGACTGACTGAACTGCATTTTCCTCTTGATCACCACATTGCCATGGCAATAGCACTGTGGTAAAAAAATAAATAAACTTGATTTATATAGCACTTATCTAAAAGATTTAAGAGTTTACAAAGTGCTTTACAAGAAGACATCAAAACAAGAAAAGCAACATGCATAATGAGGAGATAAAATGAGAAGCTTAAGCAAAAAACAAAAACAAAAGGAAGATAATACATTGAAGAAATTAACTGAAACAACACTAAAATATTAAAAATGAGCAGGATCAAAAGCAACTGCATAAAGGCAAGTTTATAAAAGTATGTTTTAAGAAATGTCAGACCTAAATTAATATGAAGGTTACAAAAGAATAAAACAAAAACAAACAATATAAAAGATTGTCTGTAAAAATGTGCTTTGCAAATAACTTAAGAGAGGACGGCTTATGCATATATGTGATTATGGAGTCAATATTTGAGAATGAACTGGTTTCTCGCAGTTTTGCTGCACAAGATACAGTAGCTCGTCTTTCTGCTGAGCTCTTACACCCTCCACCCTCCGCCCCCCCCAGGCTACATCGTGTTCAGCGGGCCCCGGCGGGCCAACGGGGTGCAGGGCCTGCGCTTCATCATCCAGTCGGAGAAGGCGCCCCACTACCTGGAGAGCCGCGTGGAGGCCTTCCTCCGCACCATGGAGAAGTCCGTGGAGGAGATGAACGACGAGGCCTTCCAGAAACACATCCAGGCGCTGGCCATCCGCCGCCTGGACAAGCCCAAGAAGCTGGCCGCCGAGTGCGCCAAGTACTGGGGAGAGATCATCTCCCAGCAGTATAATTTCGACAGAGGTGAGGCCTCCCTTCACATCACCTCACTGGTAACTGGTCCAAACGCAGGATATTTAAACCCTTTCTAGTATCGTGAAGAACTTGTGTTTACACAATACGTCAAATATAAGTTCTGGAGATTTATAGATATTTTGGGGCAGTGCTAGAGGAGGTCGGTTGCTCAGAGACGCACAAATTAGCATCGATTAAAGCCTGGAATAATCTGCAACCATAGCACACCTCTCTCTTCCCAGCACTCTCCGGAGTGCCATTATGGATTGTAATGGGCCTGATTCACTGGTAATCTGCCTAAAGCCCTGAGCGATGGCACGCTGAACGGCTGCCAAGGGAGGGGTGGTGATTACTGATACTAGCATTGTTAGAGGAGAGGAGAGGAGAGGAGAGGAGAGGAGAGGAGAGGGGAGACAGGAGAGCGAGGGCAGCTAACACACTCGACACCAAGGGCACAGAAAAACCTACAGCACAAGTCATTAGTCAAGCCTCACCCGCAGCCTGCTCCACAGGCCGTCTGCAGGGTAGAGCTGCCATTAGCTAGAAGATACATTTAGTGCAGCGGATTGAGAGGGGAAGCTGAAGTGTGCCCTTGCTTCGTGCTTCAGTAATCATTTTTAAAATGTGCAAAAAGAGGTGCTTACTGGAGTCAAGGTTAGATTCTGTTTTTAAATAAAGTAAGCCAAAAACACTTAATGTGCTTCAGTTAAAAAGCCTTCATTGCAAAGGCCAGCCATAAAATAAACTATTTATACCAATAAAGGCTTTGTAAGAATTCCTTGGCTTTTTTTGGAAACACCTTTAGCACAGTCAGATATAAACATTCCTTCGCATCTCTTTAACCTGCCTTGTATTCAGTGTAGCCCCTCCTTCAAAAACTCCTCTCTGGATTTGAGCATAGTGATGCGCCTAAAACTGATGATGTCAACTCCTTAACAAGTGTTTGTTGTTGTTTCGCAGATAACATTGAGGTGGCCTACCTGAAGACTCTGACAAAAGACAACATCATGCAGTTCTACAGAGTGAGTAGCACAACTTCTTTATCCAGTGCCTCTTCATGATGATATTGAATATCTTTACATTTGCATGCCAAAACATCACCTAATGATTTCCCAAAAAGGTTTATTCCTGGCTGGCTGGAAAAACCTTTGAAACGGCATTTAGACCATGATTAGACACTAAAACTTCCCATTGAAACACAGGGTGACGGTGACTATAATAACTGCATCATATCCATCATATCGGATGTGGATGACACTGACTTGACGAAATCCAATTTGTAGTAATAGGCCAGTATCGGCCCAATATATCAGAGAACCAACACATCGGTCTAACCCTAAATCTGTGTGTGTGTGTGTCCGGGCCCACGCGGTTTTGCGTACGTAATGTGTCTGGGTTCGGTCTGCCCTCCTAGCTTTCATCTCCCCTGCCTCCTGCTTCTATTCATAGCGTGGAGGTGACACTGACACAGGACGCTCACAGCATATCAACCGCCGTAATGACAGGTTGCATCACAGCCAGCCTGCCTGTTTCAAGGGGGGATAAAGGGCCAAGGAGACGCGGCCGGCTGAAAGAATTGGCATTATCTCAGCCCCGCAGAACCCATTACAGGCCCCATGCAGAATAAGCCTAATGCATTTCTAATGTCGTATCGGCGGCGATCGCACAAGGCGGCTTTTTTATTTTATTTTTTTATTTCTCGCTCCCCGGAATTCACTCTGTCTGAATGCAAATGAGCAAAATCTTCAGTATAATATAATCCTCCTTCCAGAGACTTTGACTGGGATGAAATGAACTCTCCGGGGTTTCTACTGAGGTGGGAAAACCTGGAAGGGTCATGGAATTGGAAAAGTTTTGTTTCAGGCCCTGGAAAAGGAAAATGGAGAAATGTGTTTTTTTTTTTCTTCTTTTTATATCAACCACTTCAATAACCTGGACATTTGAACATAGACACTGACAAATATTGGTCATGTAAATTTGTCATAGAAAATAAAGTCATTAGCGACAATGTCTAGGATCCCTGCCTCTTCCTATGCGTCATCCCAGCTGTCTGTGTGTGTCCTTGCAGGACCTGCTGGCGATCGATGCCCCCAAGAGACACAAGGTGTCCGTGCACGTCCTGTCTAGGGAGATGGATTCTTGTGAGTATTCTTGGGACTGTCAGATATTGGTTGCCTGGGATTCATAAGAGGCTCGCTGGTCCAGTGGGTTCACTGTGTGTCAGATTAACCAGCAAGCGGTCGTCCTCTCTGCCAGGTCCCGTCGTGGGAGAGTTCCCTGCCCAGAATGATGTCAACCTGGCCCCGGCCCCGTCCCTGCCACAGGTAACGAGATGCTCTTTATTTCTGCCCGTCACTCCTTAACCCGACTGCGTTCCCAAGCATTAGGGCGTCGTCACGTTATTCTGCTTTATTCACACTGCCAGCGCCTGACAGCGCCTTTTTTTTACATTAAAGCTGCACCAGCAAATTTGCATGTTGGCAGCTCCAAATGGCAGTTTGAAAAATTTGAACTTCAACACCCAGAAATCCTGTAAGGTATCATCAGTAAACTGCACACAGCACGCTCATGTTTACCAACCCGGCCGGTCTGTGATGCTTTATACCAAAGGAAAGGGACGAGAGAGGAAAAGATCTAACGTTGGTGAGTCCAGCTTTCTCTGGACAAAGCGCTGCTCACTGCTGTTTAGGAGACAGTTTGGATTTCACTCTTAAGTTTCGATTAGTCACTTAGTGTGGGCGGAAGAGGTTCCCTGCCAGTGACCCGACACCAGAATTTAATTTGGACAAATAGGGCGAATCTGCGGTATCTCAATTAAAGGGGTTGGTTCCCTCTTCTCTGCTGCAGCCTCAGGCAGGCTGAGAAGACGGCTGTATTTTGACATAAAAATCTTGGCTAGTGCAGCTTTAAAGACACCGGCCGCAAGAAAATTCAACTTTTTAGAAGAGGCGGGGTTTCATGCTGACAGTTTACTACAACAACAAACGACCAGAGTGAAAATGGAGAAACGTTTGCAGTAGCTGTCACTGATATGAGCACATGGGCTGTGCTGTAGGAGCTTCTGCTAAGGGTTTGAGAGTTGGACAGAAAGTACCGATAGTGTCGGCTGCTGCAGCCCGTCGCTATGGAGACAAAGTGCGTGTCACTCGCTTTTTCTTTTTTTTTTATCAGCACCGAGTGCAGTTTAGGCAGTGCAATTTCTTCCCAAATAATAAAAAAAAAAGCAGAATGGTGTTCAGACGGCCTTAAGGTGGCGGCGGCGTGCTCCGACTTAACGCCCCGTCCTGTCTCTCCTCAGCCCACGCTGGTGCAGGACATGACGGAGTTCAAGAGGAGCCTGCCTCTCTTCCCCCTGGCCAAGCCGCACATCAACTTCATGGCCGCCAAACTGTGAGCGAAGGCCCGGCGGGGACGGACCCAGAGCAGCATGGGAGCACCGTGGGAAGGGGGGGGGGCGTCAACCGGGGACCCTCCGCTCTGTCCCCACCCCCCCCCACCCCCCACCCCCCCCCTCACCCCACCACCGCCACCTAACCCCCACCTCCCGTCAGGAACACACTCATCTGACATCTGACTGAGCCTGCATGAGCGTGCGTGTGTGTATTTGCGTGAGTGCCTCTCTCTCTGTGTGTGCATGTGCGTGTGTGTGTGTGTGTGTGTGTGTGTGTGTGTGTGTGTATGCGTGGCAGGCTGGAGCCACTTAGAGGAGATGCTTGGAAAAACAAAACGCGTGTGTTTGAATCACCCACTTTAGCCCGTGGTTGTGGACTTAGCCGTGATGACGATAGAGGTCACACCAGACTCACCTCATGTACAAGTCTCTCAAAGGAGACGCAACACACGCATTCACAAATACTGTGTAGGCTGTTGTAGAGGAAATAGTACCGAATTTAAAAAAAAAACAAGGGCCAGATCCCTGTAAACCAGTGCAAGTATACTTCAGATGCTTCACAATAGAAGTGTTTTTTTAATTTTGAATTATCCAGAGACGTGCTGCTTTGAGAATGAATTGTCGGTTTATTGTGATGGACTGGAGGCTGTAGAGGTTTAAGGGCAGTAGCTCCATGAAGGTCTTCTTCTTCTTCTTCTTCTTTTTATTTGACACGCGCTGGACCGTTTGATCTTCGCCATGTAACTGTTGGAGGCAACCGAAAAACCGCTATCGCAAAAGACGCACTCGGTCTGCACTGAATATTTTATTCAAATTTGATGTACTTCTGAAGAATATCTGCCTTATAATTATGGTTTTAATCCTCGCAGGTTTTGAAATGTTTTTTTTTTGCTTGTAAACTGGTAAAATGTTGGGACCCTTTGAGGAGCTGTTTTAAATTGCTAATCGGTGGAGACGCCATGCCCATGAAAATTGTTTTATTTAACTTTTTTTTTTTTTCGACATGCATTTTACAGTCGTATATTATCCGGACATCATCTCAGGGGTACCTCCATATTTTTATTTTTTTTTAACATTTGATTTTATTAGTGATTGGTTAAAAATAAACAGTTTTATTTGTCCAATGTCATTTACATTAGTACTTTGTTCAGTCACGAAGTGAGCAGTGTAATCCTTATATTGCCTCTTCTCTCTCATCACTTTATTTTCTATTACAAACATATAGGAGTTAATGGCTGCAGAGATCGATACATGTATTTATTTCCATTTTGTAGGCTCCAGTGAGATCGTCACTATTCTTACATTGTCTGCATTTGAGACTTGCTGTAGCTTGTGCCTTTCTAGGGGGGCTTTAGTTGGTTTGTATCTGGCTGTCCAGACTGGCAGTGTTGGGCAGTGGGAGCGCTCAGCAGCGTGGACTGTGCTGTCCAAAGAGTCTGCCAAGCAGCCAGCTGCACCGAGCTGCTCGGGGTCAGACCCGGAGCCCAGTGCTGCTGAGTCTCCTCCCCGAAACATGCTGGACCCTGCAAAATCAAATGATCCACGTGGCTCCTACAGCACACGTCTAAAAGGCAGCTAGCCTTCTCTCTCTCTCTCTCTCTCTCTCTCTCTCTCTCTCAAAGGATCGTGTTAAACATTTCATGTTGATGTCTTAAGGGGTTGAAGAAAAGCTTCAGGCTTGCTGGATTTTTCCTGAATATATGCACTTCTCTCACTAAGCAATAAACTTAATGACGTGGACCTGGGAACAGTGTGACTCCAAATCAAGTGTTGCTCCGCACTGTTGAGTAGCATGCTACAGCAGCTGTATCCACACTGCGTTCCCAGGCTCCAGCTTCCCTCCAGCCTAAACCGTGGAGAGGTTTGTGCCCCTCTGAGCGGTTGGTGATGCATGGATAGTCATGTCAGAGCCGTGTAAGCATGGCCTGCTCTCTCAGGTGCTAACCAGCCTTGCCAAGTCCAACCACTGCTGGCTGGAGCTGCCAACCACTCTGTCCAAACAGCCAAAATCAGATTTATGTGATTTTTTTATTTATTTTTTTCTTCCTTTCCCCCCCAAATACCTTCTCTCTCAGGCCTAGTTCATTGTTCATTATCTAATGCTGCATAGTTTTTGAAGGAATGATGATTAAGGTAATTGCTCTAAAATCTTCAGTTTTTGGAGGAATAAGGAATAATCTTTCATGTTAATGCAGTTATCAAAAGCTTCTTCATTGTTTTCCAGCATTTTACTACGTCTCACAACCAGATCAAAACCATTGGAATGGGTTTTAATTAAGTCTGATCCCAAAAGGGGCCCCCCTTCTTCATCAGTCGCTACTATGCGAAAAGGCTCCATTCCCTTTTGTGGTCAAAACCCAAAGACAACCAGCAGCAGCAGCAGCAGCATACCTTTGGTAGAAATTCACTCACACAGGCAGCAGCTTGCCAGTCTATAGGGGGGCGAGCAACCAGTTTTCTCAGTTTCCATGCCAAGTATTCAGAAGAGACTAGAAGCATTACATATCAGGCTTGGGTGGGCCAGGTCCCGTTTACCTAGTGAAGCAGACACCCTGAACATGGGTTTACATTTAGCGAAACATTTATCGGTTCAGAGAATGTCTTCGGAAATGCAAAAGATTGTGATTGACTGGCTGAGATCATGGCCCAGTGATGCAAGAGTGCTGATGTTTTGAGTTGGTTGTTTTTATTGTCTCCTGTGTGTTTCTAATTAATAAATTACTGAATGGAACGGTTTGTCTATTTGTGAAACTTCCCCCCCCATATCCCACAATGTCAACACATCCACTTCAAGGTTTGGAAAAATACATTTATTCACATAATTGACCATGAAACTATAAATTCAGAAGCAATGTCTGTACACCACAATTCACACAACTTCGACAATGTCTCTTTTGGCATAGTGGAGTCTACAGTGAATGTACTGGAGCA
This sequence comes from Centroberyx gerrardi, assembly GCF_048128805.1. Classification (NCBI taxonomy): domain Eukaryota; kingdom Metazoa; phylum Chordata; class Actinopteri; order Beryciformes; family Berycidae; genus Centroberyx; species Centroberyx gerrardi. The sequence goes on along the minus strand of NC_136011.1, from coordinate 7,414,616 downwards.
GCTGTGCAGAGCCACGTTTTGTAGATCATAGGACATCTGTAAAGCAGGCACAGCTTACATGTGCAGGTTAAATATTCAAGTGGTTGGCTATGGCATGCCTTTTCACATGAGTCTCGTGAAACGTATTGAAAATAAGACCAGTTAAGTTAGTTGCTTTGTTAGCTTAAGTGCTGTTAAAAAAGGAACCTTACTGTTTTTTTCATGTAATTTCTCATGTTTCATTTCCTTGGCTTGAGAGTAGTCAGGAGAAGAAAGCAGGTGGAACTGGAATGTATGGTTTAGTTCTCTGGTAACTGCCACACAAACATCAGCAAAGTTTTGCCACTGATGACGCTAAAGGAATGGAAGTGAAAGTAGCAATCACAACATGCTCCCAACTTTTTAAAACCGTCTTATTCACCATAAAATAAAGTGCTGCTTTGTTAATTTGAGTGAGAATTCTGCCAAAGTGTCAATTGCCCCCAATGACTCCTCATTTACTACTAGCAGTGGCTACGTTTTGCTTATGTTTGCATGGTAATTAGCACCGAACCAAAGCATGCATTAAAGCTTGACCTGGACTATAGTTTACACTCAGGCATCTGATTATCACATGGAAAGAAAAGGGGAATTATCTTCTTAAAATAAACCCTGAAAGGAAATACCCGGAGGAAAGCGTCTCGGCAAAAGCCTTCCACTTTCAGCAAAGTTTCACATCTCCCAGTGAAAAGTGCTGCATCGAGCATCATGTGTGAGTCACCTGAAGCTTTAAAAAAAAAAAGGCTTCCCAGTCAATTACTGTCTGTAACGGAAATATCCCATCACCGCAAAGCTTTTAAAGTACCTCAAATCCATATCGTCCACCCATCTGTCAGCTCTTACAATCGCTTGATGGGAGAGACCACTTCGGGGCAACGGACGTCTTGTGGCAGCTCCACAGAATAGGGGCGCTATGATCGGCGGTGGAGCTTTAAAACACATCACGAGAGAACATTTGGACAAAAGGGAGAGGTAAAGCTATAGACAATCAACGTGAACACTGCCAAGGCATGTGTAAAAAAAAAAAAAAAAAACAATACTCCCAAATAATGCTGGGTCTAAAAACACACCTCTACTTCATGGTCTGTGGTCAGTGTGTTCAGGTTGGTACTGCACTGGATGGGATATCAGTGATCATTAGAAGAGCATTAAGAATATACATTGACATAGTCACGAGTTATGGGAGACATGGGATGATTGGCCTTGTGGGAGAGTTTCAAAGCAAAATGACATTTCTCTTTGCTTAATGCTCATCACTTGCGGTTCATTTACTCTACATATTCATCCATAACCGTTAAACACATTTTATTATTCGTCACTAATACATTCCATACACAAAACAACATTCCTCATTCAATATAAACCCCTAATATTGGCAAAGGGGCCTTTTTTCAAATCTGCAAAATAAACATTATAAAACAATCATTTATTATTATAAAACTTTCTAATTACACGTGCCCCGCGTTTTTATTTTTTTTAATCCTCTTAAAATACAGTAAGTATACAATAAGTACTGGTTATGTGATTGTTTAGACATGTCCGCCCTCGCTGCTGCAACGCTGCAGTCACGCAGCACCAGTCACATTCCTGGGAGGAGATCTTGTGTGTATTGGCATGTGTGTATGTGTGTGTGCGTGTGCGCTTAAACCGCGCACTGACTGCACGCATGCTTGTGTCTACGTGTACGTCCAGAAGTCTTGTCCGTCTTCACCTTACGGAAGCGTCAAAAGTTTAAAAACAATGTGTAGTGGCGATGGTGGGAATCCTAGCATGAATGTCAGCAGCGGTACGATGAATCGCTCCACGGAGCGGACGCAGTGGAGGGGGGGTAGGAGGGGGTGGGGGGAGGGGTCGAGGGAGGCGGTTTGGGAGTGCGAGTAGGTAATGGGGTGACACCGATCTCAAGTCTCGTTTCACCAGCGTTTTCCCGCTCCGAGCCCATCAGACAGTTTATCTCCCCCCAGTGTGCGATTCGTCCGGCCGTTCCTCCCTCCAGACCCGCAGGCCTCCGTCCCGCTCAGGCCTCCTCCTGCTCGGGGAAGTTGAGGATCTTGCGGTGGGCTTGCCTCAGGTACTGCTGCTGTTTGAAGTACACCTTAAACGCCCCCTTGATTGCCACGAAGGCAATACCGCCCTGTAGGCAAAAACACAGTGTGTGGGGGGAGGGAGGTTTAATAGGGAGATTCGGCGCAACACATCAAAGCATTTTTCTCCAGTCATGGCTTAAATAAGATTTTCTTTAATTTACATGCCGGCTATCCTGCTTCCAATTACCCATAACCTGGAGCACTAGAGCAAGCACCTTCCTATGCAAACCTATGTTTGAGATGAGATACAGAAGGGAGTCAGCTATATGGGGTCAAAAACAACCTTAACATTTGCTGTTGCAACTCCCAATTTTGGTGATTTTCATGTTTTGGTTTTAACTGAACTAAATACTCCTTTATGGGTTGACAAAACTATATGACCATTGGGGCTCATGAATCCCTTTTAAACCCTACTGGAAAACCTCAAAACATGCATGGTCATCAAGCTAAAAACAAGGCCGTTTCTCCTAGTATCTGCAAAGTTGATATTTTCGGGCCTCTATATGAATTGAGCCTCTGTATGAATGCTCACCTTGGATTATGACACAAGGGATAGCAACATCATATCCTATGTATTGATAAATGCTGTTTGGGGATATAAAGTTTTCATCCAACAGCAGTGTGTGTGTGTCAGTCAGAGCTGCAGTGGAGGGGGTCAGAGTGTTCAGTGGGAGCTGGGCAGCTCATGTGACATGCTGCCCTGCCACTCTGGTTACCTCGCTGTCCACACACTGTCAGGCTGAGTGGGTGGGTGGGGTCTGTCTTAGCTTGTTGTGTATGACCGGCTCAGATGTTGCGAAGTTTACATAAGGTGAATTGTGCTCGTACCACCACTCGTTGACTGTATTCGTGTGAATACTGATAATCTTGATTTATTATCTTGGACTGACATCGGTGGATTCGCTGCAGTCTTTCCCTTCCCACCTGTGTTGACACACTTCCACAATTCATGACACCAAGTGGGAGATATGGGAAGCCACAAAAAATCCCCACTTATCCTTGTAATTACCATAAGAGTTATTTCCCAGTCAGCAGCTCCTATTTACAGTAAATCCGACATTATGTGATCACAACATAATCCACACTATGTGACAGCCAACAGGCCCAACGTGCTGGTTGTATTGTGTATTTGTAGTAGAGTGATGTGTTTCTTAATTCCTGCTGAGACTGGGGTCTGGTGTTACTAATGCCTCCAAGACAATTTCCTATATATTTCTTATTGTGGGTGAATGAGGCGTTTGTGGTTGTACCCACCAGGATGGTCCTCTGCAGGTTGGAGTTGACGCTGCTGAACATGAGCTTTCCCACGATGGTGGCGATGGTGGGGAAGACCAGAGCGCCACACAGGATCCGCGTGGCAGACACGTGGTCCGCCAGGGGGCTGGCCTCCGCCGGGATCCGCGGAACCGGGCAGCCAATCCCTGCACAGAGACGCGGAGGGGGGCGGGGTCAGCGTGCACGTTTCGGCAAGGATGTTTGTGGAAGTTTAATGCACCGACTGTGTTTTTATTCATCTGCGTGTAGAGAGTTGGTGGGTGGTGGAGACCCCAGGAGTACAGCTGATCTAACAGGCAGAAACACTTGCCAGTTTCAGCTGAGGTCTGGCGTTTGTGTCTCTTTGTTAATGTGTGCGTGCGTTTACATTCACAAACTCAGCCACCTATTCATCCATCACCGAATACCTCGCATTACTGTCACTGTTCAATGTTCACCGCTCATTTCAGCAGTGTTCACAAAGTTAAGGGCACGATGATTCAAAATGAATAAACCACACCCATTCATCACAACACTAGTGTAACTAAGTTACTAACACCCCATCTCCAGTGTCTGTTGTGAAATTGTTTTGTATCATCCGAGGTTGGAAGTAATTATGGTTATACTCTCCATGTCCGCACCCATTTTGATCCCACTTTTGTCTCTAGTGTTGTGTTGTAGCACTAAAAAACATTCTTAAATGGATTTATGATATCATGATAGTAACACCACTTCTGCATACTGAGCCTATATTTGTTTGTGTTATGTTGTTAATTTCTCCAGCAGAGGTGGTCGTATTCTTGCTGCACTAGCCACCATTGCTGAATACAGTTGCAGTGCAGGCATCCAGCTCCTGTTCTTATCCAGACCAGCTTACAATGAGTGCAACAGTAGAATACGCTCAAATTCCCACAAAGTGTTACGCTAAGACAATAAATGGATAAAAAAAGTTTTCTGGGTGCCGGGGCTTTGCACACTGCTATCTCAGTGCGTGTCCTGACCTGGGAAGATGCTGTTTAGGATCTGCAGTTTGTTGGAGTACTTCCTCCACAGGCGCAGCACGTAGTCCTCCCAGCGGATCATCTTGCCCAGGATCAGCATGACGGGGATGGTGGGCAGGCCAATGAGCAGGAACAGAGGGTCGGCCCGCTCCATCACGTCCAGGCCCTCCTTATGGCCCACCACCTGGAAACAGAGGGGATGATGATATGGAACAGAACATTAGCGAGTGAAAGAGAATTAAAGAAAGAGAAAGGAGCAATGGCAGAAAAGAAAAAAAGACAAGCCGGTGACACTCACAAGCGTCCTGACTTGAGCATTATAACAACAATCTCAGTGCTTTTTCAAAACTGAGTCAAAGTGCTTTGCAGACAAAATAAGTCATCAAGGTAAACGATAAAAAACACCCCACAACAAATCATAAACAAGGTTCTATAAAACAGGCAAATACAAATAAAAAAACTCAAAGAAGGTAAAAATATGAGATCTAATTATCAGTTTATTTGAATATGATCTCATCTCCCTGGCTCCCTGGTTGATCAGTTGCCTTCATCTCTTCTATGGAGAATAGTAATGCTAGGCTACTTGGCTTGCTAGCTTACGTTAGCAACCTAACCATTAGCAACCATAACTTACAGCACATTACATACATGCATAAAAGCACTGCTTATAAAACAATGTGCTTTGTCATAAAATGCCAGAGTATATGTTGTCTGAGGATCATCAAAAAAATTGAGCTATATACACAACACAGCAAATCAGTGTATCTCAGCAGTCCATGTGAGTTAATTGAAGAACCCATAAGTATATTCTCCCGTCGTGTGACGTCATCCACATTCATGCACAGAAGGTATGAGATGAAGATTAGTGGAGTTGAGTTGAAAACCTCATCTAAGGTACGACGATTTATAGTGCATTTTCACAATGATACAACTTTTACTTCCTTTTCTTAATTAGATACTTCTCAATAAAGCACAGATGTGACTGATGTGCAAAACCTGCTTTTCTATAAACTGTGATCCTGATTAACAGCTCACATGTATAGTGAGCGAGTATCTCAGCCCTGACTGACTGAACTGACTATGTCTCATGTAAACCAAAAACTCTCCTAAAAGGAACATCGGTCAAACCTGCATGACAGTGACGGCCCCGTAGGTGACAGCAGTCCAGTAGATGGACCCCACCATGATGCCAGCAGCAGCGAAGGGACCGGCCTTGGAGATGAGCCGGTCAGCCAGGTCCAGCACGTAAACCACGGGACCTGATGGAGAGAAACAGCTGAGTGAGAACTGAGTCAAGACCTACATCTAAATCCATAACTAGACTAGATCAATGCTACTGATGTACTGTTTTCAATCACACTGTATCCCAAAAAGATAAACAAAGACGGCACATAACAGCTCTAAAAAAACCCTACAGTTAAGGAAAAACCTTCACAGCTCTAATTTTGGAGTTTGTGCTAAAAAAGTTTTTCCCTGGTATCTCACTTCTAAGCATCGCCCCGTCTACATTGTCAAAAAAACACGTTGTGTGCACATGAGAGCAAATGTATCGGGAGTCTGCAGATCCTGTTCGGACCTGCGTATGAGACTCTCTTGAAGCCAAGTGTAAAGCACTGAGGGGAACAGACGGACCAGACATCCACCACTGAACAGTGCGTGTGTCCAGCAGGGGTCATGAGATGCCTGCTCTCCTGCTGCTAAAATCAGCACTGGGAAGAGCGCAGTGTCCAGACTCACCAAGCTGACCTCCCATCCAGCTACAGTGAGAGTGGTACCAGGCATCATCGTCTGGAGGTCCTACTCTTCTCTAAAAGTCCAGCTGGCTGGTAAAGTAGCTGGTTAAGTCTTGGATTTACTCAAAAACCATTTCCTTTCCCACCTACAGTTTGCTCACACTGAATTCATTGTGTTGCAATGAGGAAAAAGTGACTTGAGGGACAAGGAAGCTCACAGCAAACAAACACCTTTTCTCCAGGCACTCGCCAAGTGCAAGAAGAAAAGTGACCTCAACGATGCGGAAAGGTTAAAAATGAACTGGCTTCCTCTCCGCTGTGCTGTACTGCAGAGCATGCCAGGTATGGGGTTGTACTGAAAACCTTTTGCGTTGGAATGTGTTGCAGGGCAAGTGACAAGAGGGAGGAACTATGCTCCACAGCTTACATCAAGTCGAAAAACAACCGGGTTGATTCCCTTCACTGCCAGGAGCAACACTCTGTATTTCAACCACATCTGAAAAGCTTTTTTTTTTTTACACCAATAAGCATGTAATGAGGGTTAAGCTACAGTCCAGAGACGAGCCTCCCTGGCAGCCATGTCTAGCTCCTGTCCCTTTTTACAGACACGCTGGCTGACACATCAGGAGCAGGACCTAAAAATTTTGAGCAAATTCTCTGCTGCATCCTCCTCTCTGGCATTCTAGGGTGACTCTAGGGAAATCATGCAATATTTACGGGAAGGCAACCTGATTTCCTCACTCAGACAGGCCCATCCAGATCCTATTAATAACTAGCCCAGGAGTCAGTGGGAGGGGAGCGGGGTGGGGAAGATACCAGAGGGACCAAGCAGAGGCGGCGGCATTGGGCCTCTATATGTTGCAGTGGAACAAACTCCTTAACTGCAAGATGGGATCTACCGCACAGAGCAGATCTGCGATTAATATAAGTTTTGACTAGGCTTAAGCAAAAAGTAAATGCATTGAATTCAATTGAATTCATCAGAATTCAAATATTGTCTGCAAAAATAAATGATCTGACTGTATTTGAATGAATGTTTTGCTTGAGTTGTTAAAATAGCTGTTTTTCTTGTAATTCAGCTATTTCTCTTTACTACTTTATAAATCATTGATAGTCAATTAAAATTTTTTAAATTACTTCACATATTCAAATCCAATTAAAAGTTCATGAGTCTTCTGAACTGACTTTCTTCTAAAAAATGTTTTGGAAAATCTGACAAAAATGCCTTTATCTTTGTCAACTATTTGAGAAGGGTGACAATTGTAAATACATTTTGAAATACATATTTTGACTCCTGTCTAGTTGAGAAACAAGGCCCTGGAGTGGCGTTAACAAAACAACGCTGAGTCATTGGTCATTGTGAAAGCAGGACTTGGTTCAAGAACACTTTCACCTCTGGCCACCTAAGTACCAGATTGATAATTATATTATCCTATTCATTTTCCCTACAGGCTGGTGTATGGCAGATAAAAAACAGATCGACCTTGCAGCATATGAAGCTGTATTATTTGCACCAGTCAAAAGGTAAGGACATGGGGAGGAATGTGCCTCTGCTAAAGTTGGGCTTCATGCCACTGCCGGTGGCTCACTGGTAATGCTGCCAAGGCATTTCTGTCAGCAGAGTCCCCAACTCATCTTTTAAGACCTGGACCCACAGATTTCATGAACACACCTAACCAGTTACTTTGCCACGAGCCTTACTAGGAAACTGGGGCAGTGAAACTCAATTCTAATAGCTACAGCTACTTCATCCACTATACTGTGAAGTGTTGCAGTTAGACTGAACCAAGAAGAGTACATTAACCTGCAAGTCAGGTGTAAAAAGAGTAGCAGCTTTCTCAAATTATTCTTAGACTCTCTGGTTATTTTGGGGTTATGGGCTCATGTGCTTAGTACAGTTTGGACATAAGACAGGCTTTATTTAGTTGTTTGTATAGCCAGCCCAACATGAGGTAGTTACCAATGAGAGCTCGCCGCAAGTGGTATACAATCCAACCAATGTTAGCAGCACAGTCTCTATTCCAACAACTGAATGCATTTAGCTCTATAAACGCCATGTATTTGGAAGACATTTCTGTATGGTATTTCAAGCAGGCAATGCTAGAGTTCTTTCTCTTTAGAGGACAGCAGTGGCTCTGTCCACTTGTTGGGGGAAAGGACACAAAGCAAGCAAGGAACATTCAGCTACTCACTGCACAATGGAAAATATCACACTTTCATTTCCTAAGTAGTTATGAACATAGTGGCCCTCTTGCCTAGCGCCAGCCCCTTGATACTTTCCAGGGCTCTGCTTTAGTGCACCTGTGTTTGCCAACTGGATTGATCTTGCGACGCTTGAACGCATTAATCTGGCATATTTTGATGACAGTGTCGGAATCCCTTCCGCTTTCTCCCTGCCTAAGCATTACGCCATCATGGCCAGAGGGAACTGGGTCGCCCTTAATGGCCACTGGCAGGACGGAGAGCTGAGCAATTCATTTCAGCCACTGGCAGCAGATTCCATAATTAAGATAATTAAAAAGGAGGGAGGGGAGAAGGTGAGGTACAGGGAGGGAAAAGTGCAACTGCATCCCAATTCCTCAGTAGTGGGCATGCGGGTTGGCACACTGTTCCAGCTGGCTTGTTTACTCTCTCTAGGCAGAGTGGCAGTAAAGGAGGAGCGGCAAGGACACGCTGTCCTCAGAGTTATACTGCCTGCCAAATTAGCATGATAGGCTGGCTCTGGCTCTGGCTCTGCAGCAGGTGCTGGTGGGAAGAAAGCCAGCGCAGCATATAGCCACCCTGCTCTCTGTGGGTAGCAGTGTAGCTAACCTCCATCTCTCCTGTACTACAAGTCACTGAACACAATCAAAACCCAGGTTAATAGAAATGGTGATCTGTGGCTCCAAATCATCCCCTATCTGATCCTGCAGCAGGCAGAGGGCCCACCCTGGGAGCCAAACATGAGTAATGCCTGTCAAGCCTCTAGAAATGAGCTGGCCTCAGCAGCAACCCTGAGAAAATAACTACTATGTCAGCTTCCCAACAGGCTCCTGTCTCTGCCTGTCTACAGCTTTGCCTGTATTACCCAAATTGAAAGCTGTCGTCCCAGTGTTGTCACCAAGCTGCGAAATTGCTATGATTCTGAAGGCTAATTAAAGTCGCTGTAAATACCACAGGTTGTGAAACCATTGAACTCATAGTTAAAGGAGAAACAAATATTTCTGCTTCAAATTTCAAAACGAAACTTGTTTTATAAGGAAGCAATTGGCTGCCTGTATAATATGCAAACCATAAACGTTATGTAGCCGTGTGTGTGTATGGCCGTAATATAGATAGCAGAGCAGCAAAAATGGCAAAAGAGGACTGCAGCAATGATGCAGCAAAACAGACAGCGCTATACTCCCTCTGCTCACTTTGAAGTGCACTAATGCACAACTAATGCCCTAGCCGACGTCTAGGGATTGTCACCCCTCAAATGGTACAAACAAAATCCCCACTAAGAGTGATGTACTCTTCTCTCTTTATTAGCTGGGGCAACTACAACTATTCCTAAATTGTTCATCTTGCTTGCAAATGCTGTTTGACCCTGACAGCATGCAGCGCCACAGATGCAACATTAGCAGTGTAACAATGTTAGCACACTGTGCTCTGCTGCAAAGGATCACATCAGTGACACATCCTGCTCTCTATAATCTAGAAACATCATCATCGGGCTGAGTTCTAATGATGCAGTGTGAACATTATGTAAAAGTCACAGGGAGACATTGGGTGCTGGGCAGAGCAGAGGACAAGGTGGGGTGGCCACTGGCCAGACAAGACAGACGGCTGATCCAGGTGCCAGCATCACGGCTCTCTGATTGGTCGGCTGTTCTGGGCTATTTTTGGGAGCCTAGAATTTTACTGATTCATCAGCAGAGCGGCAGCGGCAGCCCCACTCCACTCATCTCCTCTCCACTCTGTCACTCTTTGATGAGCTGCTCTTTTCGGCTCCTCCCATGGCCCAATTTCATCCCCCACTCTTCTCTCCCAGACACGGCCAGCATCCCTCCACGGCTCCCTCACCACCTCCGCCTGATGCTCGCTAATGGGATTAGGAAACAGACACTTTTCCCTGTGGATGAGGAGCTACCCAGGTAAAACCCCACAGGCTCTATGCATATAACCAACCACTTTTCCACTGGTCTAGTTCCTGTCCAGAGACTCACACTGACAGTCAGCTGCAGGGAGGGAAACTAACCTTTTTTGTCATCAGTCCACAGTGGCTGGTAAAACCCAGAATTCACCGGTTGTTCCAGTTTTACCACTCAACGTTTTTAGAACAGAACTGAAACTCATGGTCGGTTACCTGCCACAGTGGATGGTAGGGTAGACAAATGAACCAGCCACATTAACCAGCAGCATTTAGCTGGTAGTTGGTGTAATTTCCCCAACCTATCTCGTTGTTTTCAGTAAATTCCTTTAGCTAGGTAGACTATCCCCTCCCACAGTATTCAGTGTAAAACAATACCTACAATAACAGTGTAGGTGTTATTGGTGGTGTTGGCGAATTAAATCCAAACATTACAGCTTTCCACTTATTTCCCATGGAGTGTCTTCTGTCTATGGACAAGTGGAATTCATCCTACCTCCTCAGCTTTACCTCCCTCTTTCCACCTCATCGCTTACCCAGTCTCCCCCAGACACAGACAAATCTCCATTTCCATAGTTGAGAGGGTGTCACTTTTTTCTGTGTCCTCATCTCATTATCCATCACTCTTCCATCCCTCTCTCCAGACCTCCCAATAATTACCAGAGGATTGGTCAGAACCTTGCCACACCTCATCTCACCAGTAAACGCAAAACTGAGCTCTCTCTCTCTCCGACAGGAAGCCAACCTGGTGTGTAGCCCACCCCCACACATCTGAGTCTCTGTCATATATACTGAAGTACTATCAAAGACTTTTACACGCAGCTAAATCAAAGGTAACACAAGCCTCTGGTTGCTTGTATAAAGGCCTCAATAAATGATGAGTGATGGTGGCATAGGCCCACTACATGATTCTCTAAGGGCACCATCACTCAGCAGATGAGCCACAGTAAAGAGGAAGTTCCCTTTCCAAATAAACCGTTGGCTCATCCATCACGCAGCTCTATTGCTGTTGGCCAAACCACCAGAGCGTTCGAAGACATGACGAAGGAACACAAACTCTGGAGTGGCTGTTGGGAGCTGATGAGCTTGAAAATAAACATTCTGGGCCACAATTCTTCGTTGACTTGTTATAAAAAGGAGCAGGCCAAGAATAACTAACCACAAAAAAAATCCTAATGATGTAGTGCACTGTAAGAAAGCATTGAAGCAATGTGTCTCAATCATGACTTCAATAGCTGCGGTGGGCAAGACAGATGAGACTCAATGCGTAGTGTGTGACTGAAAACATAACATTAGATCATACACATTAAATGTTTATAAGATACATCACTTCTAAAGTAAAACAAAAATAAATCAGACTTTCTTATGGAAGAGTCTGCTGTGCATGCACAGATTTAGCATAAATATATGGGTAAATTTGCATGTTGAAAAATTAAATGATACCGGAAACTTGAATTTATTTGAATTTAGTTTGTATGTAAACCTGGAAATTGAAATACTTAATTTGCTGCTGAAGAGAAAATAACTGAATTTATATTTCCTTACTTTGAAATGAAATTTCAAAGTAAGCGATTTCAATGGACTTCAAAAACTATTTCTAAAGGATAGTTGAAAAATGTACACATTCAAAAAGATGACTTTGATTTAAGATTAACAAAACTGTAAAACAGGACCAATGTATAAGGGTCGAACACCAATTACAAAAAAGGATATTTAATTTATTGTAAATTTGTATGGCCTTGAACAATGAAAGAGGGGCCTGTCGCCTGTTTTCCTGATTTCTCCTTCAGTTCAGGTTTACCAGATAAATGTGCACAATGTCTTCACAGTAGAGGAAAGAGCATCACAGACACATTCATCCTAAAATAACCAGTGACCAGCCAAGTGCAAAAATCAGGTCTCAGGAGGAGACACAGACATATACACAAGGTTATTTACCAAGGAGGAAGTGTCTGAAGTAGCAGAGCTGAACCTTCTGCTTATAGCAGCAAAGTGAGTGACAGCACAGCCACAGTCACTAAAAATATACGTGAACCTGTTTACCAGCCGAGCCAGGCCTCCTATGGACACTGACATTGTCTTAGGGCCAGCTCCTGTCTCAAAATTGCACCTTCTCTCTCTTTGAGGTTACAGACAGTGACATGTAGGCCAGCTGTCAATGGCCTAGTGGCTGATGGTAGCTCAGTGACAATGGTGCACCATTAACCTGAAAAGTGTAAAATTTTGACATTTTGACAATAAAAACGCAACAAAGAGAAAGAGCCAACATTTTCTTTTTTCAGTGTGTAGAATATTTTTCTGTCATTGCCAAATGCTGTGCAACAAAAGCTTGAGAAAAAGTAAGTCGCAGCCTTAGGGAGGGAGGGAGGGAGGGAAGGGGTTTGAGACAGAGAGAAACTGAAAAAGTGAGCAAGTTTTGGCCAAATAAGCATGGCTGTAGATGGTGTGTGTTTACTGGATGAGTCACTGCTGTTGTTTGGGAACAATCGGAGCCCCCGTTATTCTGACGTGTCGGGATAATTAAGGCAGGCACTTCTCTAAACTACCGTTAGTCAATCAGCCGGGAGCTCGGCCGTATAATAAGCGGGCGCCCTTCTGTTCCTCGTCAGGCTGAAAAGGAATATTTACTCAGATCACCACAGAACTGCTGCTGGCTCTGGAGTAAATAAACATGCACTCAGGCAAGACAAACTGAATAGTTCTCAGAGCTTTTGGTATAGTTACAGGCAGCACCTATTAAGAGTGCCCTCAAAAGGAGAGCTTCAGCACTCCATTTACATGGAAAATTGCTCTATAGCACTACTTCAGTGTTGACAACTGAGAGGCTGTCGTGACATTCTGACAGTAAAAGGAAAATAACAGTTAGAGACATTTGGCAACTTAAAGCTGTCTAAACTACAGTTTCTCTACATTTCTTAGTATTACCTGGCAAACAAGCAGACATGCAATCAGCCTAACAAAGCATCACTTTCTTCATAGTTTAAATAGAAATCATGCAGTATTCCTGCAAATTTTAAGATCAGAATCCATTACAGATGTGGCCCGATCTCTGTATAATTTTTTCTCTCCGATGATTTGAATATACCTGGTCTTAATTTTGCTAATTGCCACTAGCATATGTAACAAGTAGCCAGGAAAATTTGGATCTTTAGCCCATGAAGCTAAGTGCAGCCGAGCTTGACCTTGGAAAATCTGACAGAAAGAACATACAAAAACATTCCATGAGCACAGAAACCTTGCTTTGAAACTAAAGCCCCTTCAATCATGCTTGCTGACCAGTAATAAACCATCACAGACCTGGTACATGAAGCTAAGCGGATGCATTTTGAAGGGCATGTCATTATTTTTATGTCTCCAGCACCAGTTTTCTCCTTGTGAGCAGCAACCTACCTAGTTTGGGAAAGACAATGAGGTACTCTGCGTTGCACTGTGGGCAGGCCACGCGTGCCGTGCTGTTGCCCCGCTGCTTCTCGTCCACCCAGCGCTGCAGGCAGGCCTGGTGAACCCACTTGGTGGAGCCACGGCAGCGACACGGGCGCACCCACTCTGCCGTGCGGTCATCCTCATCTGTGGCAAAGCACACCCAGCAGCTCCTAAAACAAAACAAACATACACACCCACGGGTGGGGGGTGACTATAATGAAAATCACACACACCAGCAACTGAGAAACAGGAGATTGTAGATTTCTAAATTAATTGGTAGTTACACTATATCAGAGTTGCGGGTGTATTATTTATCTTGATGATGTGAACCAACAATTACTGAACAGTTGACTGATTACACTATTTTTGAAAAGGGGCATACCAGAGTAGCTACAGCCTCCGTACTTCTAAATGCAGAGCAAAGTGATAAATACCCTTGGCTCTGGTAAAAGGAAACCCAAGCAGAGCTCCTCCCCATTGGCACTAACAGACAGGCAGAGGGAGAGGCTAATTAGGAAAGCAGTTACCAAAAACTGTCTACCACATAACGTGACCTTAGATTCTCTGTCAAATGAAGGCTAGGTTTTATAAACAAATACAGTCAAAGCCGACAAAATCGGCAAAGTATTCATAATCATTCTGTAAAGGTCATTTGGGTCCGCGCGTGTGCGTGCCGGCAGCTCAAGTCTGATCTGGATAAAGCCGAAATCCCCCTACATCTGAGGAAAGATAAAATGCCTGTGACTGCACTGTCTAATGCCATTGGGGGGAGAGGGGTGCGGGGGTGGATTGTGAGAGTGAGAGAGCAAGCAAGAGTAATGTAATCTTTCATGTCCCGTTTGAGGGAGAAGTGGGCAGTCAGCAACACAAAGTCACCTCTTTAAACATGAGTCAAAGGTTTTGGCTTAGATCAGGCTTATTTAGAGTTCTTATAGAGAAAAGTGTTGGTATGGCAATTTTTCAGCACTTAGTGAACGATGATGGAGGTTGTGATCAAAGTCTCTCAAATAACTGCACTGAATGGCCTACATGGAACACACACACAGCACCACTCTAGGCCAATGACTCTGCACAAATCAGTCGGGATCAATACAAAAACCCTATAGGCAAACAAGCTGTAATGCTGACTGCTTGTCAAGCATATCTGACAGCACCACAGGAACTGTTCAACGCAAACAGACCAGCTCAAACAAACAGGCCCTTCATCCTGCCATTTGGATAATAGGCAAAGAATTTCCAGGGGCTTTTATTTCAGATCACATAACAACAGCCTCCACCTCTTATCGAAAACAATCCAGTTAAATAAATTACTCTGACCAATGTATGACTAAGAGGGTCAACACAGACCCTGCATGTGCACGGACTGAGTCATCTTTCATAATTTCTTGGCTAATCTCTTCATTAAATAAAGCTACTTACTTTGCCCATAGTATGAGCCATGTTCTTCTGACATTGCCTTTAGAATTAATTACACCACTGCTCTAACCCAAATTCACCAGGGCGTCCCTGTGATTGTGCAAGTAATACTGTAGTAGACCACAGCTAGGACATGCAGTGAAAGCAGAGAGAGACTGGATGCAGACAGAGCGAGGAGACCGAGTCTCCCTAGTGTGTGGCATCCAGACAGATGCTGTGTCCTGGACTAAAGCCAAACCATATTTTAATATAACCCCCCCTCACCACCACCACCACCGGGCAAGCTTGTTCACTCAGATGCCAAGAGGGAGTATGCCATAACGGGGCATTAATCAACTCTCAAGCATCCCACACAGCCTCCTTCCTCTCCTCCGAGACTTATATGCTCTCACACACTTTGAAGGACCCTCTGAGTGAAGCGTTCCTCCATTAAAAGGGATATGAGGCAGCAAGAATCTGCCTCCTCAAAACCTTTGCCTCCTCACTTATAGGAATGGAGCCTTTAGTACGTTTGGCCTGTCTGCTATGCTATCCTCACATTAATCTACTCTTTGTGGGTAATGTACTTCTGCATCCCCTTCACCCCCCTCTGGTTTTTGGTTGCATGAGCAAGTGTCAGTGATAAATTAAAACAGCTCCATGTCCATCCAACATCTGGGAGGTAATTTGATATCCACGTTCTCTGACCTTACTGCAGTACATCTCCGACTGTGACATTATATTGCTTTTCCATAATTAATCAATGGCATGCGACTGGCTGGATGGTTCACCACCCCTGTGTCTCACTCCATGTGGCTAAGCTCAAGAATCTGAACCAGAGACATTCCTATTGAAAGCTGCTACATGCCGATAAAACTATTCATAGGTTAGGTCTGAATAATTGATAAAAAGCAGCAACTCTGGCCATGTCTATGACTAACACGCCCAAGATATGACTTGGGAGTTCTATTGTTTAAAGGCATATCTTGACATTTTAGTTAGTTATTTTTCTTAGATTTTTTATGGAAATTGAGGGACAAATGCAAAAACTTTTTACACCAATGTGATAATTGTCTTGTGCAGAAAAATAACCAACTAAAATCCAAAATGTCAAGATATTCCTTTAAGCCTCATTCACATTCAATTAGGCCTAGCACCAGCCTGTTGCTAGGAGATCCATTGGTTCAGGGACTGCTGCTTTCGACCCATTTCCAGCCTGGCTATACAGTGTGTGACATTTACATTCTCATTTCCATAATTACACTGAACCTTGAACAGTTGGCATTTCAATGGATGATTGAAACCATGATTAATCTGCACACCTCCCATAAACCCCTGGCATAAATTCAATGGAGACAGACGGTAATGGAGATGTTTGTTTTTTCTCCCATGCTGTGATTATGTACATTTTGGATATCATTCACATTATGACATTTGTGCTCATAAATCTGAACCAAAAAAAACATAAAACTAAAAACTGGCAGGATAATATCACGATATCTACGCAATAGCATGCATACATCACCACTTCCACCATCAGTACACCTCATTAAGGATGATTAATTCTGTCACAGCTTTCACAACATTAACCCACATTCAACCCCATGTCAGAGAATCTATCCATTCTCCACCCATCAAAAGTATGCTATAGGCTAGTTAAAAGCCTGGCCTGGCCCAACCAAGGCTGTTAGGTACCAAAAAGAGCAGTATCTCTCTCTAAAAAGGTTTGGAAGACTAGCTGCCTATCCTTGACCAAAAAAAGCTTATCTAAAATCTACCGTTCCATTTCCTGTCTTTATGAAAACAACAACAGGTATGCCCAGAATGGAGGAACCTTGCAGCCTTTTTGCTCTCACTAGGAAGTAGGAAATGTTCTTTACCACCGCAGAAAAATTACAAAGTATCAACTGTGGTGTCCACTATAGCCTACTAATAGCTGAACCTATTGCGATACCAAAGAAAGCTCCCCCCTATCATCCACAAATGTGTCTGGAGTCTGGAAAAGGTCTAGCGGGTTCGTTGACACAACAATCATTTTGCAAGGAAAACATACAATAAATAACTACTCTGCCAGTTTGTCTCATTTTGGCAGTGTCCTGGTGCTTCATCCACCTGTCCCACTCAAATTGTGCTTTGCCTTCATCATCCACAGCAGGATCTGGGAAGAGGACTCAGAGGGTGAGCCATGGCTGAAGCAAATCCCCATAATGCACCATGTATAATTCAACCCTCCTGCTCCCACAGTTGAATAATGGATGTCAAATCTCTGGCCTTCTGTCATCGTTGTCCCAAGCCCTAGGTGTGCTCCGTTACTGGGGCTGCAGGGGAGTAGAAGGGGGCCCCCTGTGAAAGGCCTCGGACGGACGGCTTGGATTGTTTGCTCAGGTTGCCGCCTGCCTGCAGTGGCTGATTTTCCAATACTCCCCTGGTGCTGAATAAAACATGACGATGCAGGAGAGGAGCCTTGGGGTCGAGGCGCTCAGGTGACATGACCAGCCGAAGGGCCAGGGCAGGCATACGTGGTGAATATGAGTCTCTGATGGAAACTTTAACCCACCTTTCTCTCATCTACTGTCCTCACACCAACCTCATCCTCTTCCTCTCACAACTACTACCATTTTGCTCTCATCAGCTATGTGAACCTGCACCCTACATGAAGCTGCTTGACACTATATACTATATCTACTTCCATTACACAGACTATGGTTGCATTATATACTAAGGGCATGACAGTATTAAATCTTGCTCGATAACCACCAAGCTGGAAAAGCAAATTGGGGAAAAAAATGCATCTGCGACTGTTATGTGTCATTTACCACAGCATGTAACTACAAAATCAGATGGTCTATTCGATGGGGGCCCTGATCTCAATAATTTATCTATTACGGTACGAAGCATGGTGTTGTCAGTGACCATGGTGTAGGCTGAGCTGAACAATGGCCTATAGGTAAGCGAATCTGGGCTAACTGGTAGCACAGAGACCAAAACCGAGGCATGAAACGGGAGGATGAAATGCTGATTGGAATAGTGGACAGACGTCTCACAGGAGCACAGCAGTGGAGAACAAAACGCAGCGCTCTCGTAGATTCACTGGCTCCTATTCCTGTAACCCTGCCCCGCCGCATGACAGGCCCCAATACAACAGCACCGAAACGCTATCCTCCACACGAAACCTTAATCTCCAGCTCGCCGTCGCCTCAGTCCTGTTAAACAGCACGCTCAAACAGATAAGCATAAGCAGTACATTATGAAATGGTCTCCCGAATACAGAGCATCTCTATGCCTTTTCACATGAAACCAGAACTGTAAATTCAAAAATCGAAAATAGTGGACAATGACAAAACAAGTCTGGAGAATTACAACAAACAATCTCAGTAGATTTGCCTAATGGCACAAACTCAGTATGTTATCATATGTAGAAAATATTTGTTTGCTGGTGATTCTACAATGTACACACAACACTAATCTGACAAATGAGGCCCATTATCTTGCATGCATAATCACACCTAACAAAAATGAAGCCTAAACCTACAGAGACCCACACACTGAAAGATGCTACACCTGCCCCATTTCCCCCTTGCTGCTAAACAAAGTCTGGAAGGTTTCCATGGAAATGACTTAAAAGAACATGAAGTCTAACGATGGCTGCTTGCCTGAACCTTGCTGAAGCAAGGTGACCTGCCATCTCAACCACTTATTTACATGTTAAACAGGCAAACTCAAGTGGGGCCTTGTTGTTTCCACAATGAGCTTTAATCCACATAATGTTAACAGACTTCTTTTAAAATTAAAGGGCAAGTAAGCAGAAGAAGTATGCATTATCCTTTTTATGTAATAAACTTTATTATACTTTATTATATTTAAAAAGCTTCAAGTTCAGCCAGGATCAAAAGTATATGCAGCAATGCAGTGGCAAAGGACTGTAGATCCATCCAATCAGGCTAGGCTCATATTGTGTTGCAGTTCAGTTGTTTATAGCCTATACATTTTAACAAATTCAGAGGAAAAGTACAATAGGGTATCAAAGTCACACACAGGAGGGGGTATTGCAGTGGTGGGTTCTGAGGGAATAGAGGATGACTGTGTGATTGACACTGTGTACAAAGATGAGCGCGACAGCATAGCTACTTTCTCATCGTCTCACAAGTCAGGCTCCCGCTCTTTAAGAAGGGCCTAAGCCACTCCACAAAGGCTCCTTTCACTCAGCGGTGGTCACGTGACGGTGGGAAAACTGGAGGTTCTTCGGCACAAAGGCAGGGCGCAGGAGCACCGGATCCTGGCCCACAAAGATCTTAAAGGAAGGTTAAGGCCTAGGGGGCTTCTCCATGTCTGACTGCCTCTACTCAATCACAAACTGGTCTTGTCTAACTCAGTTCAACAACAACCCAGGACAGTCTCCACCCCACAACAGTATAGTAACCATCTACATCGTGTCCTTAACAAACATGCTACAGACTCTAAACAAAATATTGTTTGCATCAAGGCCTTATTCATAACAACTGAGACCAGGACTACTGAGTCAACTGACACAGGAACCTCCTACAGCTACTGCCTGTTCACTGATGAGTAAACAAAACACATGGGCTACTCCATAACAACTTTATGTACTTCCACAGCCTACTAGGCTCTGTGACACTCTTGTTAACACTTGCACAGGAAAGCAGGAAAAAGCAGGCTGGGCTTGCCATTTGGCTTTTGTTTCCACTTTGATTGGTCCACTCAAACTAGTGACTGGTTCTCAGAGATGAGACTATACAGTTTAGTAGGTGGTGGGTCAGATCTAGGGCTGCAGCTATCGATTATTTTAGTAATCGAGTATTCTACCGATTATTCCATCGATTAATCGAGTAATCGGATAAGAAATACTTTTGCTTTATTAAAGAGCAATAGTAAATATACAAAAGAGAAAAGCTGTCCGCACGAAGCTGTCCACGACACTGTGATTTACTGAAAACGAGGTGAAATAATTATTATTATTGATATTTATTACTAGGCCTAAATATCATACAAGTTCATAAGACTGGCTAATGTACATTTATTTACTATGTTGAAGGGTTGCCCTACACCTGCTGACCCTACTCACTGCAATCAAACTAAACTGAATATACCTGCTGTATTGGACTGGTGCATTTTAGGCTCCAATTGCTACTTACACCACCTGATATTTTGCTTTCTGGGGTATTTTATGCATCACTGTGAGGGGAGTAGGTGTGTGTGTGTGTGTGTGTGTGTGTGTGTGTGTGTGACTATCATAATAATAACATGAATGAAGCTCAGGCTTTCACAAATTGACTGCAGCATTTTATTTTCTGTGGTTATTTTCTTGAGCAAAACTTAGCTAACTTAGGGACATCATAACTAGCCACCATATTGATTTACGTTCTTAACTAGCCATTACATATAGCCATAATTAACGTGCATTCTTTACTAGCCTTCATCTCATCCCGTTTTAATATTAAGTGCTGACTCCGCCCACCCGGGCCAGTTTCGGCGTACGCCGGTAGCAATTACAAGTGGACCCTATCCTACAGTCCCTGCTCTCAGCGGAGGGAAGGAGCTACGCTGTGTGTGGGAAGCGCTGTGACCGTCAGACCTCTCTGGATTAGACAAGCAAGTAGAGAAAACCGGCATCAGCCGAACCAATTTATTGCCAAATGCTTTGGGATTCAACACATTAACATTGCTTCCCATGGTCAGAAAAAGTCGGCAGATTTGTCGCTAGTCGCTCTTGAGAAATAAAGTCGCCAGGGGGGTCTGAAAAGTCGCTAAGTCTAGCGACAAAGTCGCCAAGTTGGCAACACTGGATCCGAAACTTTGGACACTTTCTGTCGTTTTCTCTGGCCTGTCTCTTCTCCCCTCACTATTTTCTCTCTCTTTCTCCAGCGCGTTGTGCAACAGTAATAATCATCCGTGCGAAACACTGAGTGTGTATATAGTTATATGGATTAAACGAAGCTTCGATGCAAAGAATTTGCATCGATGATTTTTAGTAATCGAGTTACTCGAGTTTCTCGAGGAATCGTTTCAGCCCTAGTCAGATCCCGTTAATACAAAACTACCCTGTTCCTTCCTAGTAGAAGTCACGAGCATGACAATGGCTCACATTTCACATTCATGTTTTTCCCATCACATCAACTTCAGTGTGCCGTCTGAAAATGTGCACAGCAGTGTATTAATATAAAAGGGGTGAAACAGCGCATGTTCAAAAAAAAAAGGTTTGAGACATGACCTTGAGTTCGAGACTCACATGTGAACAGGATGACTTTCGGATTAATCATGGGTAGTGATTTGAATAACCCCAGCCTAATAGCTAAAACACCTGGCTGTATGGTTTTATCATTAATCAGAGGCACGTCATGTAAAGTGAGCTTTCACTGTTTGAACCTACTACTACGCACCACTGAAAATATTTCTGCAAGCTGTATGTTACTTGGCCATGATAGGTTAGCAGCTGACCATTAGCTGAAGCAACACAGCCACCTTGGTGGCAGCTTTTAACTGGCAGTTGTATCAATGAATTTCTTTTTTTGTAACTGGAGAGGATTATCCGTGTGCTGTGCCATCAGAGTAACAAACAAGCATGTTTCCCAACCTCCACTCACGTAAGCTAGTGGTGTCAACAGGACATAGGCTATTGATATCTGCATGGAATATGTCTGTATATCACCTCATCTATGTGATAATGAATGTTCTTTTAAAAGTTTGTGTAGTTATTTATTCATGAGAAACTTGTATGTATCAATAAGAAAAAAAATTGTGATTTTCTCAGGAATAAAGATAACCAGCAGACACTGCCACCCCCCCCCACCCCCCAATACACACCAAATCGTGACCCCAATGCTGAACCATGACTTCTGTAAATCATTTCACATCAGATGCACACACACACACACACACACACACACACACACACACACACACACACAGACATGTACAGCACATATTTATATACCCATTCGTATAGAGACAGACAGGGTCAACAATCTGGACAACAAAGGCGGACGAGAGGGGAGTAAAACAAGGAGGTTGTGTGAGAGCCAATAAAAAGGTCAGGCAGGATTGAAATGTGTCTCCCACCTCTATTTGTGAAACACTGCATTGCAGGGGGAGCTGGCTGCTTGTGGCAGGCCCAGATAAGAGCCCGTGGAGCCTTGTGTTTGTCACTGATAGAGGCTGGGTACACAACCGTCTAGAACCAGGGGGACATGACATATATCTTCCTGCTATCTGTTCTTCAAACACAGTCAGGGTTACTGCCTCTGCACTGACACCTGCCACACGACCGCAGCACTCGGAGCTAAAACGCATTTCACAAAACTCACATGCCCCTCCTTTCCTTATGCTACTGTACCAAGCAGTTGAGAAATGTTCTCAAAGTCCAAAGTTCAATATCGACAGAAAGTGCTGCGTCACGTGCCTAGAGTAGGTCTATTTCAGTATGCCCTGCACAGGCTATCAAATGACTATTTTGAAGGAAACGACACAGTGATGTGCTAGCATCTCATGTTACCACATCTGTCAACCACCACTCAAGAGATGGAGAATTCAAGTTAATACTAGTTTTCCCTGCATGGTGCTCCTTGACAAATGCCTTCACTTTTTCTAACACCCTGCAAGAAAACATTAACCTCATCATCTGTCAACATCACTTGTCAACATCTATCAACACATTTTTCTTTGTGCCTTCTGAATGATTACCAGCATTGCCTTGAATGGGGTCTAATACCAGTTCTTTTGCCATTTAAGTTTGTTTGCAGAGTCAGGATAGCAAATACATTTTTTTTTTTATTAAATTGCTAATTCATAAAGTTAACTTGAAATTTTCAATCGACTTCAAAAATATCTGTGGTTGGGACGGGGGGAGCTCGGCGGGGCAGGGTTGCCCAGATGGCCAGTCTTTTGGATCTGGCTGGATGATCTCGTCTCATGCCCCTTTAGACAGCTTTGAAATCAAAGTAGCCATGTTCTGCCAGAAAAATGAAACAGACCAGACTATGCCTTAATGGCTTGGCTAACTAGGAAACTCGCCATGGGGATATTCATTAAAGTGACCAGCAAGGAATAGCAAAGTCAAGAATAATGAAACCACAAGAGTTAGAGCAGACTGTATCAGTGAGAAGCCTAAAATTTAAATGATGGAGGCAACACTTTGTTTTGGTAATATGGGGCATCCTACTTCATTGGCAGGTATTCGCACCAATTTATGCTGACTGCACTACATGTGCGCTGGCCAACTGCTGTCTCAACTGCACGCATTTTGTGCAAAAGGCCCTAAATCACATCTAATCTTCTTAACTGTTCCAGACATGTGGAATCAGTGTGAGAATATTATGCAGAAGCAGTAAACTTACAATGCATCACCTGTCCAATCAAGATGACTATCCTTCCTTACAATGACTACAATGTTTCATCCCTGCGATCTTAGAGAGGGAGAAGCATTAATAATAATAATTATTTAATAATAATTAATAATAATAATTACCTCTTAATAACACATATCCCAATAAAAATACACATTAACAGGATGAGAAAAATACAGGAAATACAGGATGATAACACTTGGCACACCATGGCTTGCCCTTCCTAGTAAAGGCAAAGAATTTATTTTTTCATCAGGCAAATAAATGGATAACATTGATTAAGATGACATGTTTAAACAAACTGAATTAATGAATTTAAAAATGTATCCCCGCCCTGATGCTACTTTGTCTCTTAATTCTAGCAGAAATAGCCAACACTACATTTGATTTAGAGAATCCATGAGTTCATGAGAATCATGAGCATTCAGAATAGTAGTTGATGGGCAACATATTATTCACTGTTGGCTTCTGCCAACTTCTGAATGGCAGCTGTCATGTTGCTTCGGCACTATGAATTCCACAGCTCAGGGTGAGGCTGTATGATGCAACAAAGATGAGCATCACAAACCGAACAGAACACTGAGAATGTTCAGATGTTCACAGCAGGAACTGCTGCTCAGGCCAACGCATTCCATGAAGCAAAACACAAAGGCAGAATAATACATGTGAATACAACGTCGGAAGTGCATTTCAGCCTGTGGGCAGCTGGTATTACACCCACAGCACCCACCAAGTTGCCAACGTAGCTTTGAGCAAGGTTCGGGACCTCAAATTGCTCTAGAGGACCTGCAACGTTGCTGACTGTGTGCTCTGACATCCCTGATGAAATGAGTACAGGGTAGGGATGTGTGTGTGTGTGTGTGTGTGTGTGTGTGTGTATGTTTGTATGTTATTCCCTAGTCAAACCTGAGCTAAGAATACATTCTGTATATTGTTCTCTTAAAAATGTCATGGTTACTTCTCTAGCAACCCTAACTTTCTCATGTGTGTAAATAAAGCATGCTATAGCAGGCTAGTTAGATCTGGATATTTGCAGTTTATGGACACACCATCTCAGAAACCACTGGCCTGATTTGAGCTAAACTTAGGTGAATGATGCATTTTGTCATAGAGATCTGGCATTTACAAAATGATGCTGATCGGTCAATGGGGACTTTGTAGCAATTAACCAAATAATAACTAAGCTCCTCCCACTACAGCATCCAGGAAAGTAAGACTTGTCCCCCATATGTTGGAAATGACCCAAAGCGGGGACTACAGCATTTATGATGAACATGTTAACTGTAGGCTTGTTTTTAGGCCATCTTCAGAAGAAGCAATTTGAAGGGGATAAAGGTGGATGGCAAGCTTTATGTTAACACAAATTATCAAATGCACCGCCTTGTTAACCAAAAATGTAAGGGAACCTGGAACCTGCCTTGCATCAAAATAAAACAGAAGTAAGCACATCCAACCCAATTTGGGCTCAGGTGGTGGACCTGCCTTGCATCCCCATTGTTAAATTTATAACAAGTGCCCACTAGTGACAGATATCTCCTGCCCCCACCCAACCTTTCCAAAGATGTTAGTAACTCCACTCTCTCTTGGTTCTGACTTCTGAGTGTATGCTCAATATGATTTTCTTTCTCTCTTACAACTGGTGTGGCCACATGAACTCTGCTCATGCACATAACTCAAATATCTTATCATTTAAAAGCAAAAACTTGCTGAAGTTTTGGTTATTCTGTGCACGAATATGTGTTTAAAGAGTACATACCCGGAGGAGAGAAAGGCTATTGCCCACGAGTTATCTTTAGGGTAAGCAAACGTTCCATGGAAATGGCATTCAGTAACTTATGCAACACAAGATATGCTCACAGTCTACTCTTCCTGTGCCATAATTATTAATCAATAAACGTGACAAGTTAAGAATTGGCAAAAATCGTATTGGACAGACGCCTAGCATACAGCCTCTCTACATCCCCTCATTTTAGGGTGAACATTAGGGCAAACATTTAGGGAAAAACAAAGATGGCAGCGGCCACCAAGACCTTTTGTTAATTTACAGATAACAAGATAAATGTACAGGGATTATATATATGATGTTGGGCTGGCTACGTTCCACGTTGCATGCAGGCAGTGAGACCATGCATTGACTGTAAATTAGTTATGACTACAACAGTAGTATCCTATATAAATACTACCAACTTACAATAACGGTAACTGCACTGAATTGCAAATATACCACTGGAAAATCAGTTGCTTGTTTAAGACAATAACCACTAAAATGGCTTGCTTGCTGATTCTTCTGACAGTTCTAACTTGGGTACCTAGTTATCTTCCCATTTCTGTCAACCGCGGTGATTTCCCATAGCTACCCCACTAAGCTAACTTACCTAGCTAGCATTAGCTAGTTGGTCTTCAACTTGAACTCACCTGTCCAAATTCTGCTGCATTACCACTGCACCCTGTTCCGCCATAATCGTGGAGTAGCAAAAAAACAACAACTCTGTACTCAAACTGTATCTGGTTAGTTGACCAGATTAAGTGCGTTACAAATAAAACGTAAAAATGGCACGCCTGCTAATTTGCTGCAGCTGAGGTTGGCCTTGAATCTCTAGCTAGCCGAGGAGCTAACTAGCTAGAGAGGCCTTTGTGTTGACACGGAGCGTTAGCTGCAACCTAGCCAATTATTTAGCATCTATAAAACTATCCCTGCGCAGTCATGACAGTCTAAATATCATGACCGGTGCACTATTTAAAGTAAGAATTTCGTTTACATAGGTTAAGACTTTGTTTGTCACGAATATTATCGTATCGGCGTGACCGCTTGACTCCATTGACTGGCTGCCTCTGAGGTAACGCAAAAATAGCACGGCTGTACGTAATTGCGTCATCACAACAACAACGGCGTCTGGGGTGCAAGGGGTGACACACTCCCATGAATCATGGGAGATGTAGTTTATTTAACAGTGTTTCCCTCCCTCATGTGGCCAAAAATATCAAATTAATGTTCTGAACCCGCTCCCGACAGGTCTACCTAAGAGGAACTAAGGCTTCTTGGGAAGACAACCATCATGAAGATGCATATATGGCTGCAGAACACTCCCCATTGCGGTAAGGTGTTTTTATCACACTATCCTCTTAATCTAGGTGCTCCATGCCTCCTTCTCTTAAAAAGATTTCGAGTGCAAAATTATACATTATATACAATTATAATTATTATAAAACATAATATTATCTGCACTTCATGTAGAGTTGCTGCAAATCATGCAGTTCATATTAAATGTCAACTCTCACTTTCTCTCTCTCTCTCTCTCTCTCTCTCTCTCTTTCTCTTTCTCTTCCCCCCCCCCCCCCCCCCCCCATCGAGGTCAGTGTTGGACACTTGCTGAATTCCTATTAGCCTAATTGAATATTTGGTGACATTTCAACTCTCTCTTATCATAAATGAAGGTGTGTGTGTGTGTGTGTGTGTGTGAGAGAGAGAGAGAGAGAGAGAGAGAGAGAGAGAGAGAGAGAGAGAGAGAGAGAGAGAGATCTCACTGCATTCATCAGTGATGAGTGTGTTTTTTAGGGATTTGTCTTGCCATGTAGCCTCAATTATAGGCCGAGTTTCAGACTGATGCTTTGCTGCAGCAGCACAGAATACAGTTACTTAGTGGCCTATACAGTGAGAAACTACAACTCCCTACAGCCTCCGCGGCATCATCCATGCGCCGCAGTCAATCAGCTGTTGAGGCAACTGCTGACTATCTCGGCACAAGGGTAGCTCGTTTGTCATATCTAAAGCAGACGAGGCAAACAGAAATAGCTTTATTTACAGAGTCCCAAAAAGGTGAACGATAAAGGTAATTCAAATTTCACGTTAGGCAGAAAAGCGACCACGCTGTGTGTGTGTGTGCATGCTATTTTCTCGTTTGTGTGGAAGGGGGCACATATGGATTAAAGGGGGATTTCAAGGCAAGACAGCTTTTTGAAATGTATCGGATGTGTCGATAAGCGCGGAGAACTGGCATGCGAATGGTCGGGTTTTGGCAGTGTGTTTGGTGAAGGGCCGACGAGGTGCCCACTGTATTGATTAGGCTGCTTTGATGACCTTGGAAGCGCAGCGCTTGGAGGAGAAAACAAGGATTAACTGGTGGGGTGTGTGCAATGCAGGCTATTGCGACTGCCGTGGAAGTCCAACTTGTGTCATTGCCATCACACTACAGTTGCAGCTATCATTTGGCATGTCATCGGGAGTGTTATTTTGAAAGTCTGCAGGCTATTGCTTCCATATTTAAAGGCCTCGGTCTAGGCTGCATGTTATCTCTCCTGCAGCCAGGTTCCGACAACAGGCTGACAACCAAGAGGAGCCAAACGCCTCAGTGTTGTTATTGGTTTTAATTCAGCATGTTTTTATCCAGGAATGGTTTTCCACTGTGCTTATAGCCTATGCTTATGCCCTGCATGTGCGCCAGCCGACAGAATACTGTAGCTTTGAAATAACCATACTGTGGTCTAGTTAGATTTTAGAATATTCTAGGCTATTTAATTATTGAAAATTGAAAATGCGGCAGCTATAGGGCTGTTTCATCCAGGTCAATGGAAAATTTAAAATGTCACGAAAACAATTGAGGATATTGAGTGATCTTCCGCAAGGCTTTGCGTCTCTGAAATGCACAGTAAAGGGGAATTTTGTATGAAAGATAGCCTACAGAAACTAGTCTGTTAGGTTGAGTAGATGACCACGCAGGGTGGAGCTGTCAGTTATATTCTAGCCTTGGCTGTAGAATTTCTCCGAATATTCACCTTAACATGTAAGATCTAGGCCTACGGCTTTTATTAGGCTATATGCGGACCTCGGACCCCTTTTGCGCTATAATAAAGTCCCTAACGAAAAATCACTATAATATTCCTACAGGGACTTATTGTGTCCGTGGTACTCAGTAGTGAGTTTATACAGACCATATCCAACTAAATTGTCATTTTTAATCTCCGGTGTCACTGTGATATTCTTATAGAACATCGTGTCCAGTTACCCTGCTAAAAAAAAATATCACAGGATTACTATAGTTCTTTTTCGTAAGGGGTAGCCGGTACACAAGTCGAGATCTGCGCTATAATAAAGTAGCTCAAGTGCGTCACATTCTACTGCGTAAAAAAAAAAAAAAAAAGAAACAGGCGAAGTGCGCCTTTTGCTGGAAGTCAGTTTGGTGTAAAAGAGCTCAGTGGTCGTGTCTGCCGAGGTACACGGGTCAAGGTAGAAGTGTCTTTTAACCTTGCTGAAGGACAGCTGTATTTATTGACGTATGTAAATTAATATAGGGGAGGTCCTTGGGCAAAAAAACAGACACAGAATCAGTTTCACATTGCAGCTCCGGAGTTCCTGCGTGGAAGGAAAAACGAGACGTGGCGAAAATCTGGTGAATATCTGCAGCCGTATGCTCCGAGTATAATTTGTGGGGGATTTATGAATCACTCTGCTAGTCTAGGAATTGTGTTTTTTTTCCCCGTCTTATTTTCGGCTAAATGGGTGATCACGCATTCGCCTTGCAATTGCCTGGTCCCTCCAACATCATATCCTTGTCGAAGTTGTCCCCGTTCATCAAATACTATAGCAGCCCGGCGAGCTTGGTCCATGATATCCTAAATGACAGTAATTATAATAACTCCTCGTCTCTGTTTCCCCCCGTTGCAGCTCAGCAAACCATGCAGGATGATTTACTGATGGACAAAAACAAAGCCCAGCCTCACCATCAGCAAGATCCGACGCAAGTAGACCCTCCTCCCTCCACCCCGACCCCGTCATCGGAGCCCCCTTCTTCTTCATCGGAGTCGGAGAGTCCGTCGACCGGGACCAACCAAGCGGCTTCAGCGCTGAGCAGCAGCAGCAAAGACAAAGTGCCGATGGAGTCGCCGATCCTGCCCGGGTTGAGCTTCCACCACCAGCCGCAGGAGACCGGCGGCCCCCTTTCCTCCCCTTCCTCCTCGTTTGGGAGCACTTGGTCCACGGGCACCACGAACGCCGTGGACGACAGCTTTTTCCAGGGAATACCCTCGGTGAACGGGACGATGCTTTTCCAGAACTTCCCCCACCACGTCAACCCCGTGTTCGGGGGCAATTTCTCCCCGCAGATCGGCCTGGCTCCCCAGTCCCAGCAGCATCAACAGCAAGCCCAGCAGCCGCAGCAGCCGCAGCCGCAGCAGCAGCCCCAGCAGAGGAGATCCCCCGTGAGCCCCAGCCAAGGCCCCTTCCCCCAGAGAAACGCTTATCAGACCATCATGAATAACGGCAAGGGGTCGTCTTCTTCTTCGGGCTCGTCGTCCGCTTGGAATAACCACCAAAACGCCGCCTGGAGCACAGCCTCCAACCCCTGGAGCGGGCTGCAGGCAGGCAGGGACCCGCGGAGAGCCGTGGGCGTCGGGGTCGGGGTCGGAGTCGGCGTCGGGGTGCCGTCTCCCCTGAACCCCATCTCCCCCATGAAAAAGCCCTATACCAGCAACGTTATAGCACCCCCCAAATTCCCAAGAGCTGGTCCCCTCGCCCCCAAGCCCTGGATGGAGGACAGCGCCTTCAGGACGGACAACAGCAACAACATACTGCCTTTCCAGGTAAACCTGCATACTTTCTCAGTAAAAGCCGCATACAGGCTACAGGCCTGGGCCTACCTTATCGCCTCAGTGCCGAAAAATTTCTACCCATTTTGAAATGATTGTCGATGTGCCTGTTTTCCCCTCTCGAAAAAGAATTATAGTAATTCTATAATACATTTCAGAAGGATATTATACAAATATCTCAGGAAAACTGAGTCATTATAAGAACATTATAGTGATACTATAGGAGATAAAATGCCATAAAGTATGATAAGGTCACCGTAAACTTATACATATACATTATAAGTCCCTACAGGAATATTACAGTGATTTTTCGTTAGGGTGATATAGGCGACATTTATAACGTCAAGTCCATATAGGCTAATGGGTGAATTTGGAATAGAGAAACCGTTCTTTCGCATAAGTCATACATAATGTCAATAAATCTTCAGTAGTTGTCTACGATGTTTTCCACAGTGTGTTTATAGAGTAGGACACGACCTTCAGAGCCATTTTCAATTGGGTCTGGATGTGTCCTGCGAGCATAAAGGGCCTCTACTTGAGATGTTATTATAACTACACCACAGCAGTAAATTATGTTGCTTCAGTGGAAAGACAAAATGACCATGGTGATCAGGTTATCCCGATAGCTGTCAACATTTTCTGTTGAGTGTATGCTACCTATCCTGTGTAATGTACAATAAATTGAATCAGACGATGGGTCATGGAGGTATAATTGTTTTAAAAGTTATTATGCATCGATCATAGTTATTTTAAGAGAATAACGTATTATTCAAGCAGTCTTCTGTGGAAATGGGCAGCCGTTTTGCACGGTTTATTGCCCTAAATGG
This sequence comes from Centroberyx gerrardi, assembly GCF_048128805.1. Classification (NCBI taxonomy): domain Eukaryota; kingdom Metazoa; phylum Chordata; class Actinopteri; order Beryciformes; family Berycidae; genus Centroberyx; species Centroberyx gerrardi. The sequence goes on along the minus strand of NC_136011.1, from coordinate 7,383,825 downwards.
TTAAATTTCCTTCTCGTATTGCCAGCTCACTCTCGGGGGGGTTTAAAGGACATATGCTGCCTTCAAGTGCTCCTCGTAAACTCCCATTTCCGAGCAATCGTGAATACGCCTGCGTCCGATCATTTAGTGTTTTCTGCATTTACCAAGACGTGGGATTCGATGTTGTAATCCTCTGCCATAATCCAAGGTGAGCATTCATAAATAAGACCAATTCAGATGTCAAAGGAGTGGTGTACTAACACCTTTTTGATCAGAAATAATTGCAAAATACGTTTTTTGGTGGCTGATGTTTTATTTTAGAAATTAAGTGACGGTACTTTATGCTACAGAATATGCTGAAGAATAAAGGAGAAAATTTGCACTAGGCATGTTATTGATTTTTTTAAATTAATGTATGAAGTGAAAGTTTGTGTTACCTAGCCTATATGAATACCTAAAATGCATGTCAACTAAAAGTTAGAGTGAAAATGGAAAGATACAACAATACAGTCATTTACACAGAATGCGTAACAGTAATATATAATGATAAGAAACGTCACTTTAACCTTGAGTTAACCTCTCTGCCCGCTGAACGTTGCATTTCGTACAAAATTGCTTCTTTTCCAAAATTCCCAGTCGTTATTTACCTTTTTTGTTGGTGGTTCATGTGTGCTCACCTCATAATTTCGAGATTTCTGACAGCACCTGAAGGCAGCATCAGAACTCGCTTTTGGTTGGCTTGTGGTGCAATAGTGGGCGGGGTTTCAACCTGATCTCCACAGACAGAAACCCGGAAGCGAGGGGAAGGCAAAGGATTCTCACCATTGCTAGTAATGCTAAGAAGCCCCACTTTTATCAGCTCTAACTCGGTGTGTTATCACTTATTTTGAATTTCAACGAAATATATAACACAGTACAAGTTGTCATTGGTATACTTTTCTGTTTCGTTTGTCAGACATCTGCATGACCATAAAAAACAGACTTGATTCAGGGTCATAAAGTGCTAATAAGCTAGGAATTATGTTGCATTGTTTTAATGTTAAAAAGACACAATTATATCCAACAAGCTAATGTTAGCACTTAGCATTCTATTAGTCCAAGTTTGAAAATGCCAAAGAGTTGCTGTGTGCCTTTCTTAACTACAAATACAAGAAACTCTCCAAAAACAGCCTGGAAAAATACTGTATCATATCACAACATGTGACCAGCATTCGTTAGCTATAGTTAGCCAGTTAGCATTTTAATGGTCATGCATTTATGTCTGAAAAATAACAAGAAACAGGGCAAAGATGTCCTATTTATTGTTTATATGGTATAGTCATGGTAGGAAGTAGGAAAAGAGAGAAAACGTGAATTTTAACATTGACGTTAATGGGGAGTCTCCTTATTTGGAGTCTTCCCTTCCCATTCCCCCCTTTCTGTTCCTGGCTATACATTATCTCGTCTTTATCAAGCATTATAACATCGCCAAGCGCCCCACATTGACGTGTAAGAGGGAAGAGGTGAGGTGGGTTCATGATCAGATTTCAACACCACACAGTATATTTCAACCTGCCTTGTGGTCCATACAGCTCAGATTCCACCAGACTCATCTGTATTCACCGGCACTGTAGTGGACAACATGGAGGTAGTATATGAAGTCTGTTTCATATTGGTTTAAATTGATTTGATCGGGCACATCTTGCCTTAATTGTGACTTATGATTCCCGAGAAGGCTAACATGAACAGTCCCAATACTGTATGGCTTTTTCACGTGGCTAGTCATCTGTATTCCCCATGTTTAGTCATGAACCATGTGGCTGAAAAACAAGCCAACATCAAGAAATAGGTTCCCTGAATGCTCCCTCTTAAGTCACCGGCGTACTTAAAAAGGAGTATTTGTTCCCCCGTTCAAAAGAAGGGCCCGGGAGAACGGAGCGGGAGCCAAAATGTTAACCTGCCGCGGCAGAGAGGACAACATGTGCCGGCGAAACGCGGCCCGGCGCAGGGTGAAATTCCAGCCAGCTTGAAACGTATATAGCCTTTTGAGGAGATAATGATTGTGTGTGTCAATCTGTCTTTCCTCGGCGTTACTACTCGGTTTCCTCTGCCGAGCCTCTATCTCTTCTCTCTCGACTTGGCCGGCTCACAGAGCGAGTTATCACCGGGAGACAAGGTCAGGGGGCCGCATGTCCCGCTGTATAGAGTGGCCTGTTTACTGAAGTGAAGCCCAGGCAAATAGCTCAGCTGACAGCTCAACACAGCAGTCCTGTACTGTAATGTGGACAGCTGGTGCCAGGTGTACCTGTTAGGCTTAGACTGATATATCGGTTTTCTGGTATATTGGGCCGATATTGGGCTTTTATTAAATATTGTGTATCGGCCTGTCATGACGTCCAATACTGATATGATGAAGGTTCCTGCCTGACCACAGCAATATAAAAAACGTCTGTAAAACCTGCAATGAAATATCATTTTCTTGGCACGTTTTATTTTTTCATTTAATTTCAATATTTTTTTTTGTCCTCATTTGAAGGCAGCAGTGTATCCCACAGTTTCCCCTGCCATTGAATAGGTGCGGTGTGTCACTCTGCCTTAAAGAGCTGCTAACCCTGAAAGAATGTCATTAGTATGGGTTTCAATGGAGAGTTTTAGTGTCAAATCATGGTCTAAAGGCTGTTTCAGAGGCTTTTCCACCCTGGCAAGAATACAATTCTAAAGCTGGTCACTACATACATTGAATATCGGTGCGAAATATCAGCAATCGGCAGCTTCAATATAGAAAACATTGGGCCCATGTTGGCCAAACCCTAGAACTTACAGTCATTCTGTAGTGCTCACCTAAGTTTCAGGCAGTACACATGCGTTGTTCACCATTGAATAACAGCCAGGGGCATTCTTTACTGGTGTTATGGGTACTTGGGTGATATTACCCGGCTGCAGCTCACACCTAGCTGCCTAATGCTCACACCCGTAATTGCAGAAAACTTATCACCAGGACACAAGATCAGGGGGCCCACATGTCACGCTGCATAAAACGGCCTGTCTACCGAAGTGAAACCCGGGCGAAAGAGCTGAGCCGAGCAGCAAGCGGAGCAGCTGGTGCCAGGTGTATCTGCTGTCATTCTGTAGATCTCACCCAAGATTCTTCAGAAGAAACGCAGGGTGAGACTTTTGAGTCCCATGTGCTCCGACATGTGCTCATACTCGCCTGCTGTCGGCCGCCGCTTAAAGGCCCAGGAATGCGCGGAATTCAACTTAGCATGTCGGTGTGAGGCTTCAAAAACAAAGTCACATGAGGATCTCAGGAGACACCCTCATTTGAAATGACGGCGGTGGCAAATGATTGTGCGCTCCTCTGCGATCCTTATCACTTCATATCAGATCACGGGGGGGGGTTGGGAGTTAGTTGGCAGGTTGGCAGGCTGACAGGCGAGTCCCGCAGTCAAATGTTGGCTGATGGTCATGCAAAACGGCAAGGAGCTTCGTCAAGTTTGAAGGTGTAACCGGTGTCATTTGCATCCTTTTCCTGTGCTGGGAACATGTCGTTTAGCTTGCTTTCCTATGTCTTTTTCTTGCTTTATTTTTCACGAGTTGCTCTAGACAATACAGATTTAACCATGTATGCATTTTAATAAGCCTAATGTCCAATGTGTTTTTAGAATTCACTGCTGCTTACACTTCCAACTCAAAAAAAATCAGAATGGATGATATTCACTGTCTGCCTCTCAAGCTGGTAACACTTAACCCTATTGAGCGGACATGTGGTCACCTTATAGATTCAATAAGAAGAGGTATTCAGCCATATCTTGAATGTTCGGTCTGTTTCCAATCATGAATCTTCCTCATAAATGCTCATATCTCATATCTTGTTTATGGGTCACGAGGAGAGGTGAGCTGAAGCGCAGGCAGCAGTCGAGATAGGCAGATGTCAGCTTCTCTTGCATATGTGGTGTATTAATGCAGCACTAAAACCTGTTACAAGTGGGGGGCTGCTGGATGAGCAGCGTATATGATGTGGCTCTCCTCAGGTCATTTCACTACGATGAGCTATCTGACTCCCCCACCCCACCCCACCCCACCCCTCCAAGCCCTCGCTGCGTTCATCCGCATGTGTCGAGGGGGAGGGGGGAGGAAACGAAAAGCTCAGCGTTTTAAGTGTTTACCGTTTGTACCAAGTGGGCAGATTTTTATCTGCGTGGCGCTGCCGGGTCCAGAGTGGGGGGAATAACGCTTTTGAATGCTCAGCCGAATGGGCAACAATAGCCCTGGTGTGCAAACAATGTGGCCCCGGCTCGGGCAGCGGACACAGGACACAGCTGCCAAGGCTCTAGCCCCCCCAGCTCCGGCTCTCCGGCTAGACTCGCTCTCAGTAGTCATCTTTACCTTTGGCACACATGTCATTCTCATAATTTCTTCTCGACATTTCATCAGCAGCGAGCGGTTTAACCCTCAAACCTTTTTAATGTCGTATTGCCTATCTGGAGCCGGATCCAAACGGGCCAGTCTGCCTCACAGGACCAGGAAATTGGTTTGGAGAGGTTCTGTAAATCACCAGGTCCAAATGCGACCCATATGGAATCCCTTAGTGCCCCATCGCAGCCCCAGCACCGAACTTTATCTCTCATTCCAAAACCAGCTGTATCTGGTAGAACTGAGTTTCTCTCAGCCAGCAGATTGTCACCCACAGTACGGTGACGCAGACAAAGAGAGGCCTAGATAGCATGAAAGAGCTTTTATAATATCCTTTATATGTAATACCATGGTTTCCAGGATACTACACTTGTGTCATGCATGGCTGAATTGAAAGGTGTGGATCTGCTCTTGAAAGACCCTTTTTTGGACAGGCACTCTATCCAGTATGTTGTATGAAAGATCCTAGATCAGTGGTTTCCAAACTGGGGGCCCGGGATCTTCAGGGGGTCCCCAGCAAAATGAGGAATACTTGGATTTGATTTATTAGAAGTTAGGCCAATGAGTGAAGGTATAAGGATGACTGTTTTGATCATAGATTTAATTCGCCCCCCTGTTATCTCTCCACCTACAGTATAGACAGTAATGCAATCTTGACAGAATCTTGTCCTTGGGGCCTGTGTATCTATCTGACATGAAAAGGTTTAGGAACCCTTGGCCTAGATGCATATCCGCCTTTTAAAACCAACTGAAATGATTGTAGTCCCCAGGGCTGAAACCTACCTATTTTAGCCTCTTTTTGACTATAATGTCTGCTCTCAAATCCCTAATTTATATTAGCCTAGATTGGCTGAAAATGTGTCCCAGCCTGTCTTGCTGTTTTAACAAAAGCAGGGTGCCGTTGGTACATGCAAGCTCTGCCCCCACACTGATCTGCCCTTGAGCAAGGTAACCAACCAGAATTTCAACAGCGAGACGAAATGTGCAAATTCACGTTTGCCAGTTTCCCATCGTTGCAAATGGTAATGGTGATAGTCTCCTTAGGCCCGAGGGGTTTGTCAATTGCTCCCCATTCTTTTGGTGATACAGCAGACAGGCAAGTCACTGTGAGAACCCCAGCCTCATTTTGAGTGTGTGTGTGTTTGTCGTTGGTTGTTCAAATGTGAGGGTTAGTGCTCCTCATCCCCTCTGTGTTCATTGCAAAGCTTTGGACAGGGGCAAATTAAATCCTCATGGTCTGTTTTTTTATTGTTATGTATGAACACCACTCTGAAGGGAATTTTTCAGGCAGTACACATGCGTTTGTAACCATTGTATATAAGCTATAATACCTGTGAATGTGTTCTTCACTGTGGTTACGGGTACTTTGGTGATGCTGATGGTACCTGGCGGTGCCTCATACCTAACTGCATAACCGTCGCACCCATAATCGCAGAAAAGTATGCCCTTCCTGGTATTTGTTTTGCATGTCACCCACTAAGATGACTCTAACCTTCAACCACTGTTTTGTTTTTTCTGTGTTGCAGGACCGGAATCGGCCCTTTGATGCATTTAGCTTGCACTCTTTGGAGAATTCCTTAATGGATATGATAAGGACTGACCATGACAAAGGTAAACCACACCCTGCCGGTGGCCCACCAATGACTATCGCTGATATTATATGGAGGAATCATTTTGCAGGTTAGGAATATTCATACGTCCACGCTTATTTGGGTTGTTTTGGCTTCATGGGCACATCATCTCTTGATACATTTTTTTGTTCTGTTGCTCTATTTGCCCTCTTTACCAATCCAGTATGGATTATCATTTTCACAGTTTTAAATTAAGATCAATTAACACTTGGCCTTACCTGCAAAATTTTAATTTGTGTGTGTGTGTGTGTGTGTTTGATCATTTGTGCAACAATGTGCACTGCTGTGGTCTTACTTGCAAACTTCACTTTCTCTCCTCTGCCCTTTCTGCCGAACTGAATCACTGAATCAAGTGTTAATGTCATATGATCTGTGCTTCTTTTCCTGGGTGAATATATTGTTGTGAACATGAATGCTGAGTGATTTCTTTTAGCAGTACATTTGTGGTTTATACTGTGATGTTTGGTTAGAGAGACAACATGTTATTATTCTCCTGACGTCTTGATTTGCAGTCCAGCTCCTGATCTTCACACATGGAAATCGGAAATGGCGTCATACTCCCTGCTTGATTACTGTTTGTGTGTGTACGTGATTGTGTGGTTGCACGTGCCAAGATTGAGCCAAAGCCCAGAAGCTCAAGCCAATATCTCTAAGCCATCCTGATACACAGAAAAAAGCAGTGAAGAGCGGACTCAGATAGATACAAATGTAACAGCTCGCTTTGTTTTATCACAGAGAATTTATGAAATGAGGAAAAACAATGTTGTTGTAATGCTAGGGAATCTTTCCACACACCGCTTTAAGCCCATGCAATGTACGTCAGACTTCTTCAGCCAATATTTTGCTGGCGTAGGTGACGTGCCTATTGTAAAAACTCTGGATCCAGTTGGTCAAATGGGACCCTGTCAGGTTGGGTGTTGTTTATTTTTGCCTCCCCCCCGCCCCCTGTCTTAACAATGGAAAGATTGGTGGAGTGGGGATGTGATGAACACAGCCTGTCGCTTTCTCATGCGCAGCGTCTGTTTTTCCAATCGTGTGTTGAGAGAGCATTGTTTCAGCGAGACGGTCATCCTGGCCCAGCCTAACTTCACTGGAAAGGGGCGGGAATCTCCTGCAAACCTTCCCTTTTGATTGTATATCAAAGCAAGACGGAGACAGGGGAGAGAGCAGGGAGGGTGATTGGTGAACACGGGCCTACATTCCTGCCTCTCTCGCGCCTTGTTTACCCCCTCATCGTCATGTAAACAGTGTGGGGCTTGCTGGGAGCTACCGGGCCGACCACAGAGCGGCTCCACCCTGCTCTCCACCCTAGACTGGCCTTGTGGGCCTACCTACCCACTGTCTGGAAACGGCCCCACGCCTCGGCCCTGGCACCCGTCCCAGGCCTCGGTCTGCCCAGTGATCTACAGCAAGAACATGAGCTGTTGATGTCATTCTCCCCCGAGCAGGGGGTGACACACATTACCACACAGAACCCCCCCCCATTTGATACGGTTTTGTCCCAGGACCCCCATATGGGAACATTTTTGTGGTTGTTGATAGTGAAGCCTCTCATTTGAAGTCATTCTTATACATTCTCTAAGTGGGATAATTCCCAGCGAATTCAATCGTAGTGAACTTAAACTATTCCTTCTTTTCTTCGGGACTAACTTTAAGAACCACTGGCCTAGACCAGTGATTGTCAAGTGGAGACAGACTAGATAACGCAATGTTTCTTTTCTAGTTGTTCTTAGTCCACAACCATCGTGCCCACTTTGAGGACACGACGCACCAGTTGAGAACCACCAGTCAAAACTAACTCACCCAGTAGGCCCAGTTTGTGCATTCCCAACCGAACGGGTCCCACCCACCAACCATTCCATCACAGACATTTCTCGCATACTTCTCATTGTGACTGGAATAGTTGTTTTTCCTCGAGTGTTTTATGAGTCCCTGTGTGTGTGTGTGTGTGTGTGTGTGTGTGTGTGTGTGTGTGTGTGTGTGTGTGTGTGTGTGTGTGTGTGTGTGTGTGAAGCACTTGTAGTGTGATGCGAATGAGAATTGGCGGGGTCTTCTACAGAGGGTGAGAGGCGGTGACACCCCCCCTCTCTTAGTCGGAGCGGGGAGAAGGGCAAGGCTCTCTAGATTCAACTTGTTGTTTTGTCTGAGCGCTTGTTTGGAGAGGAGTCGGTCCAGCTCGAAAGGGTGTGTAGACGTGTGTGTGTGTGTGTGTGTGTGTGTGTGTGTGTGTGTGTGGGGGAGACTTCTCTGTGAGAATGACAATTAATTCTTGCAATCCTCTCCAACTCACTAAATGCTCATTACACACATTGGTCTGCATGTAGTTCCTGAACTGGGTCAGCTGAGCTCACGTGTGGCACACCCTCACACCCAACACACACGCCTGCACACACACACACTCTCTCACACGCACACCAGAGAGCCTCCCCTTGGCCTGGAAAAACACCAGCCATTTGAATGACAACAGCCACCACCACTGCAGCTAGCAGAGTCGAAACTGCGGTGCGACACACACACACACACACACACACGCACAGAGGGTATACACATCCAAATTGTTTCTGACATGTAAATCAACTGTGACATTCCATGCAAAGCGCTCCCACCTCACACACACACACTCTCCCAGGCTGTCACTCGCCCCTTGCCAAATGCCGTCTTCGTCTTTGGCGTGGACGGCCCAACAGACACGCTACTGTTTCGTCAGCATGCAGCCACTCCCCGCACACCGGCTCTTGATGTTGTCACTAACCCATCAGGATACTCCAAAGTGTGTCTAAGTCCTCATGTGAGCACTGTGTGTGGATCCCACCCCACCCCCAAGCGCTCTCTCTTTCTCTCTCTCTAACACACACACACACACACACACTCCCTCAGCTGGTCTGTCTCACATGATCTTACCCATGCCCCTCTGTTACCGATTGCATTGTCTCTTTGTGTGCGAGACTTCAGCTTTCACAGGGTTGAAATTGATTAACTCATGTTTTAAATCACCTTGAATTTAAGCTCTGCAGCGCCATGTAAGCTACTGCAGCTGCCGTTTGTTCAGAAAAAGCCAACGAGTTTAGCTTTGAACAAGCAGGTTTTCATCCATTTCACGGCGTGTGTTGTGATCGGGCATCGGCGGTCATGTGCAGGTTAACGGCGCGTATGAAGCATAATGTTATTGTACAAGATAGCAGGCGCAGGCTGTAAATTTTAGTGGTAGTTGAGGGAGAGCAAATAGCGGTGCTGTTTGCCTTTTGTGCGCTTGTTGACAAGAGCATCGGTCAATGGATAAGAGTTGACACGCAGGTTTTTTATCAGGAGGAAAACAAGAATTGCAAGCACAGCACAGGTCAGATGAGTTGCAGTCTGATTAGGCAAGGGTGCTTCAATACTAGGAGGGCCAGGGAGGTGGTCTTACTTTTTCTGAAACCTTATAAAGAATCGATCACAAACATTACTTTTTCATCTCTACTCCACTAAGGTTTCAGTGTAAAGGTCTCCAGTGAGGTTTAAGTTAAGGGTAAACCAGAGAGAGCCAGGTTTATTAACAACTTCTTAGGTAAAGGTTGTGACGAGTTCCGGCGTTGGCTAGAAAGTAACGACCCTGCTTTGTTTAACTCGATCCTTGGAGAATGTTTGTTTGGAAGAGGAGGACTGAGGTCTTTGTGGACTCTTGGCATCGTCCCGGGTCAGACAGGGGTCAGAGCAGCTTAACCTGGGGTGAAAGACCAACCTCTGAAACAGTTGGTCGGGCCCGAGTGCGGCTGACGAGCTGGACTTGACCGCTTAACCTTTAGTTAAGGTTAAGCATGTAGTTAACAACTCCTGAGATGATGATCAACAGCAGAAGGATGCCCCTGCACTTTAAACAGCCAGTAATGACTGGGAAGAGATAAGGCGATGTGTTTGTTGGCAGTGTTAAAGGTTAGATCACACCCTGCTTCCAATAAACTACAGTGTTAGAGTGGTATGTTTGTTATGGTGGAAAATTCGTGACTCCTGCAAAGCATGACTGAGCTAATCCAGTCCAGACAAAAAAACAAGTCCAGGCTTGTTTTGTCTGTGAAAATCATGGTTTGTCCAGATCTCATAAGCCATGAAATACTATTCAAAGCACAGCCATCGCTGCCAAGTTGTGCATCGGGCTTAATCTGGGAAGCAAAGTCTCTACGATGGTATGAATTGCTATCATAGTTCATCTTTATTAAACATTAGATAACAGCGGATGGTCACAGTAAAGGATTGTCATTTCTCTTAAGATCTGTCAGCTCGCAACACTTTTGGCTTCTACGTCTAGAAATCTGCCCTAACCATGCAGTCGTGTTTTATATATCGTGCTTTATATAGTTTTACATGTTCAGGCTTGATAGCTAAATGAACTTTGGACCCGATGTGATAATCTTGTCCAGGGCTCTTGGGTACAGCTAGACCTATTATGAAGGGAAAGAAGTAAGCCACGATGACAGACAGGAACACACAGACTGTCCTCTGACCAGCTTTTCTAACAAAACCATCCATCACACTCAATCCTTCCAGTCATGTGGTGGGTGTGTGCAAAACACATGCCCCTCACTGGGTTTCGCTGTCTTGGACTGATTGTTTTTTTCCCTCCCCTTTCTGCTAGAGTAGTCTTGATAATTGAAGGTTTCTTTGACAGTAACCAGCAAGAGTGTGACTTTGGGGCACCCTGCTGCTGAGGTGTTTTTTTGTCAGGAGGGCTAACATTTCCACACCTCGCTGTTGGCACGCCCGCTCCGCTCTCCCCTCATAACTGCTGCCGGGGCTTTTTTTTTTTTTTTTCCTGCAGCAGTTATTGGGGGGCTTTAATACGTGCTGTTATGTGGAACAGAGGGAGCGAAACGTGGCCAAGGCAGTTGAGGAGAGCTCCAGGTGGGACGCAGTCGGCGGCATCAGCCGCATGGAATCTAGTGAAAGTTTAACCGTTTCGGACCAAGACTCTTAAATGCAGCACTAATGTAGCCCTCAATAGTTTGTGGTGAAGTTGGTCCACGTAGAACTGTGGTTCCAAACCTACTTTTACTCCGATCCCTCAAACCCTGTGCCCCCCTGCGCCATAATATAGGCAGGACCCCATGGTGTGTGCATCTTAAAACCACACATTACACATAATTCACACCAAGAAAGCAAAAGCAGGATTCAATGTCATACTCTACTTTATTTTCTGGCCGGATTTCTGGCTTTCAAAACTCACTTTCTGGCCCGTACACCCCCAGCCCCACCCTCGCATTTTCAACTGCTCAAAAATGGAGGACAGTGCTATGATACATTTCGTTCTCATGCCAAAAAAGCAAATGAGAAAGCAGTATTATTTTGCACATTTATATTTCTGGCAATTACAGGCCACTGTAAACTGTGCCAGAGACCTGTCAATGTTGGTGCAGTTCCTTGGTTTCTGCGAGGTCGATAAAAGACATAAATTACTTATGAGAAATAATATTAACAAACAACTCATTTTGTCCTGGCTTCTTGCTCTCTCTTATCTGATTCCTTTACTGCAACTTCTCTGAAGCCTCATGCCCCCCACGCTGAGAACTTTGCAACACTCCCAGGGGCTCCTGGGTCCTGAATTGGTGGCCACTGGCTATGTCCAGCAAATCCAGCCCCTGCTCTTTATCCCATTTCCACCGAAGCGGTCACGGCGAGGTCATTGTCCAGCCTGCAGATTGTCAGGCGCGTGAAGGGGAGGTGTTGTTGGCTCCGTGCCTAAGGAACGGGATGGCGTGTCTGCCCAGGGGCCGGGCTGCTGCCCGGCCATCACGGGGAGGTTGAGAATAGCCCAGGCTCTCGGTGCGGAAATGTCACCAGAACAGCAGTGGCAGCAGCAGCAGCACCCCGAGGCCCCTCAGGCCACGCCACTCAACTCTAGGGGGAAGCAGATGGCACATGCCCAGAGCTATTTTGAGGCTTTCAGGAGGGCAACTGTCCCCCTCCATCACCCAAAAGGGCTAATTTAGAGGGAAAGGCAAGCATGGACCGCAGCTATTTACAAGAGAGTGTTTGTTGCGGCTTTGGTCCTCCTAGCAGCAAAACCAGGGTTTTGAGCGTTGGCTGAATGCTTTGAGTGTAGTGCTAGTACTAGTACTAATGTGTAATGTAATAGGCTACTTTATTGGTCCCCTTCACAGGGGAGGTCAGAGGTCAGGGTCAGCTACAGAACAACACCTCTGGAGCTGGTAGGGATTCCGTGTCTTGCTCAAGGACACTTCCTTGGTTGGATGCTTGTCGACATGGGGGTTTGAACCTGGGTCTTTAACAACAGTCCACCCTGCTGCCCTGTACTAGACACATTTACCAATACACACGATCTGATGTAACTATCCCTTGGGGCCGTTTAACTCGGCCTACGTAAAAACCTGGCTTGGCTCTTAAATGAAAGGGTGGTGAGATGGAGAAAGTAGTGAATGCTTTGAGAACTTTCTAGAGAGTTGGAAAATCCTCAGCCTCAGGACACAGCGCTGGCGGTTCCTGTTGCTGAGTGTGTCTATTCTTTCTCAACATAATGCTCATTTACTCATGTTAATCAGTGGAACACTGTCACGCATGTCCACGTGTTTAAGCGTGCGTGTGTGTGTATGTATGGGCTTGTCACACTGCATTTGGCCCCTAAGCCCTACTGTTGCGTGGATTATGACTGGCTGAGAAGAGTGGGGAAATCCACATCTGTTGAGCTGTAGGGAGGCCGTCCCCTTGTCCTCCAGGTCTAACCAGGTCTAACTGCTAGTTCCACTCTTGTTTGCAGGCCAGGAAGAGGCCCCATCCCATGTCCCGCTATCTATCTCCTGTGGCCAAATTTTGAAACTTTTGACATGACATCTTGTTTGCGCCATACCAGCTTGCAACACGCAGCCGTTCTGTCTCTCACAGCCCGTGCTATATATAGGCATACCTACGCTAGCAGTAAAACAAGATATCTATCCCAGCTGAACCCCCCCGACCTCTTTCCCCTACAACCCCCCAACGTGGACACTGAAGTGACACTTGTGAAATGTGTTAACTGCAGATGTGGATGAGCTAGCTCACAAAAGTCCTGCCCGGTTAAACCCAAATGTTAGTTAGCCCAATGTCTGTTGGGTTATCGATGTGAAATGCATTTCAGTGAAAATGTCTGGTTGCTTAACCTTCCTCAGATGACTCAAGGTAGGCTGTTTGCTTGCTGTCTGTTGGGTAAAAAGCTGCTGTAGGCGTATTTTGACAGAGGGCCCTAATTTTAAGTGGTTAGGGATAAAGGGTGTGCCCCTGCGGCTGTCACTGTAAATAATGTTGACAGTGAGACGGCAATATTTTGTCCTCAACGAGGTAGGCTATTTCTGCCCCGGCTTAAGTGTATTTTTCTTGTTGTTGCCCGTACGGATAGGATGACAGAGACAGGGGGTACCAGGAATTGACTTCCACTTAGCACCCCCTTCCTCCCCAAGAAAGCACAATGACAGACGGGCCCTCGTAACACGCACACAGTGTCACCACAGCAGAATGCACGCTCTGTCGAATTCCTCGCATTATAGCTGCCTTTGTTTACGTGTGTGCGCGTACGAGATCTGTGACAACGAATGAATGCCTGTTTCCACCTTGTTTTCCACATCCATCTTCTGTGGTCGTCTTTTCCGCCATTGTAACACGCAGGGTAAATTTATTGTTTATTCATTTCATGTCACACATTTCATGTTGGCTGGCATTTTTCCATTGCCTACAATAGAATGGAACATTAAAATGAATTGTCTCTCAACAGGGTGTTTTATATCAGTCGTTTCCATGTTTTCCCTCTTTTGTAAATTTTTTTCTTTTTTTTCCTCTACAGGACGCATGGGCCTTAACTTTCATCATCCTGGAGCAGACCACATAATGCCATTGAACAGTAAGTCACATTTTATTGTAGTACCCATGATCCGATTTGATTGCTTTAGTTCGACAGATATATGTGTTGTTACTGCTGCCTTCTGTCCTTTCGTGTTTGGGAAAAACAAAGAATGGGAAGTATTGACGGGCGAATGCCATGAAACACCTACGCCTTATACACAAACCTTAACCTCTGGGACCCATGCCAGTGCACACTGGGCACAGCTGCCCACCCTTTGCTAAGCCCCGGATTCCCTGCCAAGCATTGGCTCCTGACACCATAAACCTAGGACAGACCTCTTAGCACGGGGGGAAAACACAGTTGACCCGTGAATAGCACTTCTAAAAATACCCCGACCTGTAAGACTAGATTCCCCTCACTGTCCCACCAGCCGGCAGATGACAAACAGCCACAGGAGACAAGCCCAGAGAGAGAAATCAGCCTGCTGTCCCATATGCCGCCTGGAGGTCACAGGGTACCAGGTCACCAGGCCCTGCCTTTCCAAGTAGTCTTCATTTGTTTTGGGGTGGGGTCATTTCAGAGGTTTGACGCTCTCTTGGCTTTTCCATTTTCTAGTTCTGACAGAGGGCAAGAAATTGTTTTTCTCGGTTTTATCAAAACCTCAGTGAAGTATCGAGACTGTCTGGAGCGGCTTGTGATGATCACACAGATCTGTGAAGCTCTGGGTTCCTCTCTGAGCTTCTCAACTCGCCATGTTTAGTCGGCCAACGGGGCTCAGGAAAAAGGAAGATGAGAAAAAAAGAGGCAAAGGGGGAGAACGTCCAACCTAAAAAAAAAACCTTTCCTGGTGAATCAGTTTCTGCTGTCACGTCTTGACGACTGTATGCAGTGCTCTCTTCTCATTTTGTTCTTTTCACCATTCGTCCCCCTGGAGTATGTGTCTCGGATTGATGTTAAACTGTTGTGTCGTGGGATTACGCTCAAGCAAGCACAGATCTGCCCAGATCTCCCACGTCTGTCAGAATTGGCCCTCTCCGCCGCGGCTTGTGATGTGTGTAGACAGTGAAGCTTTGGTTTCAACTTAAAAGTGCTTTACTTAGTGTTTCTCCTTCATTTAGTCCCGTTGGCTTTGAGGCTTCAAGCTGTGAGACGCTGCGAGGGCTCCACTTTCTCGGGATGGTGTAGCACTTTAAGTAAAGATAAAAGGGTGGAAGGCAGCAACCGTAGGTCCACAATCTCGATTTTATGGGTGGTGCAGTTCAATAGACGGCCTCTTAGTAGAAGTGTTTGAGGCCTCCTCTTTGCTGTGTGTGACAGGGCTTTGAAGCTGAGCAGAGCAGCCGACAACAAACTCATCATGCCCAGAGGAATCACCCAGCTCCCTTTCAAACACTCTCTCTCACTCACTCTCTCTTACAGTTTGAAGTTAGTGCCATTGCCTTCTTCTCACCCCCCCCCCCCCCCCTTTTTTTTCCCCTTCCTCCTCTCCCCCTCGGCCTGTTTTCTCCCTCACCGGGGCGCCTGACACTTTCCCAACACTCCGTTCCTCCATCTTGCCCCGGTTGCTAGGCGCCTTTGTCTGCACCGAGGCTAGACGGCGAGAGGGCAAAGCTGCGGAGAGACAGGCTGCCCCGGTTCGGATTGGAGAGCCAGATCGCTTTAATGAAAACCTAGCCGAGAGAAGAGGCTCACAGACAATATCTCCTCCAGGAGAAGCCGGGGAGGCGAGGCACACAATGGGGCTCTCACAATGGAAAGGCCCATATTGGTTTTTGAGGAGAAGACAGTCTGCTCTGTGACTGATGAGTTGAGAGGAGCGAGAGGGTCTGTTTAGTACTGTATTACCCCTCCTGCTGTTTGTTGGAATTGCAGCCTCTTAAGCCACATTTTGCCTCCTCTTTGGTTTGCATTTGAGGCACAGCAAGACTCCAATTGAGCTTGTTTTGTGGGGAAACACAGAGATTACAGAAACACTTGCACACAATCCTGAAACAATATGTGGTGTTGTTTCATGCAAAACTTAAGCTACGTTATTTCTTATTAGTCCGAGACTCAATTTCTGAAATGCCTAAAATCCCAACCCTACCCCCACCTATGAGACCAATGGAATTCACAGTTAACCATTCATTATTAAAATTAAAACAAATAGAAAAACCTAGAAAGAGGTAGATCATTTTGAGTACTAGCACATGACCGGTTTATTAGATTTGAGTGATGTCATGACGGTCTTATCAGGGAGTGCTGTACCTTTGCCCCACAGTAGATCGAGATCACCTCAGCCCCGACACCTTAGCCTCCTCTGCTCTGCCCCCCCCCCCCCCCACCCGCCCTCTCTGCTTGTTATCCTCCCCTTGCAGAGCCCCGAGGCTGCCAGCCACCTCCATCCCCTCCCCTCCTATCCTGTGGGAAGTTTCCACTCTCTTGCCTGACCTGAACGCAGCTCTTAATATTTCACCAAGGCCATGATAATGACTAACCGGCCCTCGCTCGGCCCTCGCTCGGCCCTGCGCGCGCCGCTTTATGGCCTCATTCATGAATATTCGCAGAAGATTAGCACGGAACGAGAGCCATCGTGGCTTCATTAAGCTGAGATTACGATCTCCGGTTATAGCCGTCGCATTATGCTGCTGGATATCTCGCCCATTTCCGTGCCTAAACCTCGCCCGTCACCCCCCCCTTCCGTCCTCCGCACAGCATCTGCATGCATCTGTTGCCAAGGCAGGTGCGGCAGGTTTACCGTGGGCCGGTGCCAGGCTGTAATAATCACTCTCCTCCCATTGCCGAAGCTTAGGTGTGGCCATCTGTGGTTTCACTTTTGCCTTAGAGATGTTCCTGGTTTGGTTTATTTCCACGAAACCCATGTCTCTGTATCTCTTTCCACCCCTTGTCCCTCCCTCCCCGACCCCGTCTCTCCCCTGTGTCTGTCTCTCCCTCCCCCCCACTGTGCTGACAAGCAGCCCGGAGCTATGGCCGCAGAAGAGGTAACGTGTGGCGTTTTATCTGGGGTTCTGCTTGCCATAATGACGGGGGGCATGAGCGTAAATTGCCGGCTCTCCGCGCCGTCTCTCTCCGAGGCCAAGGGGGGTCTCCGTGTGGTGTCACTCTCTGCTTTTCATCTGTGCCGTGATTGAATGGAATCATATTAATTTTGATGCACTTATTTTTTTCCACATCATTGCATTTAATCAAGACGGGGCCAGGGTTCACCGAATCTGTATATATGAACTTTGTCCTGCTTAATGGCGAGAGGAAAAAAAATCTGTCTGCCAATTTTCTTTTCTCTCTATTCTGAGTCATTGTGCTACCTGTAATGCTATTTATACAGACATGGAAATCTCTATGACTATTTCATGTTAATTCATTATGAATGAGTGCAGTCATTTCCACTGGCCTGCTGTCCATGGTGCAAATCAGGGATGTTGGCATATTGCAACTGCATGCCACTGATAATGAAAAATAACTGCAATTCTACTGAAAAGCAAAGACAAAACTTGATCTACAATGTGCTGACAGTAAATGGCTCAATGTCCTCCAGCATCCTTGATACTGCCACCAATTGAAAACTAAACCGTTTCAAGGTGCAATTCAGAGCATGTTTGGTCGGAGCTCTCCCATGAATTTTTAGGGTTCCGTTGAGGAAGTATGCTGACTCAGAAGTGATTCATCTCCCGAATGGCAAAGATGGGTGCTGCCAACATGGCTCATCTCTGATTTGAAGTGTCTTAACTAATTCTGTCTTTCTTCAGCGAGGAGGAAAGCTGTTGTGTGACATTTGGTAATGTCACTGCAATATTGGGCTTGGGTTATATGTTTTAGTTTTAGTGTGGTAAGGCTGGCTACGTGCAGTAAATAACGGCAGAATTAAATTGCTTTCAATAACGGAATGAATAAACACACACTGCAGTCTTTGGTGAGGTGCTGGTATCGGCAGCATCAATTTACACAGGAAGGATAGGAAGGAATACCGCTTCCTATGTAAGAATTAAATTGCTTACCACATTTACAATCAGATCTCAACCCTGCTAAAGAAAGAGAGCCATTCTCTCATGTAGATGTGGTTCTACTGCATAGATTTACATTTTGGCCAACAGCACCACAATCAAACACTAGCTTGAGAGATCGGGGAGACATGGCCAGACCTGTGGAAGCCTCCCAGTGGGAAACGTGGCTTGTTTAAACCTCCACAGGTCTGATGTGTCCGGCTAGGTGAGAATGCTGCAGCCTTGCTCGTTACTGGATGATGAACAGTCCCTCCACTCTCATTGTTATGCGCTCCATTCCAACATGTAGCCCACAGACCTTCCTCACTGTGAGGATTAGGAGTGGGACTCACCAGCAAGTTCCCAAGACTACATTATCATGATACTAGGACTATGCTTGCAGTTTGCTAATGTGATATATTTTGATTTAGTTTTTTTACTTTCTTTTTATTCATTTATTGCAATTATAATTAAATTATACCTATGGGGAAAGAATCATTAACTTAAACCTTCAACGTATGACCAGCAAACTTAGTCATAAGTTGAAGGTTACTTGGCCTCAGTGTATTATATATAGATTGGAAGCAAGGCAGACAATCATCTCACACTGTTGAAAGACTGAGAGTTTATTCAGCATGGTGTTGGTGATCTCTATCCAATCGGATTGTGCTACTATAACTGTTCCCAGTGACGATCAGAAAGAATTCAGCGCTCACTCTGTCTCTCATACCCTCCTCCTCCTCTCTCACCCTTTTTACTTCACACTCTTTTACCTCTCTCTCTTCCCCCCGGTATCCCTGCCTATCCTCCTGGTCTCCTTCTCTCTTGCTCTCCGTCCAGGTCGTTCCTCTCTGTTTCCCTTTGAGGATGGTTTCCTTGACGAAGGCCACGGTGACCCCTCCATGACCCCGGGCCTGAACTCGCCAACCCGCTGTCAGAACGGAGAGAGGATGGAGCGCTACTCCAGGAAGGTCTTTGTTGGCGGCCTGCCCCCTGACATAGACGAAGGTAAATGGTGGATTTTTTTACAGTTCTATATCCAGGTAAGGGTTTGGGCTTGGCACTATGCTGAGTTGCACAATAGACCTGCTGCAGATTCACTGGTACACACTGGTACAGTTCCTTCTTCGACATTCAAGTTTGACAGCTAACTTGCGTTCTGAAAAAAAAAAAAGAACATTTCTTTGGCTCTGCCCATTGAGGTTGAAGTTTCAAGTTTTATTTGTCATGTGCACAAGGTACAGGGTACACAGTACAAAGAAACTTAGGAACCTACAAGTAGTATTAGGAGCAAGCATTGTACAGAAAAAATAAAAGACAGTGAAGATTATGAAATATGTCAAATATATACAGTCAATAAAAAATATATACAAATATAGCCGCAAGCGGCAATTGCGGGGTCCAAGCACAATTTGAAAAGACAGACAAAACAGAAGGTAGAAAGACACACAAAAGCTGACAGGTTGTGAAGATCAGACACACACTCTGTTAGTTAAGGCTTAGCACCAGCTTTTGTGTTGGCCCGTGACTTCTGTAAAGCTCATCATTTCATTGCAACCACATTGTTGAAGTTACTCACAATGGCCAGACTTTCTATTAGAACATTAATCAATTTATCAAACTATTTGCAGCTGCACATTTCCATCTAGTGTGTGCTCAGTTTTCAAGAATTTTTGGGCTGTTTACTAATTAAGGTATGGCGATTTAAAAAATCATCAAAATCATCTGACTGTGATCCCACAGTGTTGTCCTCCTAAGAGGAGGACAACACTGTGGGATCACAGTCAGTTTTTGCTATAACAGAGGGGGGCGACGTCAGAATCGGGGGTAGGTATCAGTGTACGAAAGATTTATCTGACTTCAGCCGACATGTCCTGAAAATTTCAGCTCTCTAGGACATACGGCTGATTTTTAATGAATTTTTGAAGTTGTGACTTTAATACCAATGAAGATTTGGTTATTATGCAATAAGCCATGCCCACTTTCATCAATAATGACCAAATTTCATGGATCGACTTGGACATCATCCTAGAACACACTTCTCAACATGTGTTTCAAATTTTGGCTTAATTAGATGAATGGTTAATGAGTTATGGCCAATTTAGTGTTATGGCGTGTTTCGTTAAACGTTTATTGGTTGATAAAAGCCAAACGATTTGACCTATCGATAACCTTTATACAACTTTGAAAGAGGACGGTCCCAAACCAAGTTTCATGTGAATTGGATAAATAGCCTAGGAGGAGTTGCGAAAAAAGTGTTTCTTAAATAATTCAAAATGGCGGACAATGCAATATGGTGGACATTGAAAGTGATATATGGGTTGGACTCAGCACATTCCAAAGAATCTAGGAACACAAGAATCTACGACACACAGTTCAGAAGTTATTGGCCAAAACGTAAAGTTGCTTGTTATAGCGCCACCATCTGGCCAATGTGCATGGGCTGCCTTGCCTGAGTAGTGGTGGGCCGTAGGAGCCCACCTGCCAAATATGGCTGCTGTAGGACTTACGGTTTCTGAGCTGCAGATACTTTTAGCGGAGAAAAAGAAAGAAAGAAAGAAGCAGAATAATTCCAGCAAATACAATAGGGTTCCAGCACTACGTGCTTGGACCCCTAAATATAAGATACAAAGAATAACTCAACCAATAAGATTATTTCTGCCTCCAGAGCAGCTCTGCCTTCGAGAAATGTTTGTATAACTAAAAATCCAATCTGCAGATTCTGGGTCAACTGCGGTATTTTCATGGCTGCCTATTTTATGGTGTTCTAAAGTGGGCCAGCAGTGTGCCTCCAGGGAAGCTGATAAACTAACCAGGTACACTGTGGTCCTGCCATAAGGCTGCCACTCTCCATGACAGATGCGGCAGTTGTTTCCACAAAGTGTGAAGAGTGCCTAAGGGGTTAACGTTAATATGGAATGTTTACTTTCTTGTGTGTGTGTGCCCCTACTAAACAAGGACATGTACTGCACATTGTGCACGGGCACACACAGACACACAAAAACATCCCGGGTTGATGCACAATACGTGCCCTTAGCCGGTTGAAATATTCATGAGTTTCCACAGCACAGTCTGCCCAGTGAATACTGGATGTGTCTGGCCTGTGTTCCTGTTTAATGCAGTGGCTACTCCTGCAGCGGGAACACAGCAAAAATAGAAACTGTGTCTCTCTCGGCATCGATGCCCGACTGTTTGGCTCGGGTTGACTGCACAGCTTCCTCGACACGCATATCACATGAATGAATTGTTGCCGTGATATATTGCTTTACGAACACAGTATCCAAGTCTGTTTTTTCTCTCCTTTCTATTTTTATAGATGAAATCACCAACAGTTTCCGTCGCTATGGGCACCTCGTGGTGGACTGGCCCCACAAAGCAGAGAGCAAGTCCTACTTCCCACCTAAAGGTAATGACAGCTTGTGTTTTCTGTATTTTCCCATCAGTGTCTACAGCAATAGGTATCACCTCTGGTGTTTTTCACCGTCGTAGAGTTTTGCGAAGGGGTCATATTACCCAGAATTCATGGCTCCTGCCGGGCAAGCATGGAGGTGTCTGTTTATTTGAGCAACCCCCTGTAGCCATCTCACAGAAGGAGTTGCAAAGAATACACACACACGCACGCTCACATAGAACTCCACTGCAGGCCGCCAAAGAGTCTTGAACACTTTGACCGGAGAAGCGTTTGTTTGAATGAATACCTGAGGAGTGTGAAGGTTTCTCTCCCGGTGCGCAGCCTCTCCGGTGTCATTTGGGCAGGTGATGAGAGCAGCGCCGTCCCCTTCCAGGCCCCTACATCACTCCCTCTGGCCTGGGAGCTGCTGTGTGTCATATTAGGGAAGCTATTAACAACGCTCTGGAAATAACTGGCATTCCATAGGCAGATGGTAATACACTGCATCTGGACGAGCTGTGAAAAACTGCCAGTTTCTCCCCCGCTCTCATTTTTCAATATCCCTGTATTATTATAATTTTTTTTTTTTAGCTTGGGAGGATTATTTTGAATAGGCTTGGCTCCACTAATATCCAAAGCCAGGGAGGGAAAAATGCGGCATCCTTTTAGGGGAATGAATGAGCTTGTGGGGGCTGGAGGACGCCGCCATGTAAGGGGAGGAGACAAGCGTGACTGGTGAAGAGTGTATAATTCATGTCTTCCTCTAATTTTACATGTGTCATAATGTGGTAAGGTTGCATAGGCCTTTGCAAAAGCCCTTAACCCTACTCTTTTGTTTCAAAAAGACAAACTCCAAGGGAAAGTGCTGAAATATCCTGTTTACGCTGCACTGTGAACTAGCCACATTAGCTAGCGAGTGTGCTTGGACAGATGCCCGGTGGCAGAGTTCTTAGCATTAATAGCTAGAGGGTTGACAGAGCAAGTGCACATCTGCATGATTATGAGTGTGTGTGTGCGCGCGTGCACGCGTGTGTCACGTGGGCTGTGTAACGGGTGATTTACAGATGTGGGATTCACATCAAGAGGTTGTTGACCTCTCCTCGTGTTAAATGTCCTTCCAAGCTTGACCGAATGGAAGATAGTCGTCACTTTCCGTCCTGCTCCATATTAAACTGCCGGTTATGTGTCTCTGCACAGTTATGAAAGTGTTTTTGGTTTAGGGATGACTCATGTTGTGGCTCTGTCAGACTCCAGGGGCAGGGCAAGGCCCATTCAATACTAGGATTGGACTAGCAACTTGGATGGAACTAGGAGATGGGACTGGAATCAACTTACTGTGTGCCATTTGAGAACTCATATAGTGTATTTTGACTTGCACTTACCTTTAAATGATTATGGTTTCATTTTTGCTTGTGCACATTGTCATCAACGCTGCTTTCCCTGTTTGGATCTCTTCTGGCCAGATATGAGGTCAGAGTGAGATGTGGAGAAGCCGATCAAGATCAACCAGTCTACAGAAAACTCATTCAGTCTTGACAGCTTCAAATAAGTTTAAACACGAGAACACTTCCAAGTTGTCGCTTTAAACCATCAAATTGTTCCAACAGTCGTTCCCATATGATGTAGCTGCAGCATTAACGTTACTGGCAGTGAGAAACCCTTTCCCTTGCTTCCAGGTTGGAACTCATGTTCTGTTTCTGTCTCTCCCTCTCTGTCTTTGCCTGAGTGATGTCATGGCGACCAGCGAGTCGCCATGGTGCTGTCGCTCACACCTTCTCATATCGCCCAACGCCGTCATCACCGGCGGCAATGAGCTTGAAATGTTAGGGAGCTATTTCTGTCCGTGACGGGGGATAGGAGGAGGAGGAGGTGATGGTGGCTGCTTTTAGGTTAATGTGTCTGTGCGCTGGAGTCTGAACACTGGGAGCTAAGCTGGTGTAAATGCTTATATTCACCTCATACGGGAGTAACAAAGCGAAGCAACGACTTGGAAGTGCTCATGTGTTCGGACTCGTTTGTGTAGTCTTTGTTTGCTCATGATCAGCTTTTTCACACTTGCCACACATGCACTCATGTTTTACAGCAAAGCAAACACTGCAATGCGTACCACAAATAAAAAAAATCCAGTAAGCAGCAGAGTCATGAGGTTTTAAGCATTTGAAGTTTCCCTACACTAGACTGCAGGTATACCCTTGTTGGTGACATCAGAATTATTTAGTACACCTGAAACCACCTGAAAGCTGAGGTGAATGGTATTTTCAACTAGGAGGCTTGTGTTTACTGTCTTTCCCATATGATGTGAATGCAGCAAGAGAGTGCCCCCCCCCCCCCCCCCCCCCCCCAAAAAAAAAAAAAATGGTGGCAGAGGAGAGCTGCGGCGGGGCGATGGTAGTGGTATTACGTTCTACTACACTGCCCATGCCCATGCCTGGATTTATGTTTTCACCCTTGTGTCAGGATTATATCCAGTGAGTGACTTCTCCAAATAGAGATGATTAGCGACGCTTCATCTCATTTCATTTCACCCCCACCTCCCTCATTCTATCTGTGTCTGCTCTAGAAAATGCTCCGATGCCTCGGGGCCCATATTTGTTTTTTTAGGAGAGCAGATGTTTGTGTCTCCCTCCGTCCACCTTGCCAAGCCCTCTTCTTCTTCTTCTCCTCCTCCTCCTCTCACCTCATCATATAAACCGCTGTCAGCAAAGGGTTTATTATTTACATTCAGTGGCGGAGTTACTGCCCTCTGCAGATTTGTCTGCTCTCTCTCTTCTTTCTGTCTCCTCTAAGTCTCTCTTCTTCCCCTCATAGGATATATAGCGTACACCGTGGTTTGGCTCCGTCTCTGCTTATCACTGAAAAACTCTATCCAGACTTTTGGATCAGGCTTATGTGTGTGTGAGCGTGTGTGTGCATGCCTCTGCTCATGTATGTATGCTGCTGTGAAGGCAGCTCTCCTTACTACTCCCATGTTTTAGTGATAGGGAGTGTCTGATTTATTTCTTGGTAATCCTAGTCGCTGGGCCTGCGCTCAGGGGTCCAGGTCGGTGCCCTCACCTAGGGGGAATAAATCTGCAGACACCTGTCAGTTGCTGAGTTTGAGAAGATACGCCTGGATTTAGATGTCACTATTAAAGCCAGAGAGATGCACATTGTAACTACACTGACACAGTTCATCGAATCATCGTGGATTGGATTTCAGCTAAGTCAACACAAATTTTAGTTTATGAGGTAATGGAAAAAATGGGATAGCATTGGGGGAGTTTTAGGTTTCAGATAGCATTGTAGAGATGTTTGTTGAGGTTATGCATGCACCTATACTGCTTATTCACTGACACTACCAATTCCAAGCACTGAAGTATCAGCCGATACCAAGTACCAACGCATTACTTTCACTCAACAGTAGATCATTAGTTTGGGTTCATTACACAAAAGTGACTGTGATACAATCAATTTTTCTCTTTTTCTTTTTTGCTTTGACCTCTGGCGTCTTACATATGGCTTCTCGTATTTGATTTTAGTATTTGAGACTTCTAATACCAATCCCCTATTTCAGCCTGGTAAAGCCTATCCAGTACCAGTATCTGTATAGGTGCTGCCACCCTAGTTGACGTAGCATGCATGAGGTAGCAGTTTTCTGGGTAAGTGGTGGTAGTTGGTGAGTGAAGGACTTTGTTGTTAATTTGGTAAATTGTCAGCAGGTTGCTGTTGAGGTAACCTATTCTTTCCCCATGAGTCAAACTGTTGGCCTGCGGTGCAGGAAAGAGTTGTTCGGTTTGATCCTGCATGAGGTCATTGGTCGGGCTGCAACCCATGAGGCACTCTGCCTATCGTTTGTCTGTAAACAGAGTTCTTTAGGGTGGAAAATACTGCGGGTGTACGTATTCCCTTCCTCCCCGGACACTGCTGGGAGCTCAGCAGCAAAGCCTTATAAATCTCAGGCACGAGCCACTGCAGATCTGCGCTCTCCTCCCGTGGCGTAAGCCTCTGCACTGCGCAAGGCTGATGGAAAAAGAGACAGGTCCTCAGCACCATTCAGACTAAATACCGGAGCATTCCAGTGGCATAGAGCTTACAGGCTGCTTTAATGGGTGGCCTTAGGTGTTGAGGCATTTTAGTGGGAAAGCTTTGCCCGATCCATTCAACCATTTAAGCATCGACCCATTTGGGCGTCTAAGTTGTTCAGGCTATGTATCATAAAGGGAAATTGTATCCTAATGGTACCTTGATTGTCAGATTTAACCAGCAAAAGTAGAGACTGATGGGTGACACTTTATACCCAAATAGCTTACAGCACAGAAATGGTGAATTTGAAGAATATGATTTCTTTTTAAATTTTGCACAACACAGGCCAGTGACTTGGAATTGAGAAAAACATGCCCAATTTTGAGGTGATACGCAGTCATTTGAGGAACTTTTTCTAACCAAACAGACTGTCCAATATTGAACTGTAATGTAGCCTCTTCACTTGGATTAGGGCTGTTGAAAATGTCTGCCTGCTCTTTACCATCATGCAATACTACCATGCTACAAAATTTGCATTGCATTAGTAACACTGTGTGTTCTGACAGTAAGTTCACCTGCAAGTTAGGTGTACTCTAAATTTAATATTGGACTGATTGGGTTTTACTGACGTAATCGAAGTTAACAATGGACTATTACTGTAGCTGCAGTGCTAAATGGGGTGTAGCACTTGAAAATGGGTTTCTATCACAGAATGTCCTCCTTCCCTCAGCTTCTAGCCTGCTTTGTAACTTTGTAGCTAGGGCCATTAAAGTACCAACTCTCTTTCCTTTCCCTCTATCTATACAGTCTCTATTCCCCTCTCTCCTCCTTCACCCCATCCCCGCTTATGCGTTTTAGATCTCCCCACTTTTTTATGGCTGTCATTCATGCTGCTTCTCTCCTTCTCTACCTTTTATCACGTCTTTTTTCCTCTCTCTCCATCTGTCTCACTTTTCTCCCCCCTCCTTCTTTTCTCTCTTCCTCTCTCTCTCCTGCCCTGGGTCATAGAACACGTTGTTCCCTCCCTCAGACTATATGAGCTGTTGGCAGGCTCTGCCTTTTCATGCCGTTTCTTTTTTTCTTTTCTTTTTTTTGTGCAAGACTGCAGTCGTTTTTTACTGAGGGGGGATGTGAACGCTAAACCGCATGATTCCCCCCCAATGACAAACCCTCTTTATGTAATCCAGCAGCCGAGGGAGAGGGGGGCCTATATCGGGCGATGATGAGGCACGTCAAGGATGATGATGACGATGCACAAAATCCTCTTTCCATAGACTAATTGTCTGTTTCCTGTGGCTGGTCCATGAAGGAGTTGGCTCTGTGTGGGCCAATAGCAGAAAGACAGAGAATAGAGAATAGTCCCCTAATGCAGTTGATTGGAATTAGTTTTGCATTCAGGATTCGTATTTTGTTTCAACCATGAAGTTACAACCCATTATATTACACATATATACAATATTGCTCTATTGAAGTTGTTACCCTGTTAACCTGTTCCGTTACCGTTTGGCTCCTGGTGCACAAGTTGGAAAAAAAAGTAGTTGATTTAGAGGTTGCCATATGGCTGTTTTATGTGCTATATTTTCTGACAATGTCTCATTAACACTTGCCGAGTCTTAAAGGAACACACTGAGTTTTTGAGAGATTGCCCCATCGGTCAGCTTACCTGTTAAGTGATGAGAACATACACCAAAATCATCCATGTGTCTCCGGGGGATCATTCATTCTGGAGCGCCATGCTAACACTTTAGCATACACTATGTTGAGTGATAGTAGGCGACTAGCATTATCTTAAAAGTGAGAAAATGAGAACATGTAGCAGCTCTAAATCTAAATGGCAAATAATCTGAAATGATATGCGGCTAAGTCTGTCAGTTTTGTGTATATTGGTCAAATGAATGTGGTTGCCCACCTGAAATAGTTCCAATAATAATCAGCTATATTGAGTAAATGAATGAGATTGCATTTTTACAATTTATGAACCTGCAGCCCACATAATAAAAACCACAACAACTTTTTTATTACTAAAAGGTCAGTCTTCTTACTTTGGATAATGCTGGTCACCTATCACTCAACATAGTATATGCTGAAGAGTTAGCATGGAGCTCCGGAGCAAATGATCTACTGGGGACACATGAATGATTTTGATGTCTATGTTCTCATCATACAACAGGTAAGCTGACCAATGGGCCAATCTCCCAAAAAGTTAGTGTTTAGTCCTTGTACTGTGTGGTGATATACAGAACTGACCTCTGATATAGAGGGACAAAACTTTCCTGCGGGGAGCTGCAGGTGCTGCAAAGAAGAACTGGAGAGGAGTCATTTTGCATCACCACTGTAGGCGCTACACCGTGTAACCTCACTGTGGTGGGGGATACGTCAGATGCATAATGATATGCGTACACACACACACACACACACACACACAAACACATTCTCTCAGGGGAGCAGCTGTTTCAGCCCTCATGAGGACACACACGCCTGCTTACGCACCTGCTTTTCCATTTCACCTCTGATGCTCGCTGTCTTTTCTTCTCTGTCTCGCTTTCATTTTTCCCCCCACCCTCCCTCTACGGCATACGCTCACACCCTTCCTCCCTCCCTCCCTCCCTCCCTCCCTCCCCCGATACACACACTCAGACGTATCCACATACCACAGCCGGCCGGGTTTGCCGAGTCAGGCTTTTTTTTCCTCCTTTCCCCCTCATCTGCAGCAGCTCCGCTCAGGAATGCTGAAAGTGAAACATGACAGTTGCACATTCCTCTTTGCCATTTTCACTCATGCATTTGTGCGCGTGTTATGTGTGTGTGTGTGTGTGTGTGTGTGTGTGTGTGTGTGTGTGTGGGAGACTGTTCCAAAAGCAGTCCTCCCTGGGGACACCAGAACACATGGTTCTTGTCGGCGTCTCGAGAGACACTTCAAACGAAGTGATAGAAAGTTGGAAGCTGGAGACAGAGTGTAGTCCTGTAGAGACAGTCTTCTGGGTGTGAGTGTGTGTGTGTGTGTGTGTGTGTGTGTGTGTGCGCACATACCTCCGCAGCTACCCATTCCACCCGCTCCACTCAGACGGCAGCTCATATTCCCCTGACTCATGGGTGCCACAGGTGGTGCCGGGCTTCTGCTAACATAATCAGAGCAATACTAATAATTCACAATCAGCTCAGATGCGACTGTGCGCCATCATCTGGTAAAGTGCTCTTTGATGACGCCCATGCCTTGCAAATCCATTCAACCCCGTCTCTGTTGGCCTATCCTTATTCATCGTCTGAAAGCTAGAAACTGGTTTCGGTCTCTCTGGTCTTGTCTCGTCGTCCTTTCTCAGGACCTGGTGTTCATTTCGGTCAGCCTATAAATCAGAACCTTATTGCTAGCCAACCCCTGTAGCATGATGTGATGAAGGAAGTCTACCCAGTTGGTTTTCTAACCCTCCCAAAAAAGCCTAAATAGCTTTGACCTTGGATAAGCTCTCTCCTCTCAGTGCTAAATAATTTAATACTACACAGGGACTCCGTCTGAATTGCTCTTTCTCTCTCCCTTGCAAAGGCATCACCAAAATCTCTACCTGACCCAACGGACTCTCGGGAAGATTTGCAGCGTGTTAGGCTGATCAATTTTGCATGGTTCCTTCAGGAGTGGAGCGCTCTTAGCCATTTTAGCTGTGTCAGCGCAGGCGGAGAGGTACCGGGGTGTCTTATGGAAGCCGAATGAGGAACGGAAGAACAGGCCGCGAAGTCATATGCTCATGAGGAGGCGCACTTGTTTTAAACTATGAATAATTACCAGAAGGAAAGAAATACGGGGCCTTAGTCATGGGATTGTGACTCCTACAATGTAGACACTGTGTAAAAAAAAAAATACTCAGAAAATTCTATGAATTTGTGTCTCGAGGACAGAAATCAAAGCGTCATGATCACAAGCTTATGACTGTTAAACACAATAGACACAGTTACTGTAAGTGCTTTTTCCTTAAGATCCCTGCTTGCTCTCCCTGCCAGGCTACGCCTTCCTGCTGTTCCAGGAAGAGACCTCGGTCCAGGCCCTGATCGACGCCTGCATCGAGGAGGACGGCAAGCTCTACCTGTGCGTATCCAGTCCCACCATCAAAGACAAGCCGGTGAGTGGCAGACATTCTCGGAGTAAAACAAAAAGCAAGTAGGCACGTCTTTACAGCATGCAGGACCTTGTAACTGAGTGTTTTATTTTTTCCCTTCTTGTTCAGGTCCAGATCCGACCCTGGAACCTGAGCGATAGTGATTTCGTGATGGACGGCTCCCAGCCTCTGGACCCCCGCAAGACCATCTTTGTGGGGGGGGTGCCGCGGCCCCTGCGTGCAGGTAAGCGATCGGTATGAGTGGAATCACTTTTTTTTGTGAGCCCCTCAAACCCTCTAAATTGGCTTCATAAGGTCGACCGGCATGCAGCGCGGAGGCCGGAGGCTATAATGAAAGTTCTCCCTGTGAGAAAGCAATCCTCTGCTTGGGTTTCCAGGAAGCCGGCCAACTGGTCGTCATGTTAAGTATTCATGGTGCGGTAGAAGGTTCGGTCTTTCTGTTCTTGGGATAAACATCGCTGGCTTGTCTGCAATGTGACCCCTACTAATTATATCAGCAGTTTGAGACTGCTGCTCTGATGAATAGTGCAGTAATGTAGATTTTTAGCCCACTTAATGTCGGCCTGATTCTCCAAAGCCCAAGTTATTTATCTTTATTTATTTATTTAGGCTGAAGGCCTTCGACTTAAGAACCACAGAAAGGGCAAAAGGATCAGGGCTGGCTGTTTTTCCAGTTTTTGCTCCATTTTAATTCAATAAACTCAACCTGGTAGCACTAAACATCTCTCTCCGTCTCATCTGCTCTTTCCTCCAACCTTCTTTCCTTCCAGTGGAGCTGGCTATGATCATGGACCGGCTGTACGGAGGTGTTTGCTATGCTGGCATCGACACCGACCCGGAGCTCAAATACCCAAAGGGAGCCGGCCGCGTGGCCTTCTCCAATCAGCAGAGCTACATTGCTGCCATCAGCGCTCGGTTCGTTCAGCTGCAGCACAATGACATTGACAAAAGGGTGAGCGAGTTCACGCACTTCATTCACAATATCCCTCCTCTGAAAGAAAGCAGCGTCTCGACCACAGCTGAGGTTTCTGCAGTCATTCCTATGGCATGCTGTAGATGTGAACTCTGCTCCAGCCTTCCCCCATGTATCACAGCTTTCATTATAGCTCGGGTTTTGGCCGACTGCTCGGCACAGTCTACAATAACGCTAGGCCGGGCCTGGCTGTGTAATCACTATGGCCTTTGGCTGTCGGAGTCCCGACAGATGTTTCAAGTTGCAGACACATAGGGTTGGTTTAATTATAGTAGTTCCCTATACATGTATATCCACTTCAGCCTGGTTATTTTAGGTCCGCCGGCAAACAGCAGCGGGGCAGATTGTGACCGAGCGAGACTGGTTGTCAGCCAGGAAGCCTAGCCTCTGTAGGGCGGGGCTGTCCCCCCCCCCCCCCCCCCAGCTATCATCATCTGTCCTCAATGGGTGTTTAGGGTGTCTTTATTGTGACTGGAGCCTAGTCAAATAAAATGTATTCAGAAAACACTTTACAGCGCAACAAAGGGTATAAATGAAGAGCTTACTCTCAAAATGAGGTATGAACTGAAAAGGGTGAGATGCAATAGAATTGGCAGTTCTAAACCATTTTGGAATAGAACTCTTCATATAATGTACAGATAATACACATAATTACAGATTCAACCCAGACTGCTGCTCTCAATGGCATTTATCACTCTGAGCTTTTGTCTTAGGCTGAATCAGATCAAACACCCTTTTAAAGGGATTTGCCACCACAAAAAAAAAAAAATGTTGGTTGCATTGGACAGTATTATCATTATTCTCCTGAATGTTATTTGCAGCTTGTCTCTCCCAGTGGTCAGAAGGTACATGACACACTCACATTTAGCTTCCCAATATTAGCACCCCCACTGTCCTGGAAAAAGTTTCTGAGATACGAAACGCAATGAGATTTGAATCATTATTATAATTATTATTATTTTATTTCTTTTTTTGTCGGAGGCACATTTTACCGTGGGCTGCTAATGAAGCAGATAATAGCCTGGAGAATCAATCTCAGCTTTGCAGACCATTAAATGATTTAAAGGGGCGCAAGGAGAGCGCCTCCTTGAGAATTACTTTCCCCGCCCCATACACACACACGAGGCCTACTTAGCCGACCACAATGCCATCCTTATTACAGGGTGAGCTTGAGTTCAAGGTTGCGGTAGGGAACAAGGATGTCCATCGCCGCCACTTTTGTTTCTAATTTTCTCTCTTCACGCCCTCGGAGACCACAATCATTCCATTAACTGTAAATGGTTCTTAATGATAGGACAGAGAGGCTCAATTATACCCGGTCGGCCCAGTGTCCACTGAGTTGATAATGGTATTTAATAGCATGGCAGCATTACCGTTTCTGCCTCAGCCTACTTGTCATTTGTCTTGTTGAAGGTTGCACACAGCAATGCGTCTTGCATTTGTAGTTGTTGTCGAGTTTAGCTGAGAAGGACGATCTCCCACTGTTGAAAGGGTTGGTAACCTTTCATTTTGCGGCCGTGCTGTAGTCGGCACCCAGCCCCGCCTGCCCGTGTACTGAGGCGTCTCCATGGCGACGAAGCTCTCATTTCTTGTCCACTGGCTAATGGTCAAACTCATTTCACTGGTGGACAGGAGGAGAGTCTAGCCTTGTTGTGTTTTAGAAAATTGGAGAGAGATTGCCTCGCACGGGCTTTGTGGATAATGGCCTGAAGGAGCGAACACACTTGGATAGACACCGCAGTCATTTTAGCACATTTATATGCTGTACGTGTTGGTTCTGCAGTGTTTTGATCAGGCATAGGAAAGTAGTTGAATAGTTAAATGGATGATCAGAATAGCATTTACAAAGAAACAGAATATGATAGTACTGAGTCATAAAATCTCATTTTTTCTTAAAACAAATGGAGAAGGTATGTCAGTGGGGTGACATGATCCCACTTTTGTCCAATGCAAATCAATTATTAAATCAAGTGTCATTTACTTGGCACCAGTGGGGTGCTCTGCCTTATTCTGCCTTGTTTCAAGATATTTACGCTTGTTTCTAGAGTATTTCTGAGGTGAAACTGCATTGGAAAAATGTGGAATTATCAGATTATTTTTTGAGAAAAATAAGATTTTAAGACTAAATATGAGACCAGCCTACAATAAAACATTAGAGGACATTAGAGGAAAGGGGTTATCAATTGGGGTTATCATGTGGCACTTCCTTTGATAGATGTTTCATTTGAATACACCCACAACATCTCAACAGTCAATTCTGGCATCACAGAATCACCCATTTTTTATACCTACACCCATCAAACCTATACTCTTTAATACTACACTGCACCTCTTTCCACACTTAGTCTTATACAGCCCACAGCATCTCACCCAACATCTACCTGAGCAACAACAGGGTTAATGGCACAGCTGACTCTACTGGCTTGAAATTGCCCACTCAGGTCAGAAACCACACGGCTCCAGCAATCATCTGGACAGAGAGACGGCTGACTCCGCAGCTCTCCAACGCACACTTCGATCGGTGTCTGCGGACGGTACTGAGCTAAGCGCTGCCTCTCCTTCTCCCTGTCCCCAGGTGGAGGTGAAGCCGTACGTCCTGGACGACCAGATGTGTGACGAGTGCCAGGGGGCGCGTTGCGGGGGGAAGTTCGCCCCCTTCTTCTGTGCCAACGTCACCTGCCTGCAGTACTACTGCGAGTACTGCTGGGCCAGCATCCACTCGCGGGCCGGCCGAGAGTTCCACAAGCCACTGGTGAAGGAGGGGGGCGACCGCCCTCGACATGTGTCCTTCCGCTGGAGCTGAGGGGGGCCCGGGAGTCAGCCCTGCCCCGGTCGACCCAGCCCCCTCTAACCCCGCCCCCCCCCGCCCCTCCGCACCCGGGACAGCGCTGCACCCCCTCTCCCCCCCTCCCGACCCCACCTACTCCGCCCTGCTCCCCACAACCACCTCATGAAAAAAAGCAAAAAGGATTCCATCGAAATACATGGGACTTTCTTCTTCAAACCACACGGCTCCGAACTCATTGTCTAGTGTTCCCCTCTGAAAATGCATTGCGGGGAAATGAATTGCGAAAGTCTATCAGCTTAGAATTTGCACTTTGGCACAAAATCTCACTAAACACACACAGGATGGTATGTTAGACACCTGGCTGTTTTCAATTCCCCGTTCTGTTGGCCGGGTGGCGCGGTGTGACCTGCCGAGCCCCACCATGCTGAGACAGAGGCGGGACCATACATATATTTAAAAAAAAGTATCTATTTTTTGTTTTGTATCTATCTATACGTACATAGATAATTTAAATTTTATGTAAAAGGAGCATGCACTTATTTTCAAAAATCGTAGTTCTATTGCCCCTAGTAAAAATAATTACCAAAGGCAAAACGAAATTTAACGCATACAGAAAAGCAAAATAGGTGGCATAAGATGTAGCAAGATTTAACATCTATCCAGTAGTGTGGGCCCATAACGCCCAGAGTAAAAATAACACGGCTATATTCGCTCTCAATTTTGACTCTGAGAATATTAATATTAATACCTCATAAGCGCAATCAAGATTATTTTGCTTTCGATTTTTAGGTCTTTATTTTTATAATAACATTATTTTTTAGTGTTATGTAAATGTAATGCTGCAATAGCTTTGCTGCTAAATCCATGGTATGAACAAGATACCATAAGTACTTTATTCAGGCTAGGGTGTAAAATAATAACAACAAAAGAAAACACAACACATCTAGAGAAGCACCTGGTGTTTTAGGATGAGGAGCCGTCGCAGGGGGGGAGAGGGGGGGCGCCCCTAGACGCCGACGGCTACCTTCTGGCGGGGGTGGTGGGCGACGGGCGGGGGGGTGGGCGGCCCCTAACTGCATGTTTATTTCAAATCAGGTTGCTGCATGCAATAGACTTTTCAGTATCATGTCTACTATTCAATTCTGCCCATGTTTGCACAACACACTATAAGATGTACGTACGACTAGCGCGGAACTGGACAGGAACAGGGAAGGACTGGTCGAAGGAATCATGGCGGCCGAGCAGTCAGAGCAGGACAGGTTTCCGCGGAAACCAACCCCCCCCCCCCCCCAACCCCCCCCCCCTCCCCCCTCAAAAGAAAAAGAGGTGGCGAACACATCCAGATGATGATGGAGGGGGGAAAAAAACAACCTTAATAATCACGAAATCCAATTAAATGTAGGATTACCATTTAAAAAAAAAACAAACAAACAAAACTGTCTATGATAGGTGAAGTACTTTTTTGCAGTGATTGTTGATATAATTGTGCAATTTTTTATACCGTATGTAGTTAGGTCTGAGTATGCCTAGAACTGTGATTCGCTTTAACTGTCGTCGATGTCCGACATAGAAGTCCTGTGAAACTTCATAACTAGTGTATGCACACAGTATATATGTTCTCTTGTACACACACACACACACACACACACACACACAGAGAAGCCTCTTGACACCACACGGACGCGTACAGATTAGCTGTCTTTCTCACGCACACAAACAGGCCTACAAAAACACAAAAGTCTGACCAGGACGTACGTACAGAAGAGAAGACAGACTAATGTGAGCTTAACTTGAGAACTGACTTTTGTTTTCTTTTTGTTTTTTTTTTTGTTTTGTTTTTTTCCCACCATTGACAAAAAAAAGCGCAAGTTCACGTCCCCGAAAGTAACCAAAGAGCTCACACACACGTTCAGACTTCAACACAGACACACACACACACACACACACACACAGCTACCCACAGAAGAGACTGCGCTCATTATTAAAGCCTCCTACAGGTGCGAGGTGGATGCATCTGTGCAGTAAATAAGGATAAGGAAGGAGGGCAGTTGTGAGAGAGAGGGATGGAGAGAGAGAGAGGGAGGGAGGGAGGGAGAAGAAACTAAACATTGAAGCTACTGGAGACTTGAGGTTGACAAACTGAGCTCCTTTTCTCAGCCTGCACACGCTCTCACTACATGGCTAGAGGGTGGGGAGGGGGGGGGGGGGGTTGTTGGAAATAACATTGCCAGAACATGCAGATCATGTGCTAGCTGGGTTACCATATTTATCCAGATTATTTTTTGTTTTTGTTTTTTTGTTTTGTTGTTGTTTTTCCTGCAAAGCTTGAAGTAGAGTAATGACCTGCTAAAATGGTGGACATATTTTTTTATCAAAAAGGCTATGGGGGGGGGGGGGGGGGGGGGGGTTATGGGGTGCAGTTCAAACACGGGTGGGATGGAGGGTGGGATTGGGGGAGGGGGGGTGGCATTTAGTAGTTATGAATGCAATACGTAGAAACTCAAGTATTGGCTGCTGAAGTTGGGGTGGCTCGGGTTTGATCGGCGGAGTTTGGGGCTGGGGTTAGGGGAGGGTGGGGTCTAAAGTTACACTGGTTTTTTTAGCAGTTTTGTGGACAATCCGACTGGGATCCTACATCATTGCGAGTATGCGTGTCGTCCCCCAACCCCCCCCCCCCCCCCCTTTTTCGTCCGCGAGTTGTGATTGTCCCGTTCTCACCCCGCAGTCCCTCCTCTCTCTCGATTTAGTCGCAAACTGTTTCTGCTTTAGGATAGACGTTCTTTTTTTTTTCTTTTTTTTTTGTTTCGTTTTGTTTCTTGTCAAAGACAACTAATTGAAACTAAGCAGAAGATACTTTTTTACTGATAGAAAAAAAAAAAGAAAAACGACTTAAAAAAGAGGCTAACCATGAGTAATAATAATAAGTATCCCTATGAAAGTGAATTCTGGGTGTTTTTGTGACATTTCTTTCCCCACCCAGAAGGGTTTTCTATGTTTGTTCCTTCTCTATGATAGACATTTGTTATGCACTACTCTTTGTATCTGAACAGTTTTCGACAGTCAGCAGTTCTTTTTGTTAAAAGAAAAAAAAAAAGACGAAAAAGCGTGCTTTCTGACTGACAAGATCTTTTGCAATACCTCAATTTTGAAATATATTAGGAGAGAAACTGATATTTTCTAAGTAAGTTTATTCAGATGAAAAAAATATATATTAATTTAATTCTTCGAGAGAAATGATTTAACAGATGGTTGATTTTTTTTATTTTTATCATGCTTATTTGCGTTTATTTTAAAAATTTATTTTTTTGAAAAACGACAACAACAACTGAAGGAGCTAGAGCTTTATAACTTTAATATAATGACGTAGTTAGCGAGAGTACAGTCTACTTTATTACAGAGGAGGTTGGAGCGAGCGTCCCACTGGTCAAATTGGTCGGAAAAAAAAAACCCACCGAGTTCTCACAAAGAAGAGATCTTAATGAAATATCAGGTGCTCAGAGAGAAAACTGAACATACTTCCCACGTTTTGTATATTTATAATCAATCATTTACTATGCTGACCAGAGTTGTGAAAGAGATCTTCTGTTCGTTATTTTTTTAAGAGAACTTTTTTATGTTTCCTAAAAGTATGTGCTCCCTTTTGTTTTGTAAAAAGCAACATGACCCTGATTTGTTGGCCTGACATCGTTGGGAGAAAAACAAAGAGACTTCTGAGAGTCACTGAACAGCTGGAGGTAGAGAGAAAAGAATGTTATTTTTAACACGGGAAAAAAAAAAGACACAAGTGTTTCACCTGTAACTTGATCGAAAGCCCCCAAGGTGCATCAATTGAATGGTGGCCTTCTATTCACGCAAGACTTGAATTAGTCCCATTTTTTAAGGCTAAGAACCTTGATTCTTTGTTGTAATGTGCAATACTGTTTGTACTGTTTGTAAAAAAGAAGAAAATAAGAAAAAGAGGCATAAATCTTTATTGCAGAATTATTTTCATTGCAAGCATTGTGATTCACTAAAATCATTTTCTACTGTGTATTTACCTACTCTACCTGCTAGTACCTTCCAGTAGTAATGTAGCCTTTGTACTGAGAAATTTTCATTATTTTTAGAAAGTTTTGCTAAAAAAGAAAAGAATTTAAACATATTTACATATTTTCATTTTTATTTCATATTTTTCTTTACAGACTTATTTCTCAACCATTAATAGTTATTTCTGGGGGAGACTTTCATATCTGGTCAATGTCATTAATATTATTTTGTATTTTTACTTGGAATAAATTAATTTTATGATGCTAATTCTTTAAAAGTTTATTTTTTCGTTTGTTCACTTTGTTTCATTTTTTTGAAGCTGAAAAAAAACAACAAAAACCTTTGTAATATTGTTACTAAAGTGTCTAGATTCTTGAAATGCTATAAGCTTTATGTGTTAACTCGCTGATGTTGCTTACATTAGTGTGAAAATGATCTACGGAGAGAGAGAGAGAGAGAGAAAAAAAAAGACGACACACAAAAACAACAGAATGGTGGTTGGTCATGTCAAGTGATTGGCAATGTAAACAAATGAACGGGCAATAAAATAAAAAGGCAGAATGGAGCATACTTGCGGTATGTTGTGATGTAATTGTGGAAGCTGGACAACACCACTTAACCATTGACATCGCTTCTGCTACTACAAATACTACTACTACTATTACCACTAACACTACAATACTTCATCCCCACTCTGTGCTGTAGAGAGCGTTGGTACGGCCGTGGGAGATGACTCAACACTCCCTTAGGTGTGAAATATGAACACGGCAACTCCTAAACAAATACTAGCCATTTCACACGTCCTCCTCCAACTGAACACAGTGGTTAGAACATAGGGGCAAGCGTGCACCGGTGTGATTGTATTTAAGTATGAATGTAACTGTTGAGATGCACTGTATAGATGAATATATGGGGCTTGGGGATGGCATGTTTGTCCAATCTTGATTATCCAGAGGAGGCGTTGGTCTAAATACTTTTTATTTCTTCTTCTTCTTCTTCTTCCCCAGCTTGGTTTGGTTTCTGTGCATTATTTGTGTGAAACCCCACATTCCCCCCCTTCTTGACTTTGTGTTTTGCCATAACCTGGTGGAGCCTCCAGCCTTCATTCATTCAGACTAAAGCTCCATCATGAAATGTTTTGAAGTCCCCCTTTTTCCGATGCTCATGTGAGAATGTTATTTCTGGCCCGGCCTTTTCTACCGGTTTATACAGCTGACGCGAATACCAACCCCTGATGTCTTGAACGAGCCCCGCAGCTTTCTCTCTCCCAGGGGGGTCAGTGTTATACGCCATACCACCAAGTATTTACTAGCCTTTCTTTTTTTTTTTTTTATTTCTCTTTCACCTGGCAAACAATTTCTACCCTGACAATAAAACTGTATGTGCAACTGAAAGGGATGACTGGTAAAAAAAAAAACAAAAAAAAAAAACAAAAAAAAAACAAAGGAGATGATCATGATTTGGATGATGGCAGCCATTTTATATATTCCTCTCTATAGATATACGTATGTATTTCATGTAACACTTAGACTTGGATAGTAAACTGTATATTCACTTCTGCTTCATGGGCGTTCTCTGGGTAGGTAAACACTGTAGGTCTCGTCATGTTGTGATCTCAAAAATAGATGAAAAAAAAAATGATTGGTAATGTGCTTGGTATTTTTTTCACAAATGACCCACTACTTTTGAAATGTACTTTTCTTTTTTTTTTTCTTTTTTTACCAAGGCATCTGTGCTTTTATTTTCTAGGTTTTTATTCCTGACTTGAAATACTGGTTCTATCTTTGGCGAGGCTTTTGAGATTGTTGACTTGGACCTATGCTTGTCTGAACTTTTTTGCAGTATAACTGTGATTTGAAAACATGGAGCTCAACGCTAATGCTTACTACTGCTTCAGAGTTTGTAGTTCCCACCTTAATTTTTCCTTTTTCTGTACTAATAAGCAAATCTTATTAAACGTAGTTGTATGACGCTGTGAAACCTTGTGGTCTTTTGCATGGCCTCCTCCACCTCCCTTCTCTCTCTCTCTCTCTCATCCCTCTCTGCTCTGCTTAGGAGATGCCTACAAGAAAGCATGAGTGTCACCTTAACAATGTAACCCGTCTCCAAAAAAGTCACCTATGTCTATAAACTACTCTGATACATCACTAGTTCTAAAACGGTGCAAAATTACATCCATGTAAGTTTAAACCTCACCTATGGCAAAGACAATGTAATAATGTGCTATGCAAAATTGTGATATGCATCAAAGCTTGGAAAAGAGCTGACCTACTAACTTGCATTATGCCCTTGGCAACTTATTCTCCTTATACTGACACATTGATGCATCCATCTTTCAGCAGGTTATTCTACAGCACAGTTCTACAGTTAAATGTGTTCACTTTGCTTTCTCTGTGACTATAAAAAGTGGTGAGTGGTGCTTGGGAATATGGTCTATTTCTGCCAAATCAGACTGATAAGTGTCTACTATTTTAGGTTCATTCAAGTCTCGTATCTCAATGTGCAACCACACCCTCTACTGGCTGTAGCCACACTCTGCCAGGACACTGTAAAACACCTTCAAGCACACAAACGTACAGTATATAGACACAAAAGAAAAAACAATGCGTACTTCAAAGGTCTGTAGAATTTATTACAATTCCACCATCTTAAACAAAAAGCAGCAATTACAGAAATATTTACAAGTCTGTATTATTTTTTAAAATACTTTTATGACAAGTCTCAGGTACCAGTTTCAGCTTGGCCCCAAGATTCAGTCCCTGTAATGCTGCTTCAGTGCAGTGCTTTTCAGTCATTTTTCCACCATGTTCGGAGGAGCTGTACACAACACAGATTCTCCCATTTCTCCTCCTGTGAAAAAAACCAAACCTCTTTCCATGGCCAAAAGTCATGTGAATGTGCTCTGCAGGGGTGTGTGCAGACTAGCGCCATCTGCAGGACGGGAGTCGTCGAGTCAATAGCGAGTCTAGTACGTACGACTCCCAAACAAGCTCACCCCAGCCACAGCATAGCACAGTCACGTAGCCTGCTATAAAAAGCTAGAGCGCTGTGGTGACGTGTGGTTTTCTCTAGGAAGCTCATCACCCCTCCCCTCTTTCCCTTTGTCATACAAAAACATGTTTTGTATCCACAAGTCACAGAAGTGTTGACAGGTGTGGTTGGGTATAGGAGTGCTTTTAAGACTGTGTGTGTAGGGGGGGGGGGGTAGGTGTGAGGGATGGGCGGGGCGGTAATCACGTCTGAAGCGGTTAACACTGTACACTGTTGTAATACGGCATGGGAGGGGGGCGGTGGGTTGTAAAGCTAGCACCTGGAACTATAACTAGAAAGGATAACTATAAGATACAATGTGTATGCTGGAGAGACTATAGTAACGTCAGTCTATTAATGTAACCAAAATAGATGCATCACTTTATGAGATGTAAACCAAAAATGGAGACGTCATTCCATTATATTCTATTAGCAACTTTGCAAATGTCACTTGCAGAAAAATTGGTTCAACAAGAAAATGTGGGATATCTGACAACGTTCGAAATGTTGTTGCAAAGAACAGAACTGAATTTTCATTGGCTGAAAATGCTTCATCATTGCTGCAGCATAGATATCGCTTTGAGAGCAATAAAAATATAGGTGTAGTTTTTGTTTTGTCTGTGTTTATAGTTATTGCTTTGGGAACACTAACTATTGATTGATGGCGACAAACTTTTTATAGTTATCTTAACGGTTATTATCCAAGGTGTGTGTGTGTGTGTATATGGGGGCTTGGGCCAGGGACAGATAATCGCCACAGTTTGATTAATGGGGGGGGGGGGGGGGGGTCACCTTGGGCTCTGACCAGGTCCCGCTGGGCTAGCAGGCGGGATGATGGGAGGAGGTTGCGTGGGGGTGTGACTGCAGCATCACACGGTGCTACTGCAGCGAGTGCATAAAGCTGTCCAGGTTGTACTCCGTGTCGTACTGCTGCTGGTCCCATAACTCTCCCAGGCCGTCCAACACGGACTTCATAGACGCCTTCCCTGAGGCCGACGACGACGCCTCGCCCTTGTCACACTTTTCATCCTGAAATGGACATTTGTAACAGAGAAATGGTCAGCCGAACATGCTGTATGTTGCACAGGTATATAGACTTTAAAATGGGGTTCCTAGAAAAATCCATAATCAAAGTGAAATGTAGAATGTAGTTAGTGTGAAACCTCTAACCTTATCCAGAGTGAAGAGGTTGAGGAGCTGGTCGGTGCCCATGCTCTGCAGGCTGGCGTTCTCTTGGCTGATGATCGTGTTGGCGATGCTCATCTTGAATTTCTGCAGGCCCATGATCTTCTCCTCCAGCGTGCCTCGCGTGATCAGCCTGTACACGTTCACCACCCGTTTCTGCAGAACGCGAGCGGAGAATGTAATGTAACAGAATGTTTTAGATGTATTGAATAGTTAAGGTGGGCCACCCTGCCAATTTAATTTCACTTTCACTGGTTTCAAAAAGGAGACTGTTGGTGTAAAACGATCCGAACGCTGTTTCACAGGCCGTGTTAAATAATGTATCAGGGAAACACTGGTGTATTGTCACATCCTATTCTGGGAGCTCCAAAAGCATCTTGGATTCAATATCATCTATATTCAATTGTAATCTAACAATGCAAAAGAGGATCCAAATGCTATGGGGATACTCAGCCTGGGGCATGATCCAGACTGCCTATATTCAACAGTGTTGGTCATGACATAGCAAATACGTTGCAAAATGTGTCCTGAATTCTGACATAAGCCGTTTGTATCAACTTAAGATACCTGTCCTATCCTGTGGGCACGATCCATGGCCTGCAAGTCCCTCATTGGATTCCAATCATGCTCCACAAACACCACGGTGTCTGCGCCTGTCAGGTTGAGACCCAGACCGCCAACATGGGTGGTGAGGAGTAGCACATCAATGGATGGGTCGTTGTTAAACCTGAGGCACAGAGAGAAGAAAGGTGAGACAACTTGAGATAAAAGAGGAGGCAGTAAGTCGGGGTTGCATATATGGCAAAAATGGAGGACGTGTTTGTGAAGGCGTTCCAACATGCAAGTTGTCTTGATTATAATTAGACTCCAGTGGCAGCTTTATACGGTCAAAAAGAACCCAAAACGTTTGGCAATTCACAGTAACAGACAGCACTATAAAGAGGGCTGAATCCTGTATTAATTCCTTCCTTTGGAGATGAAGTCAACCTAATTAAAACTCAACCCACTGACCTGGAAACTATGGAGTGGCGCAGGCCAGCCTGCACGCTACCATCCAGTCTCAGGTAGGTGACAGTGGGCAGTTTGGGCTTCAGCAGGTCATGCTCCACGATGTCCAGCATGCTCTTCAGCTGGCAGAAGATCAGCACACGGTGCTGGGCCACCACTGCCTCGGTGCCGCCTTCCGACGCACCACCGCCACCCAGGCCACAGTCCAACAGCAACTGCAGAACACAAACCACATGTCACGACAATTTTAGACTGTGTAAAGATTGACGAATTTAGTTCTGTAGAGGGTGGGGGAAGAGGGGGTGGAATGGAGAGTTCCTGAATTTTACTGTGATTATGGGTTCTTTGGGTATGACAGTGATGCAGTTAGCACTGGTATCACCACAGTTAATAGATAGACTTTGTGGCAGTTTTACCTGTTTGAGTGCAGAGAGTTTGGGTGCATGCTGGATGTCCCGCAGGCTGGTGTTTTGTGCTGCCAGCTGCTCGGTGATGCGTTTGTATTCTGGGTGCTGTGCGGTCAAGACCAGGCCCGGGTGGTTACACAGCTTCCTCAGGTACTGCAGAGCCTGGAGGAATATATATGCAATCATACATCACCACATATTCATACAAATAAGCCTTTGTAAAAGATATACAGATATAAATGTGTCATATAAATGTGTAATATAAATGTCTTTTTCATAAGGGTTAACAATTGATGGTTTCATTCCAAAGCACTTTATATCCATTTAGGAAAACAAAACGTATCTGATGTCAGCTGCTCCCCATTTTAATTGAAATTCAAATGCATTCTCTAAAATGTTACCAATTTGTAACAACACTTCAGCAATGTTCCAGAGTGAGTAAGCAATCACCTTTTACTTGTAGGCATCATATCTATAAAATGGTGGATCTCTCATTTTGTAATAAAGCTCTTCAAATGATACATGAACCCTTGGTGTACCTGGAAGACGTGGCCTGTGGCCTTCAGTTTGGGTTTCTCCTCCTCCTGTGTGGAGGCTGTAGAGATGGTGTCCTCCACGCTGACCTTGGCTCGAGACTTGGCAAAGTCCTCATACAGCTGAACCTGCAGGTAGAGAGAGGATAACAGATTGTTACACTGAAGTGCCAACTACTTTTTCACAGTTCTAGCACCTGTGGAAAATGGCCACCAAATCGCTTACATAAGCTTTGTGATAAATCCCATTTACAGTGTATTGCATTTATACTTTAGGCCTTTAGCTGACCCTCTTATCCAGAGCTACTTCTAATGGATAGAAGTAGACAGAAAAGGCTAAAGTAGAACAACTTTGTATGTCTGTGGTCACTACTATTATCTATTAGATGGTTTGTAGTGACATCCAGTACCTGTAGAGGACTGAGGTTGCAGTAGTAGTCCTGAATGATTTTAGGAGGGAGGTCTTGGAGGACGTCCTCCTTCATCCTCCTCAGGAGGAAGGGTAACACCTGCCGATGTAGGGCCTCCATGGCCAAGACACCTAGAGGGAGGGGACATGGTTAATATCCAGATCTTAACAGATTAGGAACACTAGAGTAGGAAAGGTAGTCTTAATCCTGAAAATTCCATCCCCAGCCAGACTAATTGAAGTGTTCATTAAGGGTTGACTGTGAGAGCCGCCATACCAGCCTCCTGTTCCCGTGAGGAACTCTTGGCATCGCGGCTGGCCAGGATGGGCTTGCCGTAACGAGCAGCGAACTGGCGCTCTGTACCAAGGAAGCCTGGCATGAGGAAGTCAAACAGAGACCACAGCTCCAGGACGTTGTTCTGAGGGTGGGAGGAGGGGGGGCACAAGAAGGAGGGGGAGAAAAATAAGTATTACCTACAGCACAGCAAACTGAACATGGAGAAGTGCTGGCACACCAAATCAATACCAAGAGTAAGTATCAACCAAATTATTATGACCATAAGATCACCATTGATGTTGCAGGGGCGTACAATTATAATTCTTCTTTATATTGTTTCACAACAGCATTAAGCCAATGTAACAAATGTACCCACA
Organism: Centroberyx gerrardi; assembly: GCF_048128805.1. Classification (NCBI taxonomy): domain Eukaryota; kingdom Metazoa; phylum Chordata; class Actinopteri; order Beryciformes; family Berycidae; genus Centroberyx; species Centroberyx gerrardi. Next base: position 7,339,524 of record NC_136011.1, on the reverse strand, counting down.
CAGCAGATGAAGCAATCAATGAAAGAGATTGGAGCCCAATACAGTAACCATGTTTATATGCAGCCTAATGATCTGTTAATACAATTAAGTATCTCTCATGCCAAAGGAAGTCACCTCACAAACACCTCAGTTTGACAAGGTAACCTAACTTGCCAAAGGCTGACTGAAACTGAAAGAGGGAGTGTGATTTTCTCATAAACAGCTGATCCAATGTAATATTACTACTACCTTTCTATTCTGGGAGAAAATCCAATTGCAGTCTGCATGTGAACAAAGCATATGAACCTGGTAGAGAACTGCAGGTTTGGAAGGATGAAGGTGTGAAATTGATTCATATCCAAATGCTACGATGAACAAATACAAAATACCGGCACAGGCAGCAATTCCCTATAGGCCCTGCTGCAGATTTGGCACATCATATCATACATTTATTAGATTATTCATGCTGTTAATTAGTAAACATGAATGAGGAATGTTGAACAGTTGAATTGCTTGAACGGTTGTTTTGTGATCCAACATGGCGGCTTACCTGAATGGGCGTTCCAGACAAGATGATTCGGAAATTGGCAGCCAACTGCTTGATGGCTTTGGAGAGTTTGGTCTTCCCGTTCTTAATAACGTGGCCCTCATCAAGGATACAGTAATTGAATTTTATATTTCTGAAAAATGAGAAAAGGAAAATCCATATAACTTGCAACACCAGGGCACATATCCCTCAAACACAAAACAAAAAAAAACGGTAGAGATTATGAATGTACACATACTCACCGAAAAAAGTCGATGTCGTTTCGCACAACATCGTAAGAGGCTACTATAAGATTGTGCTTTTTCACTTGGTGTTGCAACCTGGAAAAGTACATGATCATTTAGCTCCATGAATGCTGTCAGGATGATGATGTGAATAAAAGAAAGTGTGTTTGCGTAATAGCAATTGAAGAAGTCTACATATTTTCCATTTAAAAACTCTTGACAACTCCACCCCCCTGTACTTTTCCATACTTGCCAGTCTAAAACTTCTAAGATGAGGAAACGATCATTCATTTTCCATACATTAACAGGCTTTCCATTAGAAACCCTGACCAAGTCTTACCGAACTCGTTCTGTAGGCGGCCCGGTGTAGTGCAGCGGGTTGAGGTACTCTCTGGTGCAGAACTTGCTCACCTCGTCCACCCAATGGCCTGTCAGGGTGGGAGGACACACTACCAGGGAGGGCAGGGGGCTGCTGTCTGCTGCCTTGGTCTTGGCATACTCCTGTGCCCTGCAAAGACAACGCAAACATTGACAAAGTTAAGTCAGGCGAATTTATAGTTCGCTTAAAAGAAAACAAAAGACATCAGATCGAACACTCAAACCACTGCTTATCAACTGTTCAACCCTGCTTGATCATCTACTCGCTGTCGCAGCACAGTGTGTGGCGGCCCCCTTTTTCCATCAGAAATGAAGGAGCACCGTGTTATACAAGATAACCTTTAAAGTAATTGGCTTAACATTTGTAATCAAATTCATATTTTTTTAAACGTAGCCCTGCCCTACTTTTTCCTCTTTGCTCAAGAGCAGTGAGACGTTGCATCCGTTTGCTTGAAAAGAAACTTTTTTTTTTTTTTTTTTTTAAGACAACAAAAACTGGGAAAAATCCACAGAGTATGCATAAAAAAGGTAATCAAAGGGAATCCAAAAAAAATATAGTCCAAGGTGCTCTGTCTCTTTCCAAAAGTTAAAAAGCATTTACTGGTTTCATGGCTAGGAATATTAAAAACATTGAACCAACATGTTGCAGCCTCCTGGCCTTCATCAGGGAACCTTGATGAATGTTCCCTGATGAAGGCCAGGCCCATGCTTGTGTCTCTTAGAATGTGTATGTGGGTAGAACTGAGTCTAAATTGCTAGTGCTTTTCAAACCATTATTCTTGTACCAGGATTACACTGAACCTTAGATTTAGACTTGTCTCAGGGCTAATTTAGCCCCTTGTCACACTGCAGCAGTTTTGGACTAAGTTCCACACTATTATATAAACCTGCATAGCTGCGGCCAACCCTGTTCCTGGTCAGGGTTAATTCCTTCATCTCCCTCCCACTGTTGCAGCAAAAGGAGTGCATACACAAATAACTGCTTCAATGGATTAATACATTTCTACACATCTTTTATCTTTTCTTAATTGTTCACTATAGATGTCGTTTTCAAGTCACACAGATGTAACGGTGCACTGGAGGCACCAGCCAAATGAGTTATGATACTTCTGAATGGTGTAATATAATAACTCATCAAATGACAGAGGAGGTGAGTCAGTACGCTGACGTTGTAGAGTTGAAAGTCAAACACGACGATAACGATAATGAGTGCTGCTGCGGCCTGGTACCTGAGGTAGTGGTCCCCAGCCAGAATGCAGATGGACTGCAGGGTCTTGCCCAGGCCCATGTCGTCACACAGGATCCCGTGTAGCTTGTACTTGTTCAGGAAGGACAGCCAATTTACTCCATCCTGGAAAAGGAGAGAGAGATTAATGACACTGAAAATATCAATGCAGCAAATTATTTCTGTCTTTATGCCCCATAATTAAGAGGAGAAAGAGTTCTAGCAGTTGAGGAACACTGATCAGGTTTAATCAGGAGCAATTTGACAAGTACATAGTAAATGATGAATCTGCTTCAGAAATGATATGGTAAAAGTATCCATTAAACACCCCATCAGTCAAGGTAACCCTGAGGCTGGGTAGAGGCTGAGGACCTGGCAGCAGTGTGTTGACCAAAAGTAGCAACAACAGTAGCATCATTTTAACCGGATAGCTGCACAGCTCCATTAGAGAGATAGATGGCTGGCTCAGCGTAGCTGCCAGCAGCCACCATTTCTAGGAGCAACCAGCACACAGACCCCACATCCATTCCACCGCTTTAAATTTGCTCTGTCAAGAAAGCCATTTGTTGTCAGCATCCCCACGCTCTTTCTACTCTGCTTCCCTGCAGCATTTAAAAGCAAAAACCCTTTTCTGAAGCTGCCAGAAAAACGATGAGACTCAAGATGAAGAGGCGGCTAAGGCACAAAGTGCTGAATTGTTCCCAGAGTTGTTTAACCTGTTAGAACACAGGGGCGGAATCTTTCATCTGCTCCTGGAGGAAGTATCACAGAGAGGCAGTGGACCCTGAACATATACACACACACACACACACACACACACACACACACACACAGCCCTACCTGTTGGTACTTTCTGAGCTCGGCCTTAATGGGCACAGGGATCTTGTAGTTCTCCAACTTCCTGCCGTCTAGCAGTTGCTCCAGGAAGTGGCGTTCTCGGGCCTTCTGGCGAATCAGTTCAGCAGACATGGCTGGAGGGTCTGGTATACCTGCCTGGTAGAGAAGAGAAATAAAAATTGATCTCTGAAGGTCATCTTCAGGAGCAAAGCCAAAAGCTCTGATTTGAAACAATGGATGAAACCATTATGATGTCAGTGACATTGCCATGTGAGGTTGCTGGGATTCATTATTTTCTCTTAATCTTCAGGATGGAGGTGAACAATTGAACAGTGACTGCTGACTGAGACATCAGAATTGACATCAATCAATGACCACAAAAATGAAATATTTCTCCATCATTGGAGACGTAAGAATTTAATGCCCTTTGGTGGACGATGGACAAAAGGATATTGGCAGCCACTGCAGTCAACAGTAAAAAGCAAAGACTGGAAATCATGTGCACAGGATTGGGTAATAAGGTCGGACACATGAAGCGAGAAAAGCCACAGATCTCTACAACTGAAAATAATGAGCATGTACAAATGACTTCAACACTTCATCATTTTCCAATGGGCGTAGGCTGGTATCAAATTATCTCCGTACAGTTATGTTTGGCCACAACATCACAGTAATCGTCACTGTAATTATCAAAATTAGCTCATCAGTTGCTATTTGTGCTAACCCTTTTTTTTTTTTTTAAATATATATTATACATATATATATATATATATATATATATATATATATATATATATATATATATATATATATATATATATATATATATATATAAACACTGTATAGTTCCCACCCATCATTTCCATTACTCGCTCTATGGTTGTGGTGCTCTGTGGAGTATTGTGTGGTCCTACCTCTAGGGGCAGCAGGCGGATGAGAGTAGCAAAGCACTGTGTGGCCATGAAACGAATGCTGTCACTGGGGTCACTCATGCGGCCCAGCACTGGCACCACCAGCAGCACAATGTAGGGGACAATGTCCACATCCAGCTGCTCCATGACACCTGGTGAGCTGTGCGTCAAGGATAGTACCAGCCACAACCAACGCACAACCAACCATGCATTGATAACAACAATGTAATTAAGAAGAATGCAAATGTTCCATACAAAAAATCTTCTAATCAGTAATAGCTGAATGCCATTCTTTCACCAAGTAACATAGTCTTGAATAGTAGCTAAACAACATAGTTGCTGAGCGTCACATAAGTACTGTACGAGTGCTGATTTTTTGTTGGTACATTAATATTTAAAAGAATTGTATTAGCATAGTAGCTACAAGAACTGCAGCAAGTGTATTACACAATCTGACCTGGGGGCCAAAAGCATCTATAGCACTAATGCAAATCTGATGTCAAATGCATTTATACTGTGCCAGCTTTTAGGTAATGACTCATGATGAGCAGCTGAAACAGTATGTCTTCATCCTACACATAGCTGAGGATGTCTGACAGTGTGCGAGTGTATGTGAAGGATACAGGCCATGGCCTCGATGGAGCCCTCCTGCTTGGTGCAGTCTTCGATAGCTGCTAACCAGGGCAGCACACGCTCAAGGAACTGGTTCATGGTCTCCAGCGTGGCTATCTTACTGAGCACGCCCACGCAGCGTGCCGCCATGTGACGCACCGCTGTGTACGGGTGCTGCAGGCAGGTGAACAGATGGGGTAGGTGCTCCAGCAGCTAGAGTGCACAAAAGAGAGAAGGGAGACATGTTCAATAAAGGGTCATTCAAGACATGGAACAGTCCAAGTCCCGGTGCTCTCAGCAACAATTAAAGGGTTATCAAACATGCTTTGCAAGTTAATCACTGGTTTGCAGGCACAAATGGGAGTAATCACAGATTCCTTCCAGTTGAAACAGACACAGGAATGCTCCCCCCTCCAATTCCCTTGGTAAACACTTGGACCTCATTTTGAAGAGGCTTGTGACTGGTGGAGAAAATCATGCATTACTACTTTAACAGGGGCTTATGCTGCATTCATGTTTTATGGGAAAGGGTGGTAGATACCAGCTTCCTACTTATGAATAGCATACATGTCAGCTTTCAGGTATTAAATATTACTTGCCCTTTAATTTATAGTCGCATTGTTGCTTCACCTGCTCCGACTGAGGTGAAACAACCAACTTCTCCACTTAGACTCAGCTGCAAACTATTTCCTTGTCTTAACGACCATTTAGATAAACTGTTCAAACTGGGACCGCTAAAGACCAGTCATTTCTCTCTTGGTTTTTCTGCCACTCGAACTGGAGAGAGACGTGCAGTGGTAATATGGACGCCGATTGGTCGCGCTGCTGGGCAACTTTGCTACCCAAAAAGGACGACATACACCAAATCCAACACATAGAAGTGCATCACTATAAATAGTGGCTCGCTTAAAGGTGTAATATGATTGGAGAGGGGTCTTGGTGGTTCAGTAATCTTACCAAAGGTTTGAGTTCGGTAGCCATGGCCCCTGCCGTGACCTCCAGCACTTGTAGAGAGTTAACCAGTTCCTGGGCTGCTGTGTCTCCCCTCTCCAGTTGGACCTGCACATCTAACAACAAAAAGAACAAACAGGAGACATAAAACGGTTCAATGGGACACAGTCACACAGAATACAGACTACATACACAGCGAAAACATTAATGGGACATTTCCAAGATTCATTATAGGTACTTCACAGTCCTTGCAGCCAGGATATGAACACAAGTAGGTGTTTTGGGGGCTATGATCCCAAGACTACTGCTGGATATCTGCAAGTTTTGTCAATTTAAGACATTTTTAATGCCAGTAAGAATACTTTAATGAAAGACCAGATGGGTCTGTAACGTTAGGGACTGTTCGTTATTTATGAGAGGGGAGGGGGTGGTGCTAAACGGGGGAGGCACGTCAAATAATTTTTTAAGCACTGGGGAGGGACTTATATTTTTTATTTTAGCTTTAAGGGAGGGACATACAACTTTAAATGGTTGTATTTTGTATTTATTTTAAATACGTTTTTTCTTTTCAAAATACGTGTTTTACCGCTGTATGGTGACGGGACTCACTAAACTTGGTATCTCCCACCCCTACCTACTTATTTTATCAATTCATAATTTGACAATCAACATCTATGGTTGGAAAAGGTCAGCCTTTGCATTTTATTTTCTCCAATACTACCTACCTTTGGTGTGAATATAATAAAATATGGTTATTTATGGTGGAGGGAGGGTCATGCATTTTCCCCCAGTCACTCAGGGAGGCTCAAGGAAAAATATTTGTAGCTCCGGGGAGGGTCAAGATTAAAAAAAAAAAAACGTCACACAAAAAAGTCACACCCCAGCCACCCCCCCCGCCCCATAAATAACGAACAGTCCCTTAGTACTGTGTTCATTAAAATAACTCATGTGGTGTTGCAAGAACAGTGTGCAGAGTTCTCTTTTACCAAGTTTGATATTTTTCCTCATGCACCTGCAAGTCTAGTGGATGTGCGAATAACTACCTAATGCCAGGAAACACTGAAAACAGCAATGCTAGTCAAACATTTACTTGAGCGGACACAGCACCTGACATTACATATACCATAACACGCCTCTAAGGATGATTTAAGTGGTGGTTGTGGTGCTATGATGGGTCTAATAAATTATTGACAAGCGTATGAATTTGACATTATCGACGTGTGCTGTCCAAGACTGAACATTAGTCAACAACAGGAGTAACAATTCAATCAATGTACCAATGCCTTGGTTTTCATCCACCACTGTCCTCAGCGGCCCCACCATGTTCTCCCACAGATAGAGCAGAGTCCTGGTGAGCTCTGAACCAAAGTGCCTGGCGATGGTCGTCAGTGAGAACTCTGCCCCTCGTCTCTGAACAAGACATGGCTTCTTGCTCTGAAAAAGAACCAAGCAAAGGAAAAAAAGGTTAATGCATATTGTTGCCCTTGAATGAGCCAAGTGTTGGTAATGAGTAATGCTCTGTTACTCTCATAACTGTCCGTACCTCATCATTATCAGTGTTGATGGTGCTGCCAGGGGGAAGCTCTGTGGTGGGGGTTTTGGGGGTTTTGGGGGCTGGGCCCCTCTTACTGGTGATGGCAAATGCTGCCCTCTGGTGGCGGTACAGGGTGATGATGCCTCGAGTTTTGTTGACCATGTGCTGCATACAGTCTTTCTCCGACCCACCGGCTAATAAGGGGAAGTAAATATGGTCAGCAGTGGGCAATTTGTCTTGGCTGTTGAGCTTATTATTATTGGAGCTTATATAAGTCATTCTGGTAAAGACTAAATGCCTAAAATGTCAATGGAACACCAATATGGAATCTTGGCTACTAACAGGTTATATGGTGAATGAAATGCATAAAAATATGTCCAAGCTTCAACAACCCTGACCTTTAGCGATTTCCTGTGTCGGGGGTACAGGGCAAGCAGAGGAAGGGGTGACCGTAGGGTCCACGCAGGCCGAGGCACAGAGGTTTTTGATGATCTTGGGGTTGGGGCAGGGTGAGCGTCCGGCACACTGCTGCAACAGCTTGGCTATGAAAGAAGCCGCGTAACCCTGGACCAGGGTGTTTTCCTCCCGCTTGACGGCCTCCATCAGAGGCCTGACCAGTGGATTGAGTTTGTCGGGAAGCACTTGCAGGTTGATCACGGCGCAGGCTGTGAACATGTGAACACGCAGATGGAGCTGCTGCCATTCTGTGCTGGTCTCCATCACTGTAGCCTGGGCCTGTTGTCGTTTACTGTCCAGCGCCTGCCACGGTTTAGACTTCACATTCAGACCCACTGTTGACTCTGTGAAGATGGTGGTTACCTAGGGAACAAATGGGGAGAGAGTGTGAGTGATGTCCCAGTGATTGCAACAGGAGCGCACTCTGTAATAGAGTGCAACATCCATTAACCTCTAAAAGCAGAGTGAATCAGCTGGGTACAATGCCATTACCAATGCTGTCAATTCAGGAAACTAACAGACGCAGAAGGGAACAAACTAAGAAAAAAAAACAAAAAAAAAAAACACTCTTTGTGAAACTGGTGGTCAAATATGTGGATTGTTTGTAGACTCATCTACAATATTAAATTAATTTCAGCTGAATTATGTCACAAAAATAGCTCTGAGTGCTTCCTAATATCATACAAACAAACTTCTAAAGAAATCTTATACACACAGCAAGTCCATTAGTGTGTCAAGGCATGAAACTAACCTTTTGGACAACCAGCCACAGTGGCAAGTGGTGACTAGTGCATTGCTAGTATTTAGCTGGTGACTAATGTAAATTTTAGGCCCTGTTTCCATTATTACCAGCCTTTTTCCAATTAATTCTCTGTCTCAGACAGGACTACAGTACAGCTGTTAGGCAAGGAACTGAAACTCCGGCTGACATCTCAGCATGAAGGTGTCACCTCTTCAAACATGGCTTGATCACACTCATGACTGTGGCACACAGGCACAAAGACATATCCTACGAAGTCTACATCACAAAGCACTACAAAATACTGAGCATCCAAAATAAAGGCAAAATAGTGACCCTGTTCCATCCTCATACTTTCTTGATGAGCTGTATGAGGTTATAGATAGCAACACTGCCCGAAGCAAAACATTTTAATAGCGCCAGATGTAATATGAGTAACTGGAATACCACTGAACCATGTCTGCACAGTCAAGTTGCAATTAATCTTTGGATTCCAGTAAGTGGTGGAGAGATTTCTGTTTTATCTGATGGAGTAGATGTGTGTGAGTGTGTGTGTCTGTGTCTTACCAGTTCGTTGGCTTGGTCAATGGTGAAAACGCTACAGTTGAGTCTGTCTCCGAGGTCTATGTCGGCATCAGCCAGCAAGGCGATGAGCTGCTTGCACTCGTTTTGCATGCGTGTGAAGGGGATGGCGATCTCGTCGTAGTACAGCTGCTCTGACAGAATGGCCAAAAGACGAGGCTGCACCATGGCTGACACCACCTGGCACTCCTGATAGGGAGAGACCGCAAAAGTGCAAGGATGAAGAGAGATGCATTTGGCCTCTCAAACCCTGACATTTTTATGATCATTTTGAAGCCCACGTTCAACAGCTACCAAATCCTCAAAATTCAACCACGATTCCCCAATAGAAACAAACATAGTGCCCTGCATTGTTAAATTTTCACCTTCTGCAGTGTAGCCCACTCGCAAAGCACTAGGGCCACGGCTATACGCTGTAGGGCAGACTTAGAGTTGAGGTGGAAGAGCAGCAGCTGGCCCAAAGACTCAGCTGGTCGGATCTCCTGAGATGCCGCATTGAGTTGAGGGTCACAGATACACCTACACAGAGCCCCCAGCAATCTGCATAACAGGGAGATAAGGAGGCAACACTGTTAGGAGACTCAACATTACTACATGGCTCACTGTTAGCACTGCCTGTAAACAGTTTAACATCATGCAAGGCAATTTTCTTCATTTCCTGAGAGAAAATGAAGCTTGATTTTACAGAAGAAACAATCACAAACAGCAGCAGTCATAAGAATACTAGCAGACAAAGAGAGACTTGTATCACGCAGACCTAGATTATGTTCCCAACTAGTGCCCCGAGTTCAGAAATCTTACATGGCAATAGAAATAAATGAAAACTTACTTGGCGGCCATGAGGCGAGCACGAACCACCACATAGTCCCTTGTCATTGGGTCGTCTGTCACCGTGTCTGCTCCTGCTAGATACTCCTGGACTGTCTCCTTCACCTGATTGGTCCCTAAACGGGCCTTTGCGCCCGCCTTATCCTGTCACATCAAATCGAATGGCATTAGCATCTACCCTCAAACCAACAACACAATATTTAGCCACAACATGATATGATACAGGAGCCCTATGACATAGGGTGTGTTTTCAAATTGCCACTCTGAGTATCAGGGTGCACTCTGCGTCCAAAGTGAACTGTTTGATAAATTCAGAGAGCACTATTGAGTATTCAAAGCATACACTGGGCACTTTGGCCAAGGAGTAGGTGCTGCAGAGCATTCAAATGTTTGTTTAATTTCAAATGAAATGATAGTAGCCATCTCAGTGCCTAAAATTGCTACCAAGCTAGCTGCCACTTCCCGCTTTTCATTTACCCCTTGCCACATCGCATGGTTATCCTCATAAATCCCTCTTGATATTTCACACTCTGTTGCAATGTAACTGGAATACTCTTCTTTAAAATGAAACATCAGTTTGCATTTACAGACATATCCATATACACATAAATAAAAGATAACAGCTGAGAGTGGAACAACCAATCAAGTCTAACTTCTATATGGATACAGTGCATTACCTTGCAGCGGGCCTTGACTTCCAGCAGCATGTTGAGGTCTATGGGAATGTGGGAGGCCTGCATCATGAGACAGAGCCAGGCGCCCATCCACGGACAGCTGGCTGCTACCACGTACTGCTGGGGCGCCTGACGCAGCAGCTCCATCCACACCTACACACAGGGCATACACATTAACACTATGCAAAATCCAATAAGCCATGTAAGAGGTTACGTATGTGATTGAGCATTGAACAATGTAAATTATCAAAGTACATAAAAAGTAATAATGGAAATGGTAGAGATTCCTGTGTCGTTTTACTATTATCTACAATAATCAAGTCTGGAATGTCATCTTAAGTCAATATTATGATTAACCCCTGCAGGACCAGCCATTGGTAGCTTTTCATAATCAGCTACTAGAGGGAAGAGACAATTTCAATATTCTGTACTTCTGCAAAAGAAGTAATTGCACTCCTCAGACAGCATTGGAGTGCGTGTCACGCAACAAACCTTTTGGATGAGGTCAAGGATTTCCTGATTGCTCTCCAGTATGCAGGACTGAAAGATGTGCCGGAGCATATCTTGCAGAATAGGGTTGAGCCACAGTGCACAGCTCTAGGAAAAAACATTAAATAAATAAAAAATAAAAACAGAACAAAACACATAGCAGTGCCTTATCAGATATCCAAGAGTTGAAAACTCAAATCCACCCTCAAAAGTATTTATAATACTATCAATGAGCATATCTTTGTGCTCTTGTTAAGAATTGTGGAAATTAATCCTGATCAAGACAGATCCATTTGATATTACTATTGATTTTCTTATGGACAGTATAAAGACTAATCAACCTGGGTGGAGAAACTTGCTTCATGTCTTTGAATGTGCACTTAAAGTGTAATGCTGAAAGTGTGATCTTTTGGCTATATCACCCAAGACTATTGTGCCATACGTTACATAAACATCAATTTCCTCTGTTATTATCCAATTTTACCTGGTCGGCTTTGGACAGCAGTGTGAAAAGGGTTTCTAGTGCTGCCCGTCTTACTGATGATATAGTGTGTCTCAAGAACGGCCAAACCCGAGGGACCAGGACTGTTAATGACTGCTGCATGCTAGAGTGGACAAAAGAGTGTGCTCAATAGATACACAGATATAGGAAGGGCTATGCAAGATACAAATCTGTTATCTTCTTCTATTTTTGAGACATTAGTATAGTTACGGTAACCAAAAAAAGACCATCGCTGACAAGACTGTTAGCATTTACCGACACTGCAATGTAAATTGTGTACCACTGGATTCGATTTGGCAGGAAATCTGCTGGATTGCTCTACGGCACAAAACCAGGACTAGGGCCGCTGTTCTTCCGACACAAACAGAGCTAAAACTTACAGAGGTTTGCGCAACGGTAGAGGGTGAAACATTTGAAAGGCTGATGTAAAAAAAAAAAAAAAAAATTCACTTCCACCATTATTATCTTAGAAAGATAAAAGAAAGAACCTTTGCGACCGGAAAGAACAGGGTTTATGGGAAATGTGATCTTCATTTTGAGAAACATGAGCAATACCATTGGCGTGAGACAGAATCGACCAATTGTCTGTACAATGGTCTCATTTCTTTATGGTAACCTTTATATGGTAACATGTTAAGAGAGACTGGTAGCGTTGTTACTTGGAGGACCCATGCATATCCATTTATTATGGACCCTGATACTGATTTTGGGGCACTACCATCAATACGCATCCGTTATAATAAATAGCAACATACTGCCTAGTTCTACAGTCTGACATCTTAAAAGAAACAAGCAATTATCATCCACTGAGGTAGCAACATGTTTGTGTGGACTTCATTGAGACTGACCTGCACTGTCGGACTTGGGGGTAGGTGAGCAGTGAGGACAGCAGGGTCATGATGCTGTTGGTGGAGGCTGTGAGGTCGTCCAGCTCCAAGAGAGCGTCCCATAGCGTGTTCACTATGAAGGGTATCTGAGAAGCACACACACAGAGTCTTGACAACTCAGTAAGAGTCCAAAATAAGGACAATGCACAACATAACTGCTTATAGGTGACAGTCTACATCACCCAAAACATGAAACTTAATGAGAATACATTAATTGTAAAAGACATTACCAGTGCCTTTCTAACCTTATTGGGCAGTAGCTGTACCAAGCCTTCCACTACAGGGATGAGGGCTGCAGCCGCCACGGCCCTGACATCATCATCTAGATCCTGTAGACCCTCTGTGATGGCAGGGAGCACCCGGGGCAGCAAAACAGAGATCAGGTCCTGAGACAGAAAGAAGAGACAGATGAAGACAATAAGCATAGAAGGATGGAGGAGAGAGAAGAAAGAATGCCCTCTACAGTGACATTTCTCCATGAGGACCGCATATGCTCCAGACTGTACCATATATTCCTACTGTGAATCTCAAGTTGCACATGTGCTGCTGCTCCCCCCCTCGAAATGTATATTCAAGGCCATATGGTACGCAGATTGTAGCGCTGTAGAACCCTACTACACTTAATTAAAAGCAGAACACACAGAGACATACACAAAGAACAGGTGGTACCTGTCGGACAGCCAGGGCATACTTGATCCCCAGCAAGCCTCCATGGCGGACCTCCCACTGGTCCTCTGTTAGCAGCTTCAGCAGGACGTCCACTGTCATGGAAACACCACTTTCAGTCATGTGGCGAAGGGCCACGCCCAGCGTCTGGGCACATGTCTCCCTGACAGGAGCCACCACCTGGCGAAGGGAGGAAGACATGGAATAGACAAAACAAAGACAAAAAAAAAAAAAAAAAAATGGTACTGAGTGTTAAATATAGTTACTTCATTAACGATTCTTAACATATAGGGATAAGCAACCGTGTGCCATGGAGGGCTGAAATTATGCAGGTTTTCATTCCAACCAAGTCATCAGAATGTATAAAAGGCCCGTTTTTCCAGACAGCTGATTGGTGAGGAGGAGCATAGGTTACTATGATGATCTTCACATGGTGCTGAGCCACCATCATAAGACAGAAAAGCCAGGGTTAACCCAAATTAGCCCGCTAACCCACTAAAAATCTACATATATCAAGAATATTATTTTGCCTCAAAGGATATCAGCTGGGATGAGACAATTTTTCCTAAACTTTGGATAAAAAGGGTAGTTTGGAGATGGGCCTACAGTTCACAGGGGACAAAGGGTTTCTTAAGAAGATGGTGAACCACTGAATGTTTCAAGCAAGACAGAAAAATACCAGGATGAACACACAATTATTAGTACAAATCGTTTACAGAGAAAGGCCTTCAAACTGACATTTCTCCACTTTCAATTTAAAACACCCTGTGCTTTCTGAATTTCCATCAAATGTGGTAATGGGATGACTGAGAGACCCACCTCATCAGATACAAAGTCTCCAAAGCGGTCCAGAGCGAAGACGCAGAGCAGTCGGATGACCAGGTCCTCCAGCCACTCCTGATGCTGCCGCGACATCTTAGCCCCAAACCAGAAAGTCAGACGCAGTTAGTCTCATGTTTAATTCTGACAAAAAAAATTGCAAACTCCAAAAAGGATGGGATGTACCTGTTCTGCAGTGCATCCCACCAGCTTCCCGCCCCCAGCACCATGGGACTTGAGGATTTCTCTAAGACCTGTGCCTGCACCATGACGAATCTGTAAACAATCAGATTCTGTAATCTGGCCATAACTCATGTTATTCACTAGGAGATACAGTATAACTAGCAACTCATTTTGAAGTGATTATCCTTTGCTTTCAATCAACAAACAAGCCACTCTGCTGCCATTTTCCCTAGTATAAATTTGGTTTCACTCAATTGGTTGCCAAATAGTTGAGTGTAATGAAAAAATATAAAAGAAATAAGTGTATGAGCCATCTATAAAAAGTGTAAGAATTTCGGAAGAAGTTCCTTGTGTGCAGACTTTACTCTGTCGTGTTGCTGCGACTTAATTCAGCCCAGGATCTACCTAGATAGTACACATCTTCAACTGTGTACTATCAGCTAAAACTGAATGTAAAGTAATCTACAAATGCTTTGTCTTTACCTCCCATGAAGGGTTGAAGAGGTCGTTGCAGAGCTCCTCACAGAAGCTCTCCAGAGGCCACTCGTGGGACTGAAGACAAAGTAGAGAGACATCAGTACATCATACAACACTGGCACTGTTTCCATTGTGAAATGTATTCATTCAAACAGCAAGCATAGAAGCATGGTAAAGATCATGTCTACATTGTTTCAGATGTACTTCTGTTATTTATAGCAATTTAAAAAGGGTTCAGCACTTGACATCAATGACTTAATACAGTCAAACTGTTGAATGACTTTTAATTGATTCCTTACCTCCTCCAAGAGACTGGAGTTATCTGGAACGTTATCGATTAAGACTTTATGCTCTGTTGCCGGTTGGTCAATGACTATATTGGTGGTTTTCCTTCGTTTTTCCTCAGGTTCACCCTCAAAACTGTCGTTGCTAAAGGGAAGAGAGTATTGATCAGTCATTTCCCCAGCCAATCATTCTATCAATAGAGTCAACGTTCCAAATAAATTAATAAAAACACACTTGTGAGGTAGTTAAGCAGAAACCTTACCTTTTTTCATTGGGATCTATGTCTCTCGATCTTTGCTTTGCCACTAGCTTGGCCATCCTCTTAGCCTTATTCTTCTGACGATTGCTCATGCCTGGCCGGAATTCTGAGTCAATCAACTCAGCAGCCTGCATGGGCTGAAAAACAAACAGAACAGCCACTTGATTAATAGTTTTTAAGTCTAATCGGACACACACCCCAGATATTTCCTGTTCAGACAAGCCATTCTGTTGTGATGCAAAAAGGTCTAGAATAACAATATAACATGGTGTGAGTCATGTTTGTGACTAGGCACTGCATAGTTCCACAGCAGCAGCCTCTGTCAGTGTGACAAGTCACAGCCTGCCTCCTCTTGGCTCGGTCAAGTCTAGTTCCACTTGGCCAGGTAATTCAGGCCATGAACCCGGCCAAAATATCTACCTACCCAGCAACATTCAACTGCCAAAAGGAGCAGTGACAGCTCAGGCTTCCAAGTCCAGACTCACACTTTTTGATTATTTTCAGGATGCACCTATTTTTGGACTTCCTAGTTTATCCATGACCACAGCTTGCAGCTGAAACCACCTGGGGATAAGCCAGTCATAAACTTTTGAAAGTCACACAATATTCTGAGATATTGGTCAAGCACTGAGAGAGGCAATTTGCCCAAACCATGTACTGCAAGTACTGGACTGCAGTCCAGCACAGGCTTAAAGGAGTTTCACCCCTTCTCCTTTCACTAAACAACTCAGTAAGGCAAAGGGCACAAAGTTCATGCTCAAAGGTCTAGTGAATCAGTGCACAGAAGCTGGAGCATTGCGACTCACCACATGGTTGCGGGAGCTGGATCCGGCTGTGGCCTTGCCTCCGTGGGCTCTGAGCCCACTGGATTGGCAGGTATAGTCTAGGTCCTCATCGTTGAACAGCTCCTCTGTGTCCATGCCGATAGCAGCACCCATGTCCAGACCCAACTTCCTCTGGAGGAGCTTCCTCTGGCGGGCCAGACGCTCCTTAGGGTCGACCTCACCTGAGAGGAAACAACAGGGAGTCAGGGCCAAGCCTTAGTTTGGAGAGATGGAGGAATACTAGCACAGTACACTGTGGCTGTGTGAGGAAGACCTATGTGTGTTTTGTAGACCATGCACTGAAGATGTTTATGTGAAAAAGGAAGTGTCACTCTGGGGCTGAATGCAACTGGGAAGCGAGAATGACTGATGCTGCAGCCATAAAATAAATACAATGTATCACAAATAACTATGAAAGTCACCTAGAACTTGCTAAATATAGTAAACTAAAATGACACGAGGGACCTTGAACAAGAAGTGAAATCAGATCACAGGGCAGTGAGTGCTGGGAGGACACAATAGAATGCAGGGAATTACAAACAGACTGGAGGGTCACATTCAAATGACACCCAAAAGATAAAAAGGATGAGCTAGCTTTCTATATTCAAATTCCATTCAAAGCCACACAGAGGGAAATGAGAGTGCAAAGTTCAAGTGGTTCAGTCTGTTGTGTGACACTTATGGTTAAAAGTAAAGAGTGGATTGTACGATGGTACAAAAGTCCCACTGAATTACTACATTTGACTACTGATATGGACATATTCTATGTCAGAGGACAACAGTAGAGAACATTTCCACAAATGTCCTCCAAGTTTGCCTAGCACCAAAAATCACCCTACCTTTGTGCTTTCAAAGTTTCAAGCGACATGTCAGGAGGCAACGACTCAAAATCAGACAACTTGCTCAAAGAGACACACACAAAGCTGTCCAGTGGTCAGTGTCCCAAAAAGATTAGCCAATAACTGAGACCATCACATGCTTGCATATTAAATACTTCAAATGCCAATGTAGATATGCGCTAGTAGTGTTTTCTGTAGAATGTTTTGTAGATGTGGGGGAGTGTGGGTAATTTTGCTCCTGATATCTGAGTTCACTCCTAGGCCCATTCTAGTGGGTGCTGCAGGTCAAGAGGGGTTTTTGGTGGTGGGCTGAGCAATAAGTCCAGATGATAATTTTTCATTTTCAGGGAATGGGAGGGTGCTGCAGCTAAATGAATGTAGAGGAAATTGTGTGTACCAGATTTATCATCCTGCAGCTCAAACTCAGCCCCAGCAGATCCCAGCAGAGAGGCCCCATGTTTGAGGAGGCGGGAGATGTCAAAGTGGTAGAAAGTCAACCGATCACAAGAGGATTCCTCCGGAGATAAGTCTTCACAAGACTCTACAGGAGACAAACACAAGAGTCACATAACTGCACACTCATCACTCTTGACTGCATAATGAATCTGAAAGCCACAATGCAAGCCACACTCGAGAGCTGTTATCTTTTAGCAGTTCACAACTAACCGCGTGCATGAACAGCACACTTGCATGCCATCAATCAGCAAAATGATAGATGATCTTTCAAATATTTTGTGCACCTAATGTGGGTATTTGTTAAGATATCTTGTGAATAAATGTTAAGTCAAACCATTTCAAATTCTGGATGCCTACTCCTACACACTCAAGTTCCTTGTAACATCTGCTAGTTGTTAGGTGAAACAGTACACAAGACTGACATCACTGTATTATAACTACACCCAGGGTAAACATTTGCCAGTGTTCACTGAACCTGTTCTTTACACTGATGCACAGGGGCTAAACAAAGCTGGTGACTATTTCACAAGAACGTCTAAATGCAAAACCAGTGTTTAATGTGGCATCATGCATAAACTTGATTTCATGCAAATTTAACAGAATGGAGGTGACTTGATCAACAGGCCTGAGAGCTCACCTTCTTTAGGCCTAGGTGCCGGATCCCACTCTGGAATATTCTTCACAATGGCTTCTACAGCTTGGCCTGCTGCTATACGAGTGTCCCAGTTGGGACTCCTTAGGTAGGTCAAGACCTTTTGATTGACAGAAAAGAAAAAGGCATGATTTACTGCAAGTGTCGCTTCATTCAAATCTGTCTAGCCTATACAAAAAGCAAGACAAACAAGTGCCCCCAAGAATTACCTGGTCTTTCATATACTGGTCTTCTCCCCTTTGTCAAGACATAACAAGTTGTGTGAGAGCTACAAGGTAATCATGCTTATGGGGTACAGATAACTCACTGGAGATGACAGCATCTCTCATACGCCTCATCTCATAGGCCAGTTAGCATTACATTGTTATTATTTTTTATCATTTTAGACTGCAGAGACAGCCAAATATGTTAAAGCTGAGATTTGATTCACCAATGATCTAAAAATATGTAGTTTGATTGGAGCCCATTAGCAGGACATGTGTGTACCTAGTACACTCCACCCATCCATCCATTAGTTAGCACTGCATAAAGTAAGTGGAGCTGGCACTACAATGCGTTTCATCTGTGGAGATGGAGAGTGGAGATGTCATGGGAGAGTGTTTGGTCGAGGCCTTCAGACACACCTTCGATAGGAGGTTATTGAGTTCATGTGGGTGGAGTTTGACCACATCTCCGAGCTGCTGGGCTGCTGCCTTCCTGGTTACTGGGGTTGTTCCGGTGTCAAGCAGGATGAACAAACGATCAAGTCTAAAGACAGGAGAGAGAGAGAAAAAAAAAAAAAGAAAAAAAAAAAAAAAAAAAAAAAAGGTAAACAGAAACATAAATGGACACGCACAATAGACAGTGGTGCCCAAAAGAACATGCTGGTTCCTCTATTCCTTTTCAACATGAAAGGCTCTATAATAAAAGCAACTTTCCAAACTGTGCAGGCATGTACTTCACACACTGTGGTGAGACCTTGTCAAACGAGAGAGAGAGAGAGAGAGAGAGAGAGAGAGAACACCTCTTTTAAAAATAAACATGATTGGCATGTAAAAAGGCCATGACATCAACCCAATCAAGAAACCAGATAATATTAATCTTGACTGTGCATATGGTTCTTTACCTTTTTTCAAAATCTCAAACTATACATGATTTCACTACAGCAAATCCTACCATCAGAGCAACATGTTGGCAAACCATTTCAGACATTACTTTTCATGGAAAACGCCACTATATACTGTGGGATTGTGCACATTAAATATTAAGCACTGTACCAAGGCAACCTATCTAACCATCTTGGTGTTCACTGAAGTCATTAGCAGTCTATTAATATAAATAGAATGGATTAAGGCTATACGGGGCGTGACCCTAGGTCCCACTAATACTTTAACTGGTCCATAAACTGAACTACAAATGAGTCTACTTTGCTATGCAAAGTACAGGACCATTTCGACCACGTGGAATTGTCATAACAAACAAACAATAACACCGGAAAATAGCAACTTACACTATATACAAATAAAACAAAGTAACGTTAGCTAAAAACAATTAAGAGTCGGTGCAAGATGCTAAACGGTGCAATGTTCATTTGACTACGACTAACGTTACTTTGCCATCAAATAAAGACTTCAAACACTTGCAGTTTGACAAACCGGTGTATTTAAATTCGCACAGAATAAGCTTGGTCGGTGAATCGTTAGCTGAGCTGGCTACCAACATTATTGACTTGTCACTGGTAGGTAACCCGTGTTTGCAAGCAGTCTTTAATGAAACAACCTCAAAATAGTTAACGTTTGTTATACTGCCAGGCGTAGTACCAGCAGCAGACTGGAAAGACTTAGATAGGCAAGGTAATACATGTGAAATTAAGCTCCACTGACACTACGAACTACACAGAACATCAGTCAAAACTGAGCTATGATCCCATTAAAAATGTGCGTGGCCTGCAAACCTGTGACACGAGTATGGACTGGACCTTACATTGTGTTAGCTAGCTGGCTAGTCGGCCACCGCCATGCCATTCTTTGCCTAAGCAAAAGCTAGCAAGCATTAGCAGGTTAGCTAAGCAAACTCGGATACATAAATCCAAGTCAACTGAGCGCAAGTGAATCTTACCTTGATACAGCCATGGTCAAATATTGTCAGTGTTGGTATGACCTTTCACGTCCCACATTCAAAAGGCAACCAGTAATTTGAGACTTTTTCCACCTTGCTGTTTAACAGTTCCAACGCGACAGATAACACTAGATGAAGTCATTAGCTAGCAGCTACTGCTAGCTAGCTGTTAGAGGCCCGGGCTGTGTGCTTCTCACCACCCCAACTCTGTCTATCGAAGAGAGTTCACCACCAATTCATGGCTTCAAAGTTGTCCCTCTTGTCTCTTCAGTATCTTCTCCCACAAAATGTCGCCAAGTACCATACGCATATCAATCTGTAGCTCGAGTTACCCTTCAGAACTACTCGCGGATAAATACTTTAACCTAATAAGATATAAACAGTTATTTTGTTGCACGTTGAAGGCAACCCAGAAGACTGTTTTTATATGAGGAGCCATCTTGCATTTATTCCTTCCTCCATAGCAGGCGGAGGCTGATTGGCTACAAGCTGCGGGAAGAGCCAATCAGTACGCACGTTAAAAGAGGAAACGAATGCAAAG
Source organism: Centroberyx gerrardi (assembly GCF_048128805.1). Lineage (NCBI taxonomy): Eukaryota > Metazoa > Chordata > Actinopteri > Beryciformes > Berycidae > Centroberyx > Centroberyx gerrardi. The sequence continues at coordinate 7,319,071 of NC_136011.1, read as the reverse complement.
AAAAAACACTGACAGGAGACAGTTTTCAATTTTCTTTTTCTTTTTTGTAAAGTCAAAGTAAACCATAAATGTCGGCATCAACTTTTTTTTTCTGTTTGTGTTTGTGTGTGCGTGTTGTGTGTGTGTGTGTGTGTGTGTGTGTGTGCGCGCGCGCGCAACCAACTGACTTAAAATTCTAAACTCCGTGGCTCTATCTACCAAACTCAATTAGCTAGTTTTCTTTTAATTTTGAGGTTTTTGATACTGTTTCAAATGCAACGTTTTTGTATTTGTTTGTTGAGTTACACAGCCGGTAAAATTACTTTAGCAATTTAAACACTGAGCTGGCCATGGTGCTGAAAGAGCCATAACATAAAACTTCCTTGGAGCCAACGGTTTTAACTACTAAAATTTAAGCTAGCTTGCCAGTGACCTAACCTAACTAGCAAACCCCACAAAGATCTCAAGCTGGTGTCTAGCTAACGTCGGTCGTGCTCGTGTTCAGATAGTGTTTGTGCTATCAAGTGGGGTTAACTAGCTGGGCAAATATGCAGATAAAATTCGGTTAAAAACAATGTGGCCGGCATCTCCCAGTTAAAGTGCTTGCAATATGCTAATAGACAGCAACCATGGTGCTGAACAGTAGTAGGTTAGGCTTATAAATTAGTAGTCTGAAAATAGAAAGTGATTATTATGAATACAGTACACCTACAAACACTTGCACACTGTTCTGTATATGACTGTATCAAAGTTGGCCTAATCTGCTGACCTACATTTCAGATATGGCAAGGTGACACTTTTAGGAATTAGGCATTTTAGGAACAGAACTAAGCTGAAATTGAAAGAGAGCCAAGTGAAACATCACCTCATGCTTTAAAAGATGACAAGTAGGCTAAAACAGAAAACATTTCCAAACACATCAAGATGGAAAAATGCCCAGGACACAGACTAACACTTACTAATCATCACATTTTACTGAATGTTGTGCTCTGTTTACTGATTGTTTGCACATATCTACAGACCTTATCAAACCATTCATAGCTGCAGCGGTATAATGCAAGAAAAAGTTAGACTACAGGAGCAAAAGGTAAGACCTACTTTGTTTCCACAGTAGCTTGGTATCTAGCCTACATGTGAGTCTATTTTTCTTTCTATAGTTGAAATCCCTGCTGTTTAATCCATACTGCAAGAGCAAGACATGAACCTCAGAGGAACGGTATCAAGAAGGTGAGAGGGAAAGACGCCATGACTTTATGAATGACCTTGGCGTCATGCCTGCCTCATAACATTTCATGGTCCTTTAAAAGACAATTGGAAGACGTTCATATCATAGCCTTTATTCCTTTCTCAGAAGCATCCCAGCGGAGGAATCCTATCAATTCTTCTGCCATAAATTTGATGGTTTGAATAAGAATGAACATCACAAGAACAAGGTGACCTAAAGAATTTGGTTCCTTTATTCTTTCTTTTCCTGCAGTGTGAATTTGAAAAAGTTAATTTGAAAGCATGTTTTCAAGTGTGGTCCTATTATTGTTAATGGCTTCTTAACGCATTGCCATAAGTTTGAATAGCTTTTGTTTTCTTCAGTGAGTGAGAACGATACTGTCATTAACATTGAGGACATGCTTACAGTCCTCTTGTTCCCTTTTATTTGTGCCAAGTGAATATAGAAGGTGTAGTGGTGTAGTGTGTAAGTAGAAGAGAGAATCATGAGACAAATCATGAGAAAGGTGGGAAACAAGTAACAAGAAGCAAAGAGGAAACAAGTCAAACTCTCTTTCTCTCTCTCTCTCTCTCTCTCTCTCTCTCTCTCTCTCTCTCTCTCTCTTACTCACACACACACCTACACAAAAACAAAATGAATGGGTTTCTATGAATATTGTCCCCCAACAAAATGGAAAACTGACTCAGAGGGAACAAGACAAGGTCTAAGATCACAGATTTTGAAACAGTATGGGATGCCTCTCATATTTTGTACATGATGGCATGAAAGCATCATTGCAGAGAACTGTTACATAGAATTTAAAATAATTTAATCACTTAATGAGCGCCCTGTCTCTTTTCAGGATTTTGGTTATGAAACATTGTTATGCAATGTCTAAAATAAGCACAGGGCTGAGCAGTTTGGTGTACTGTGCGCTCACATTCAGATTACAACAAATCATGTTTTATCTCTTTGAGGCTATGTAAAGCATAGAATCTAAATAGGTGTGATAAAAGTGTACTGTTCAATGCGTTATTATTTGTTCTTGTAAATTAGGAGGCATGATTATTCACTTCTGTTCCAGGGATTGTGTTGGTTTGGAGGATTTTCATCTCATTCTCCTGGCCTGAAGAGTGTGTACATGAAGGTTAGTCTCCTCGCTGTAGAAATGTATGTTTTGAGAGTGAAGGCATTCTCTTGAGTAATTCAAGCGGAGGATTGTGGGAGGGGGTTGTGTCACAGCTGCTTGGTGCTCTATGTAGTCAAGTCGAGTTCATTTATTTATATAGCCGTTTATCGCAAGCACGTCTCAAAGGACTTTACAGAGCATGAGCCTACCTAGATCTAACTGATCAACAATCACACACACAACAATCAATCACTACAAAACACGTGAAAATAGATCAAGCTTCAGAATCAAAATGTGTGGAAATAAAACGTGAAATAAAGTAATGTTGAGTTTTATTCAGACAGTGAAGGCGAATAATCTGAATAAAAAAACAAGAAGAGCAGTTTATGGTAATACAGTGATAGAAAATTGTCAACGCACTGTAGGTGATATATCATCTTATGTAATGGATTTATTCGCCCTGTTTCAGAATGCAGACAATGTAATTTGCACTAGCTGCACTTTGTGTATAATGAGCTCATGAATCTGGAGGAGGAGAATGCATCAGTTCCTGTAGAGCAAGGAACTGTGACTGATTTTTCCTGTGATTTGATCCCTGTTCTACCCTTGAGTGGGGTGGTCACTCCCACACTAAGCTGTCAGATAAAAAAAAACACTGGAAAATTATTCCTAATAGTAATTCACATGATGGAAGAAATGGTTTATATGATGAAAAAAAAGAAGATTAGAGCTTCAGTCAGCATCCAGCAGACCTTGTCCAGATGTCCAGGAAACATAATGCTGGAGGTAAATATGATAAAAACACACACATATATATTCATTTTGAGAGGGTATTTTGTAATCTTAACCACTGTCCTCCCTGAATCTCCAGATTTGTGAGACTTCGAAACACGGGACCAATGTTGTGGCCAAAGTGTATGTTCCCCTCCCAGACAGAAACATGCAGTCCAGTATCACACCTGACTTGGAGACCTGAGAGTTCAGCAGCGAAAACATGGTCCAACCTTACTATGAAGGCATTGGGAGCAGTGAGTAACAACAGCATTAAATACTTTTCAATAAGAAAATTAGAATCTATTTAATGATTTAGTGGTTGTTGATTGCAACTTGAATGACAAGGCGGTGCTTCTGCCAGATGTCCCATTCATACTTGTTGACTAGTGACTAGTGTATCTCCTGACCTGTGGGAGGATTAGCTATGGTTTCTCTTGGGCTGTGAATGAGGATGGAGCGGTATACAGAGCGTTCTGTATCTGTGAAACCAAGACTTTCATACATATTGTAATCCCATTATTTGTAACACTCATGATTTTACATGGCTGTGCAAAGCTCATAATAGTCTTCGTCTGGAGGGATTGTTGTTTTCTTTAGCATATTGTGTGCAAACATTCTTTGCTTTACAGTGTTTCCTTGCTTGCAGAGCCTTGACTAGCTGTAAGGAGAACTTGCTTGGCTGGATCAGGGATCTGGACTTTGATCCCCACCGTCCGGCTAACACAGAACTCAAAACAGGAGCTCAGGGTGAGCAGTAGAGTGACACTTCACTAAGCGGCCTCAACTGGTTTCATCTCCCACCCGGGGTCTTGATAAACAGTCGTCCTATTGAATTTTTAAAATAGCCTTGGTTACCATACAGATATCCTAACACAGGTTTCTTTTTGAACTGGGAAAACATGAAACACAGTGGAGTATCAAAGTGTGCCAGGGAAGCTGTCCCCTTGAGGCTGGTGAGCAGAGAGACAGAGAAGTGGGGTGCTTTCGCCTGCGAGCCCCGGAGGAGGAGTGCGACTCCACAACAGAGGAACAGCTTGGCAAGTCAAGACGCTTTTGGCTTCTGAAGCTCAGGAGGCTTCACTCTCTGAGCACAACTCCATCCAAGCCCATCCCCCTCCATGACAGTATAACTGAAGCCTTGTTTGTTGTCACTGTGCTTTTTGGCACTGCATCTTGCAATATATCAACTTTATGCCTGTTGCAGTACTACATGTTGCAATGTATTATTTTAGAGACCCTGAGACTTTTTTAGGCACTATGCTGGAGAAACCTACCAAATAATACTCTCCAGTTTCAAGTCTCTCACTACCCCACCACAGCTTAAAAATGTGCAATCTCAAACACATTGAGAAGGTACAACACAGACATACAGTATTTCCACTGTTAATAACACTGGATGTCTCACTGAGTAGGCATGTGGTAATAACTAACCTGCTAATAATGTATAATTTTTCTAAGATGCTGAATTTAGCAAGGAAAAACCTGCTGGACATCAGGAGGAAATCCAAGTTTTGCAGAATGCAGATTCAGGGAGTTCGGCTAGAGTTTGTTCAAAAAGATTGCGTCCTCTGAACCCTAAGCAAACTATGAGGGAGAGCATCCCCGCCTCCAAGGAACATCAGCGAGCAATGTTCCTTTTCTAGCTTTGCCCTTGGAAAGATGCAGCTGGGCATCAGTGACAAATTTGTTGCCGAGTTGTTTTTGCTCCTCAGGAGGATACACACACGAGAGGCCTGCTGTGGGCCGACCACCGGCCCCATGGCAAACCCCTCAGAGAAAGTACTCTCTCAGGTAAACCTAATTTACCAGAACATTAGGTACAGAGCGAGTGTTCTCGGCTAAGATGAGTTATCACCGCTGCATTTTTAGTTTTCTTTACCGGTAAGAAAGTAGCATATTTTCCTGGCACATTTATCATCTAGTGAGAAAACAATCACACTGGGTATTATATTAAATAAATGTAAATTTCAAACGTGGGTTAAACGGAATTTGCAAAAGATCTGCTTGGACTAGCAGATGGATGGGTGGGCGGGTGCATCTTCCACATACAACAATATAATCAGTGTCAGAAAGTTCACAGAAAAGTATATGAAAGTCAGTTTAGTTTACCACTACTTTTTGACTGTTACAGTTTTCTGACCCTATCTGAATTGTCCTGATGCAATAAACTCTACCCATCTGGTACTCCAAGCATATTAAGGCAAATACCAAGAACTGTTTGCAGATACTATTTGACCCTGGTCTCTTCAATTTACAGTGGGTGTCAGAGTTCTTCCCATGAAACTGAGCACAGGTTCAACCATTAATGAGGTCAGGTTTCAGGAAGCCACACGCACTAGTTGTGTTGAGCTGTGTGAATCCCAGAGCAACCTGTATCATATATCATATCATATCAGATATATGAGTATACATAAATAGAACATTCACACTAAAACTGAACATTTCTACCCTGTTCTTCTTAAGCAGGACAAGGGCCAGAAGTCACTGTGGTGGGTGGGTATGAGGCCTTCAATTGATTTTGTTATAAGCTTATTCATCTTTTCTCTCATTGCTGTTTAACATTCTGAACGTCTTTTTTTCCAGCAGTGAGAAGGAGCGGCTGCTGAACCGGACCCACGGGTTCGAGTGGCAGTGCGTCTTGTTTGGGAGGGGGAAGCAGCAAGTCATAACCACAGTCATAAACAGTGAAGGGACCCTGGTCCGAGCCACCAGGTTCTTCAGACCGCTTCCTCCTCCACAGGACGTTCTGCAGGACATCCCCCAGAGCGGAAGTGCTATTTTAGTAAGGGCTGGCCGCATCATGACATGAAGTAATCAGAAGTGCACATGAGGTTTCCTGGATGGTGTTGTCTTTGTAAAAAATATAAATAAAAGACACCAGTGTTAATCAGAATGTATCAAGTATATCAGGAAGCACAAATATGTGGACAAGCCACGGATTACCAAGGGGATAGAGAACGCATGTAAAAAGAAAAATGTATTATATAGGAGATTTTTAAAACATAGAACAAAAGAAGCAGAAAACAGATATAAGATATATAAAAATAAATTAATAAGTATTATGAGATCTAATAAGAAGGAGCATTATCACAAACTAGGAGTAACACTCAAGGAACATGGAGAGTGCTTAACAGCATAATTAAAAAGGGTACTGGAAAAGCAGACAATCCAAATTACTTGTAAAAGTGTAAAAGATAACAATACAATTATAAATAAAACAAAAGAAATTGCCAATGAATTTAATGATTATTTTGTAAATGTTGGATACAATTTAGCAAATGAGATTGTGGAGCCGAGAAATAAGGATGGTGTAGATGAAGATATTGTTCCAAACAAACCTTCCAAACAGGTAGTTTTCCCAGCAAAATGAAAACAGCAAAAGTCATTCCTATTTATAAAAGTGGAGACAGACATCTATTCTTCAACTATAGAGCAATCTCTCTGCTTTCCCAGTTCTCAAAAAGTATAGAAAAACTATTTGTGCAAAGGCTTGATAATTTCATAGAAAAACACAATTTATTGAGTGACCATCAGTAGGGCTTTAGAGCAAATAGGTCCACCACAATGGCAGTGATGGAACTGGTAGAAGAGATTTCTACTGCAATGGACAACAAGGAATATACTGTGGGGGTGTTTATAGACTTAAAAAAAGCATTTGATACTATTGATCATGGCTTATTAATGAAGAAACTGGAGAGATACGGTATTAGAGGGACAGCATACTCATGGCTAAGAAGTTACCTTGATGACATATCAATATGTACAAATAAAGTAGAATCTGATTTGCTGAAGATTACTTGTGGGGTTCCACAAGGTTCTGTGCTAGGCCCAAACCTGTTTATACTGTATATAAATGATATTTGTAAAGTGTCTAAATTGTTAAAATTTGTTTTATTTGCTGATGACACTAATTTATATTGCTCCGGGAAAAGTTTGGAACGACTTCTGAATACAGTGGAAAGAAAATTGAAAGTCTTAAAGAAATGGTTTGATATTAACAAGTTATCATTGAATTTAAGTTAAACAAAGTTTATAATATTTGGTAATCGGCAAATCATTAATCAAGTTAAAATTATGATCAATGATGTTGACATAGAAAGAGTGTATGAAAAAACATTTCTGGGCGTGATAACTGATCATAAATTATGTTGGAAATCACACATAAATAATGTAAAAACAAAAATGTCTAAAACCATTGCAATATTATATAAAACTAAAGATATCTTGAATCAGAAGTCACTATATATACTGTATTGTTCTCTCATAGTTCCATACATTACCTACTGTGTGGAGGTATGGGGAAACACATACAAAACCAACACTAATCCAATTTTCATGCTACAGAAGAGAGCTATAAGAATTGTAAATCGATCGGATTATTATGAACCAACCAACGCACTTTTTACTAACTTACATGCTTTAAAATTTTGTGATCTAGTTGATCTTAAAACTGCACAGATAATGTACAAAGCACAAAATAATTTACTTCCTAACTGTATTCAGAGGTTGTTTGAAATTAGAGAGAGCCAGTATGAATTTAGGGGAATAGGTATGTTTAAAAAAACAAGGGTAAGGACAAATATAAAAAATAGATGTATATCTGTCAAAGGGGGTAAACTTGTGGAATAGTTGTGACAACAAATTAAAAACGTGTAGTTCAATTTGCAAATTTTAAAAAATGTTTAAAAATAAGGTGGTAAATAAATATAAAACTGAGGTATGATCATTATTGTGTATGAAACGTTTGGAACTTTTTGTTTTTGTTTGTTTATGTTTATGCTTCTGTTTTGTTTTGTCTTGGAATGTCATGTAAAAAGGGTTGGCATAATAAGCTAAAGCTTCAGCCTACACCTTTTCGGTCAATTTTTTTGTTTTCCATTTCATTTAATGCCTTATTGTTAATTATTTATTTCTATGTACATACATTTTGGAAAATTGTTAAAAAGGACCGAAATAAATTACTACTACTACTACTACTATAGCCAGGAGTTCAGGTCTAAAGTTGAAGAAACAAACTGTTGGGGTTGTAAAAAACTCATTGATTTGGACTTTATGTAACCCAGGAGAGATTGGCAACCTTTGTGTCTGATTCCAACCTTGCCCTTCCCCTGTGACGTCGGGGACAGCGGGGACATGTGGTTCACCTCCGAGGTACACAAATAATTTACTAGAATAAATATTTAGATTATTCCTACCCAAGCTTTGACCGACCAACCATAACAAACCGGAGTTCAGAGTCTAGGAAGCAAGTCTGAACTGAGGTTAAATCTTGACTGTGATGAAACTACAAATTATTTTCAATGCCTTTATTAAATAATGCAAAATTGTCTGTGCATGATGCCTGGAGTTGACAATGGTAAACAGTATTAGTTTGGCATTTTCTTCTGTGCAACTTCTTTCATCTCCAGAAAGCAGAGGCATGGCTTCTCTTGGGAAGTCTGTCTGCTAAGTAGCAGCATAACGCACTTAAAAGTTGAAAAAATACACTGCTGACATGTTTATATCACATTAGTCGGTCCACTATATGAGGTGAAAACCCTGACAAATCTTATTTTTCAGGGAGAGACAGCATATATTCCCACCCAAGAGAAAAATGCAGAGTTGTTGAACCTGAGAGATGGGAAGCACTCTCAGAAATGTGACATGTACTGCCCTCTACAGGCTGTGGACTGCCTTGCCAATGGACAAAATATAAGAGTGCCATGTTTTTGTGTGTAACAGTAGATTTAAATGAAATAGTCCAAAGTATACTGCTCTTGCTGGTTTTTTTTTACTTCTATTGTGTCGTGGCTGTTTCTCATAGCTTTTGTTCATGTTCAGCTGCTTAGAGCACAAACAGTGTTATGATGGATGTATTTCAGGTGTGGTTCAATATCCAGCAAACAAAGCTTACATCAGCCATTTACTTCCCTGTGGTTTCGAGTATGACGCATCAGCAGCGGTAACATAACACTACTCAATACTCTGCAACCCCTTGTTTATTGTGTTAGATCCTGGCGTCAGGAGCATCATGCAAGCATCATGTTACTGTATATCGTTCCTCCTCCCCAGTGTCCAGGTCAAGCTGAAGAATAGTGTTATGCACTGGAGGAACCCCTGCTGCTCAGCCACGCTCTGTGAGGTCCTCGAGAAGCTGGAGGGGAACCCTTCCCCCGTCACCATCCAGATGGAGAACACCAGGGTGCTGGAAGCCATGTAGCACCACAAGGTACAATCTCACCATCAGTGACATTTTTAGGTGTGAGCTTTGTCTCCTGTCCTGTTGGAAAATCCATAACAGGGCCGGACACTACATTTTTCATTCACTGGCCACACTAGCTTCTGGATCCCAGACCTCATTAGTCACTATTTCACCAGCCAAACAAATGGAAATTATTCTAAAAACTTGGTTATTTACCAAGGTGAGACAACTGTACCAACCACAGCCACAATTTACCAGCATTTGGCGGGTAGCTCATTTTTCCAATCTGCTGACAAACGCACTGAAACTGGTCTACTGCTTTCCCTATCCACATGGCCTACCAGGACATGAAGACAGTGGTCAACACGGTCTACAACATCAGGTTCCACAGCACTGCTTTTCCAGGAACAGAGTTTGCTCTGGCTGTCTACAGCCACCTGTAACCCAGCCACATCCTGTCAGTGTGGGTCTTCCTAGTCAAAAACCAGCATGCAGCCTTCTATGTTCCAGCTGCACTGGATGACTGAGACGCTTGTGAGATGAAGTGTGGTTACTGTTGCACATCCGTTTCTCTCCCACAGAAGCAAAAAAAAAAAGTTGACCTCAATCCTCAAGTATAGGACTTGTATATTATATATCAATTCTAGGACACACAATTTAAAACTTAAGCAATATACTTAAACAGAAAAATGCTTGTGGTACACCTAACTGAACTGTGCTCTCTTATCTCAAGTCCACCACAACTTGACATAAATCCCTTCATTTTGTTAATGCCACATTTCCCATCATAGTAATAGTAATAATGGCTATGGGAAACAAGGAAATATAAGTTCAATGCTTCTGAGGTAATTTGGCTTAGATAAATACAGGACTTTTAAATTATACAGTAATATCAGTGGGTATAGTGGCACAAAACCCACCCTGTATCCACCTCACAACATTCACACCTGAAGATAACTCAATCATCTTGATTTTTTGGGGGGAAAAAAGAAAGAAAAAAAACACCTTCACGCAGGCTGTCAATAGAAAAATACAGCAGAGTATGCATATTGCACATTGTGTCCACCCTATGGTTCAAAGTGCTGTACAAATCTCAGCAAGTCTCTTGAAATTAAAAACGTGCCTTTTCATCCAACGTGATCGGCTCAGTTCAAGAGAAACGGGTCACATCCAGCCTTCCTCTTCTCCCGAAAATGTCTAAATCCTGGAAATCCGTCATCTGTCAAAGCACGGAGCAGCACACGTGTAGTGCATGCTGACTTGGTAGGCCCTGTTGGGAAGGTTAGCCTTTGGGTCTAGTGTGGCAGAGATGGTCTGGGCACTGCTGTGCTGGGGGCCGTTAGGAGCCTGCAGGCTGGTGGAGTGGTTGAGGTAGGAGGCGGGCCTGTGGCTGGGGGCCATGGCGGGCTGTGGAGCCTGCTGGGGGTACTGCATGCTCGGCCTGTGCAGGTATTGGGCCACAGTGGCTGCCTGGCCTGAACTGTGGTACACCGTCTGGCCCTGCTGCTGCTGCTGCTGGCTGGGCTGCTGGCACTTCTGCTTGTTGGCTTCTTTGACGTCGCTGTCATGTGCACTGGGGGGAAAAAAGACAAAGTGTTGCTCTGTTAATTATTGACGTGTTTCTCTTGCTGAATATGCAGTGCGATATGTGTAGTCTACTGTCCATAAAAAGCCTTCCACTGTGTGCGAGATCCCGTTGTCCTTGTACAATGCGTGTCAGTGTGCACAGTGAAACCGACTTCTCAGTATCCATCTGCGTCAACGTCACCAAGATAAATTCCTGTACATTTATTGTCCTTGGTGACTACAGTCATTCTTATTAACTGTCGAGGGCTTGTGCGCAATTTGGCGTCATCATACGGAGCCGGGGACAGACACTCACATGAGTAGTTTCTCAGCGCAGGGGAGTAGGTTGTCCCATGTGTAGCCTGTGAGGCGCTGCAGTCGGGGTGGCCACGTAGGGGACAGGTGCAGGATGAGGCGGGAGGCGGCCACACATGCAGCAGCCACCAGGGAGGGTGCAAAACACAAAAACACATGATCTGGGGGGGAAAAAACAACAACAAAAAAACAGCAGCCCATTACCATCTTCAGCTTGAGCACTGTACTGCTGCAATTCAGCTGTGTGTCAACTTATATCTGATTAGGTTTCAGTTACTAAGGGAGTTAACAGTTGTGAGAGTGAAATTAGAATTAGAACCACTTTGAGACCCACTGACGCTGATTGTAAGAGGTACAAATACTATCTAAACATCACCGATCATATGAAATGCGGCTTGCCTTGTAAGGAGACCTCCAGGAAGTAATCGGCATACTTGGCCATGTACAGTTTGGTCTTCTCCAGGCAGGTCAAGGGCCAGCCGTCATGGAGGTCTCCCTCGTGGACGGCGATGGACAGGTAGTACTCTATGAAATGAGCCGCAGTGGGGAAGTACAGGTTCCACTGGAAGGTTTCCATCAGCAGCAGCTCCATGTGCAGCAAGCCCTGCTTGGTCAGCACCAGGTTCATGGAGCTCATGCAGCCCAGGCTGTTCAGGGTCTCCAGCTTGGGCACCCGGTCCTCTCTCTCCTCAAACTTACCTGCAGTCGGGGGGAGAAGAGGGACACGCTGCCATCACAAACACATCACACCAACCAATCACACAGGCCAAACTGTGAAATGCTGGAGCATGTATAAACTGGTAAAGAGGCCAGTTACACTTACTGGCCAAAAGAAGGCACGAGAGTGAGACCATGTGAAGCTGCTGCACGGTGATGTCATAACGATCCATAAAGATGTCCAGCAGGTAGACGGCAAGGTGTCTGGCTGCAGGACACAGCCTGAAGCGGTTGCTGACGATGGCTATGAGGTCCGCAAAGTATCGCCTGAAGTTGAGCTGAGGAGACTGCCCTTTGTAGGAAGGCAGCTTGAGCTCCTGTTAACAACATACTGCGTTTGAGATCTCAGTGTAGTTTATCGCTTTTCCACTCAACCATAAAGTGGTTATCCCACTTACTTTGTATCGTAGCGCCTGGTATATATCTGCAGCGAGTTGTCCTTTCCACCATTGGTCCTCTAGCTCCATTTAATAGGGTGCTTTGGAAACGTCTGAAATACAAACAGGTGTGAACTGCAGTCATTCCTTATGGCTTAAAGGTATTCTCCATAGGGAACACAGCCACCTCATGAGAGGGTTTCTGATGATGTATGACATTTCAAACTAATGTGAAGTGAGTAGAAAACCAGGATTGAGCACCCTGATCATTCAATATTCAGGCGTTCGGTGGCTTTCCCCATGCTGGAAAATACAGATATTAAACATCGAAAAGTGGAGACTCACCCAATTAGCACATGTAGTGAATCTTGCTGGCTGTTTCACTGAAGTAAACTTCAATTCAAACTAGCCGAACATGCTTACATTCATTGTTGTAGTGAGTGAGGCGACCACGAGTTCAGCAAACACTACTGCTGCCTTCAAGTGCTATCAGTAAAATGAGTGTAGTATTGAACATGCACATTGCACATGACCTACCCAACAAAGTAGACTGGGAAAGCCGAAATGCGTTTAGAGGGCGGATAGCATGGAAAACGTATCAACAACTCTTAGTAAAACTGATGTATAAAACAACCTTTAGCTAATAAATTTAACAAAACCATTACATGTCTGGTGCATATTTTCGCCTCTTCCTTCTGCCCCTACAGCCTAAATTAGTTATGTACCACTTGATTTCTAAAGTAAAACAATAGCCACCAATAAACAATTTTGCTATAAGGTCTTTATAAGGTTTTTAACCAAAAGCACTTCAATTTGCAACGCCGTTGTATTTACGACTTCTAATCTTGGAAGTAGAAGTTTACGAGGAGCACATGAAGGCAACATTCCTCTGCACTGCAAAGACTGGACGAGCCCACAAGACGCTGCTGCCAATTAAAAGTAAGCTTACAACAACAGAAAACATCCAATCACTGGCGGGGATCCATAGCGGCCAGCTAGATGAAACAATGTATATCGAATATCTCATGTTAGTCGGGGCAAGATATGCATATTCTGAACTGATTGATGTCTGAAATATGGATCACTGGAGACTAAAATCATTGCCCTCAGGAGATTAGTCTTGATTGAAAATCTGTCCAATAAAACTCAACATTTCTGCATTCTGTCTTCCTTTCACTAATGGATTTCAGATCTCTGGCCTATTGCATTCTTACCATAAAAAGTTGTCTAATATAAAAAAAAAAACTTCCACAGTTCATTCAAATCCTTATATTCTCTTTGTGCACTGCAATACAGTGCAATTACAGTGTTTCTTTAGTTTAGGTTATTTTGTACCAGCTTGTTAATGCACAGTCTACAGTGAGCCACATTTGCAGATAGGCCTACAATAAGTCTTTCTAGACTGCGTGAGAAATCAGAACACTGTGCCCATGTCAGTGGAACCACAAAACAGAAACCATGATGATGAAAACATGGCCATTGCCTTTTTAAAAAGCACTGGTTTTATGTGGGGAAACTGTATAGTAGGACTCAGTTAATATTGGAACATCATTTAGCCTAATATGGGTCAGGTTCACTTCCATGTGGCCAATTTAAAATCTATAGATTGCCATTCCAAAAACATAATTGAAAAGTAGATTATATTGGCTACAGAACAGGCCACAGTGAAAGGACATAACATGTCATTTTAAAATGCAATCTGCAATCTATCTGTAGTATAGGCAATAATTTAAAAAAAATATGATTCTCAAGAATGTGTTGCACCACTTTTCCATTCGAAAACACGTACAAGCATATTCAAACATATTCTCTTCACAAATTAGAACTAATATAATCCAAAATGTACTAATGATAATTAAACCAAGGATTACAAATGATGTCCTATTTCTAAAAGTCATAATTACAATGGTTTCCAACCCACTTTCAAAATAGCTATAAAGGACTTTTATTTTATCTAATGCATTGTCCCACTTTACCTGAACAAGTCAACTTGGTGGTGTGGCAGAGGGAAATTGTTTGTATACATCATTAAAAAGGCCAGTGTAACACATACTACAGACAGTATATATCACTCTCTATATATACATTCAATATTTAATAGCTATGTGTGTGTCCATGCAGCATGGCAAACAGTTTGGTTGAATCTGTAGAGGGAAGTGTAGTGTGTTGAGCCAAGAGGAGACTGTAAGTATGAAATCATTTATCAACACTGGAGAACCTACTGTATATTCCTGAGGCTACAAAGTGTCATTGTGTTTAAGGTCTGAAATATACAGGGTGCAATATAAATAATAAAAAGCATGTTACTAAACAGCAACAGTGGTAAGGTTTACAGAGATTACGGGAGTCTTAAGAGGACTGGTTAAGTAGGGTAACCGCTGTGGGGAAGAAGCTGCTGAGGTGACAGGTGGTCTTCTTCTTAATGGACTGGAACTGTCTCCCCAAGGAAACAAATGGCTGCCTGGGTGGACAGGGTTGGTGGCAGTCCTTGCTACTCTTTTTCTTCACACTGGTGTCATGCGGTTTCTTAATGGAGGAAGTTGATAGCCATTGACCCGCTCAGGAGTGCAGACAACACACTGCCACTTGTCCTCACAACAGACAGACAGCAAAACCGGACTGTAATGGAGAATATTAGGAGCTTTTCAGTTATTGATCTATTACAGTGGACCAGGACTGGCGGTGTGATGCTTGGCTTTTTCAGTGGTTGCAGGAAGAACATTGTCTTTTGGGCCTGCTAATGCAGGAGATAGTCTGGTTCAATTTGAGGGTGTGGGTGGTGCCGACGATCTTGAATGACTCAGCTGGGTTCACAATTGAAGCATTGACTTTCTGCAGGTGGGCTCCTTTGTAGCTCAGTCCTCATCTTAACCTTAAGTTAGTTTTGAGAGGGCTCAGTTCAAGGTTGCTGTCAGCACGAAGGTCACAAAGCACAAGCACATCTAAGCCCAGCCATATACAATTTAATACAAACCCATTTCATTTGCAGCTAGTAATACTTTGTGAATAAGTTGGCAGCTAGTGTCTGTTAGGCTGAATAATTTCTAGGAAAATTGAAAAGCTGAATAATTTCTAGGAAAATTGAAAAGCAAAAGCAAGAAGCCACATGTACTTTAAGGCTAAACAGCAATTTTGCTATAGTGACTAGTAGCCTAAAAAGTTACTATTAAATAAGATGACCTGCTTATTTTTAACTACAGGAGGTTACATCAAATTGCTTGCCAAATGTGCCTAAAACCATTTAATATATTTTTCACATATTCATAGTTTTCTAACAGATCACCAAAATGTCATAGTCTAACATCCAGATGCATTAATTGTCTCACTTTTGCTGAACTCAAGTCTAGCAGGCTATTATTATGGCTATTGTTATTGATTCATGGGGAGTAGCCCTTCACTATGTGTTTATGTGATTTCTGTGCTGCTAGACAGATCCAAGGGTATCCATCTTCCCTTTGGTATAGCAGACCTACCTGCTTTTTCTCAACAGTTTTGCCGGATATTGGGCCTTCCTTTACGCTATATCATTAACCGGATTACCAACAGGACATGCAGGGCCTTGGGGCTTTGGACCACCAAAAGCCCCAAAAGCCTTGAGTTTGTGGGTAGATACAGTTTTATTTAAATTGTAAATTTGCATGCATACAAATTTGCAAACGATCTCAAATAGTTGTACATTGAACAATTTTTTGTGTCATTTTAGTTTGCCTAACCCAGGCTATTTGATGAGGTGGGCACTTGACTGGGGCAGATGCATTATATAAAAGGTTTAATGGTGAGTGCTGGCAGTGCAGGGAGGCAATTGAAGATGCTTGCCCTGGGGCACCTAACTGCTGGTTTGCATACCTGTAGATTTTCTTTTTTTTAATTATTTCAGTACAGTTTGTTAAGAACAACATTAAGCAACTTCTTTTACTCATTATTACCACTATCCTCACCATGCTTTAAACACCCACTGTGGATCTAGTGGAGGGTAACACACCTAAACAGAGCCATGTACAGGCTGGCACATTTTTTTATGACATAAATTCATAGTAGGATACGTCATTGTAGTATCAAGCTGATGTAAGTTCAGTGGGGACGGGGTCTTTTTAGGGACGAAGCATGATGCATGCTGAAAATATAGGTGATTTTTGTCATAGTGGTGGCTGTTTGCCTTCTGCTAATCACCGACTGGAGGTGGTAGGTTAGCCACCTTTGAATTTACCACTACATTAACGCACCCACACCATGGTTAACGGTTACAGTCGGTTTTTCGGTAGTAATGCAGGCCCAGGACGGGCTCCGGTCTCTGTCGGAGGAACCAGGCTAAAGGCTAAAGCAGCTCAGGGGCTGTAATCCCCGGATGAAACATCATGGCTGCCACTCGCTGAGCTGTCAAGCTCCCCACAAAAGAAAAGGTAAAAACCGAGAGAAGTGTTTAAATAACATGAGTTTTATCTTTCATCCAGGCCGCCCGGTGCGTTTATCTGCAGTAATAACTCGATGCAAGGTTAAAAAAGGGATATGGCATAACTTTGTTGGCATGCTTTTTTATTGTTGAAGTTATTCGTCTTTGTAAGCTCTTGTGCGTCACGTTAATTCAAATCACTCAAACGCTATGTCAAATAACGTTTAACAGGCAACGCGGAGTTAGCTCCGTTTCTAAATAACACATTGTGTTGTTTCCTAGGAATGGAAAATGGCGTGAATGCAATCGCAATGCAATAGTTTCATCTTAACTTTTAAATTATTCCCTAGGCGTTTGTTGCTCGTTACAAAGGCAGTCTCATCACTTTGTTGTGGTCAAACCAAATTGCACAATGGCCGCACATGATGCCCCGATCAATCTGCTCATACGAAGTCTAATTGACGCGCTGTTCATTTATTTGTCGAGCATTTGTTCGTTTACAAGTTTTTTAAATGCAGCTTCTTCTGTAGCGCATTTAGTCGTGTTTTAAGTATGGGATCAAGCACGCTATCTGAACAGGTGGGTTTGAGTTGAAAATAGTTTTTCTGCACCTGGTGGTTGATATGCAGCCGAGTTGACTGTTATACCTGATCTGAGTTTGATAGATTTATGTCCATGTAAAATAGATTTGAACCATAGCCAGCAACAGGTGGACTCACAGCTAAACTGACATGCAAAGTGGAGCTGCAGTCACTGTTGCAGGACACTACTGTAGCAAATCGCACACAGTGTTCATGTAATATTACTCAGGTTGGTATAACAAGTGTTATTGTTGCATGGTAGTATCATGGACTGTATCTAATCTTATTCTTTGTTACAACAATCCATTGCATATATGCAAAATTCTTAATTGCAGTTATAACCTGTCACAAATGCAGAATTGAAAAACAAGTTGTGCTTTTTAGAATGCAAAGTCATAGTTTGACAGTTAAATCTCAAGATTAACAAACCACTTGCAGAAAAGGCCAGGTCTGTTGAAAGCATTTAATAACAAAAGTACAGGAATTTGATCGACAGACATTTATCTTCTTTGTTGCATTAACTGTTCAATACCTCATGTTTAAGGTCTATTATTTTTCTTTTTTTTTGCTTAACATTTTTTTTTTGCTACACTTTTACAGAGTCCTGAAACGACATGGACATTTGCGCGGCTACCTCCACAGGAGACAATAAACGGGTTGTCAACACGAAGAATAGAGATTGGCACAAACGACTCCGCCTCAGGAAGACTGCTGTTCAGCCCCCAACTATGCAAAGTGAAGATAAGCACGGACCAAAGAAGATAGCAGAGGAGTGGGAGCGGAACAGACCGTGGCCTTCATCAAAGAAGTCCCCCCGTAAAACAAAACAGAGTCAACACAGGGCGAGGAACAGTGGAAATATACTCAGGTTCAAATGCTCTCAATGCAAGGACAACGTGGAATTTGTTCCCAAAGACTTAGTGAGACACTTTGAGGAAACTCACAGAGGAAGTTCACCAGTTTTTCCTTGCCATATGTGTGCTTTCAGTACACATGAGTTCTCCTACCTTCAGGTTCATCTATTAAGCCACAAGGACACTTTTTCTAGCTGCCATATTTGTAATGACAATGTTCAACGCACGTTCTCAGAATTCAGCACACACCTGACCGCGCATCACTGCCAAAATGGCAAATATTCATGTGAAACGTGTGAGAAATTCTCCACAAGTGATGCTGGAGTGTTTTTAGAACACATGTATCTACATAACTTGGGCCTGGAAAGTGGTAGCGAGATTGATCTTTCAGTTCACACAAAAAAGGGCTTTCAGAAACAGTTTGGGTGTAAAACAACCACTCATACCTTCCATTGTCAGTACTGTGGCTATGAAACGCCTCAGAAACGGCTGATCACAAAGCACATGAACACCGTCCATGTTGGCCAGAATGGTAACCAGAACATGAAGGAGGTTCACCCCATAACAATCAAGCCAAATGACGCAAACCCAAAAATGAAGCATAGATTGACAAGAAATAGAGTTAGGGAAATGTGCTGGCTGTCAGAAGGCTGCCTCTCTCTGCCGGGAAGAGAATTCTTGGATAAATACTGCAGCCTATCGGATCCAGAAACAACGTTAGAGGAAACTCAACAGTTTTTGATGAGGTCTACAGCTGGGGAAACAGGTGGCCAGAAATGGACCAAGGCTCTTAAGACTGTACTGTCAAATGTTCCTCAGGATGTGAATCTTCATCCAAAGTCAGAGAACGGCATAATGTCTAACTCCGGATTCCCAAACAGCAGCAAGGATCTTACTGTCCTCACAGTCAAGAACCAGATAACGGTACCCCAGAATGGTACTGCATATGCCAAAAGGTTCAAAACGACGACGCCATCAGAAAAAGAAGAACCTATTCCCCCTGAAAGTGCTGCTGTCGACGCTCATTGTGTATTTGACCCAAATAGATGTCAGCCAAATTTGAACGATCAAATCCACGGTGCACATAATCAAATGACTCTGAATGACGATGCCTCGATCTCAGCCCAGAATGAGCCAGCTGGTTGTGCTCAAATCCAAGAAAACAGAGAGAATCAGGAATTAAAGATTGACGGGGATATTGAGGAACACAAGAGAAAGTGTGAGGAGGCTAAAAATGTAAATCCCAATGAGGATGGAACTGATGCCTCCAAAGAGCTGAAGCTGACAAAGGAGAGTGATGACCAGACATCAATTTCTAAAGCTCTGCCTAAAAATAAGAGCAGGAAAAGAGGATTCAGACGAGGATGGAGAAGAAAGACCAGATCTAAAACTAGGATTAAAAGATCATCAGGATTGAAGTTAGTTTTGAAAAAGAATCCCGTTAAGGAAAAGCAGTGGACGTCGCAAAGCCCTGTATCTCCATCAGGAGGTGGTTTGCCGGACGACCATCATCTACTACCAAACCCTCATACAACTTTGGAGGAGACGCAGCAGTTTGTCCAAATAGCACCGTCAACAGAAAATGACCAGAAGAACTGGACCAAAGCTCCCGAGACCGACCAGCACAGCATCTCCAAAGCTATCACGTCTACATCGCAATCAAAGTCAGAGGAAGAACTCGACCCAAAATCACGCGAACATCTCAGCACATGCAGTGACCTCAGTGCGCACACGGTCGAAAACAAGATTTCAGTTCCGCCCGATTGCACTACAAAGCCCACGGGGTTTCAAAATATGGATGGACAGAAACCCCTAGCGCTCAAAGCCATGCCATCGACAAATCAAGAAATCCATGATGAAACGGAGCAGTCGCTGCAGTGCGTTGAAACAGAAGTTGACAACGGCAGTTCAGCCGGTAAGACGAGCCAGTCACATTCAGAGGAACCATCAGTAACTACAGAGAGATGCCCTGAAACTGTACTGCTCCAAAACTCTGACAGTGCCATGGAGTGCCATGTGTCAGACAATGAAGAGACTTTAGTCACTGATGGCGAGACTCCTCGTAGGAATTATGCCAAGTCCTCCCTTGTTCCCCAACCTGTAATTACACCACAGGGTAAGAAGCTAAATTATATAGCTATTATCTCTGCAGACTGATGTTTTAGAACGTAAAAACCTGCAGCATTTTAATTACACATTTATCATTTGAACATTCAGCTCACATTTTGCTTTCATGGTCATAAAAGCATTTTCAGTGATGTATTTTTTTTCTCTTCTGCATCCATACTACAGTGTGCTGAGAGCAATAGCATGCCTTTTATGTTTTTCTCAAAGCATTTTCAAATGATAGTATTTCCACCTTTTTTACAGGTAAGACGCCCTCTGAAGATTCAAGCCTCGCTGTTTCAGAGCAGAGTGTCCAAGGGAAGAGAAAGAGAGAACTGCCCACGGACCCGTGTCCAGATCTCCTCAGCACCACCAGCAGACCCTCGAGCCAAACCATCCAAGAGGAGCCCTCAGCGGCCTCTGCGCGCCACTGTCAGCCGGCCCCGAGAGACGCGGAGAGGACCCTGAAGCTGATAGCCGTAAGTCCAAGTCAGCTGGTCAAGCGTCCGTTGGGAGAGCAGCCTGTTGTGGTGCTAAATCATCCAGACGCCGACATCCCCGAGGTCACCAAGATCATGGAGGTTGTCCACAGGTACAGAGGAGGAGAGGTCCAGAAGGTTATACTGTCCCGCAAAACACTGAATGCTCTCTCAGCCGCTGACGGCGAGATCCCCGGGGCAAATGGCCCGACAAATGCCACATCTCCTGGACCTACGCGTTTCAAAACCTCCGTGCAGGAGAGGTTCATCTTGAAACTCAAACTCAGAAGGATGAGCAGGAAAAAGTACGAAGTGGTCAGTGCGGTCTCTCCTAGCAGGGATCTTTCGGTGCAATTTCGCTGCTGGTTTTGCGGCAGGGTCTTTGCCAGCCAGGAGACGTGGATGGTCCATCGGCAGCGACACCTGATGGAGTGGAAAAGGCCGAACTGTGAAAATTCTTAAATGTCGTCCACACTGGAAAAGAAAGTGGTATGGAAGGTGGCTTTGCAATACAACAAAACAATAATGGACACAATAATAGTCTCAATTTTTAACGTCTTAATTAAGACTGGTTGCTTTTGAGTAGGATACAGTGTAAACCATTGTTGTCACACTTCTGGAGGGTTCACATACTCAGGGTAATTTCAGCATTTACTTTTGTTTCTCTCCCAGTCTGAGTAGCTCGAGTCAAACTCTTTCTAGATTAGTTATGATTTAAGAAGCCGCAGCGCTGTGGTGTTGACATCTTGGTTCTTTGTATTGTTTATATTTTGTCTACGCAATAGCTTTGTTATTTAAGGTGATTTAAGTACACTGTCATATGGAATCTTTCATAGAACACTGTAGTATGTGTATTTGCCATACCATCTGAGTTTTATGAATCAATTTACGTACGGGTAGGCTATACAGTGTGGTAGCTGTCATATTTATGTTTTTGGAATGGGACGCAAGGACCCACAAGTTACTCAGATATACCAAAATTGTGTGTTAAGAGACAATAAGCTGTTTTATTCAACATTTATTTATGACTTTCAGGTCTAACCTCTATATTCTTTATGATGGGCCGTTGGAAGAATCAGTGTATTTGTAAAATCTTTATATAAACTCCAAAATGTTCAATATAGTATTATCTGTGGGAGGCATATTTTCAGGCATTCATTCAGTGGGAGTAAATATCCCAAAGGATTCAACTACTTTTAAAGCTAAACCTGTGGTATGTGATGTCAATGAATTTCTAGTAAAATTTTTGCTTTTGGAATTTTAAACACCAGTAGGCCTCGATAATTTGAGCACGATTTCCTCAATGAAATTCCTCACTTTTGACTTGAAAAGATAATCTTTTAATTGCACTATGAAGGGAGGATTTGTATTTCCCATTACCTCACCTCATCAGGCCTAAGCCTATGACAATCTCAACCTGCGTCCTGCTGCTGCTACACATTTCCTTATGTAGCCGCGACCCCTCGGTATCCAGGACAAGGGAACTGCAGCTTGTGTGTGTCAGTCTAGGACCATTGGATAGATGCACCTAAATTATGCATGTAGCCCAACTTTAGAGGTGCAAACTTCAGCTCACTGTGTACATATTTTTCAATTCAGATAAAAGATTTATAATTGTATATAGACCGACTAGAGGTACTGTTAAATATTTACCTGAGAATCTGTGTTCACCAAGTGCCTAGTAATTTTTGTTATGCAACGAATCCGCATGAATATGATAGCATTACTTGTTGAACGGATAATAAATGCAAATAGTCTGTCAGTTCCTGGTGGTGTTTTGTGGTGATTGAAGGTGCGGGCTGAGTCATACAACACAAACAAGAATTTTATTAAAACAATAAAAAATACAATCTTGCATGTTTTGGCTCCATCAAGGTTAGCCCCCTAAAATTATGCTATGACTCGCTTCCTAATACTACAGCAACACTGCCTCATCCTTTGGTTTTTATACACTTTATACACTGCGTTGTTTTACTGAGTGAGTTTCATATAAAAATCATTTATTTCTATGTGTTGGCAATAAACTAATGAGTTGAGTCCTCTGAGTCAGTACTATTCTGGCTCTGCATGGCCAGCTATGCAGACTAGTCCAATATACAATCCTGTTGACATGAACTAAAAATAACAATGGACGAGAATAGCATCAGATTACCAATTCTGTAAACATTGGTCTGACAGTAAACACAGTGGTACGGGATACAAGTCAGACAGTCTGATCTTGGCCCTAGACCAGTGAGGGTCACCTACGGCTTCACAGCGTAGCACAGCTTGGTGGCATCCTTGGTGTTGCTCTGGCTGTCAATCAGCACTAGAGGGATCCTCTGGTGGTTCTCAATGATGTGGGAGACACTGCTGAAACGCTGAGGAGGGGAGGATGATCAGTTAGTCACCGAAGCCTCTGAGGAAATGTTTCGTCTTATGTTATTCAGCAGAAATTGTACATTTTCCCAGTGTTACTCAGCTTTTTTTCATTATCTTAAATTGTATTGTAATGCATTGCCTGAGATGGTTGAAGTAGCGTAAAAATGTTGGGTTTTTTTTCTAATTTGAAATGTGTAGTCTAGGTACAGTAAAGCAAAGCATTTTTTTTCCAACCAGCTCATCTTTTTTCCATATATATTGGAAGCTCATATTGAAACTCAAAACTCAATGAATTGGGGATATTTTAGGAAAATGTACTTTTATAGAATGACAAGCCAAAATGCGGTGAAGAATTGCACTCAGAGCGAATAGGATTTCGAATCAACTTCATAGGTGCTTATGGCTTGGGAGGAACTGAATAGAAAACACAGCAATAGAAAAAATAATGTCAAGAAAGTATATAAATTCATTTTCAGGCACAACTGTGAGTTAAATATGAATTCCAGCATTTTATATTCAACTCACAGTTGTGCCTGGACCTGACTTTATGTACTTTCTTGACAAAAGAAGTATATATTTTTCCGTTGTGTTTTTCTTTTTTTTTTTTGAATTCCTGATTAAACCAAACTGCTTTTCATAATAGTTTAGGCCTGACCAGTGATTATACTGTATTAGGTTTTGTAAACACTGAATCCTTGTAGTTTTTTGGAATGTATTTGGCATGAATATGGTCAAATTTAAATACTGCTTAATACTAGCACAAAATATTAGATATCGGAAGCTTCAATCCAAAAATATCGGTATTGGCCTTCAAAAACCCATATCAGTCGAACCCAATCCTCTACCAACCACTGCTACATAAAATCACAGAGGAAGCACTCGAGACTTAAATATGTCTCGTTTTACAATCCCTAGAGGCTTGATGCATGTGGGCCGAAACCCAGAAAGCCCCTATGCACTCATTTTCGACATGTCAAAACAAAACTGAAAAGTCATCTGCCGTACCTCCTCCCCTTTCTTCTCCCTTCCCAGAGCGTACTGCTGAGTCGTCTGCAGGAAGCGGATCGGGATGTTGTACACTCTGTCGTTGTAAAACACCACCAGCGTGTAGGGCTGCTGTGTGTCCTGGCCGGAGCTCTTCCTCACCAGAAACGACCCGTCCTGACACAAAAGGAACTCACAGTCAAACTCGACATGACTTTATGGGATATAATCCACAAACTGCTCAGCTGAGGTTCTCACTTTATTGGACCGGATCAGGACGTCCTCAGCGGTCTTGCGGTCACAGGCGCTGGCGTACCAGGGTTTCTTATAGACGTCTACCCCCTGGAACACAGTAAATCAAGTATAGAAAAGCTTTAAAAATCATCATGGTAAACATAGTTTCTTAACACTTATGAATCAGTTCTTCATCTGGACAATTTAGTGCTTTAAGAGGGTAACCTTTTCTGTGTCTATTGACCCATCTTCAGCAGAAACACTTCTTCTGTCGGCTTGTCCTGGGACAGCAGAGACACAAACATGAATAATTCATGATAATGTGGCTTTAGTACTGTAAAACACTAAATGATAAATGCACTAAATGATAAATGTATAGGGTTATTAACCGGCTATGAGACACAAGAAAGGCCTGTACTTACTGGGGAGGGTTAATATCTGTGGAAGAGGAATCCTGCAGAGGAGGCAACAGACTTTTTTCACACAAACCACAGTAAATGAACAGTGCTGTGTTCAAAAATCAAATATCCCCATTCCAGAGGCATTCAAATGTGTAGTGTGACTACTGACACGTAAGCCTATAGTGAATATACTGCATTTCTTACTTTGGTCGTTTATAGTCCGCTGTATGTGCTTTATTAACAGGGGGTTTCTGGCTGCTGTGCATCATGGGCAGTGTCCGGCCTGTGGAAATCCAGACAGACAGTAGTTAAAAAGTCTATCATTGCTATTGAGTAATAAATATAGACATTAAAAATAAATTCCACAAATGACAAAGGTAAGTGTATACGTATGTATGTACACTGAATGTACAAAATACTCGGGACATCTTCCTGATATTGAGCTGCAGCCCCCTTTGCACAATCCACATCTCAGTTGAATCAAATCTTAAAAATCCCTCTGTAACTCGTCTGCTTCTCTTCATCTACATCTCCTCCTTTGTGATTATTAGAGATTTAGTAAGTGAAATCAATAAGGCATAATGGCTTTTACCTGGATTCTCCTCATCAGTGTCCCTAATATTTTGTAAATTCAGCGTATGTATGTGTCTATTAGGGTTTGACCGATATAGGTTTTTGAAAGCCAATACCGATATTTTTTTATCGTAGGTGCCGATAGCTACTCTTCAATATATTTAAAGTTTATGTCCCAAACATTACAAGCATTCAGTGTTTCCCCCATACTTCTGCAACAGCATTTCTACCATCGTGGGACACTAAAAGTCTGCAACGAAAGCCAGCCGGGTTAGCAGCTCTTTAAGGCAGGGTGACCGACCGCATCTGGGATACATTACTGCCTTGACATGGAGAACTTACAGAACAATTAAATGAATAAATAAAAAGTGCACAGATAAAATTTGACTACAGGGTTTTACAGACTGTTTATGTGTAGCTGTGGTCAGGGAGGAACCTCCATCATATCAGAGGTGAACAACACTCACTGGTCAATATCCAATATTTAATAAAAGCCAGATATTGGCTTAACTGATATGCATGTATATGTGCATTTATGAATGTAAACACTTACTTTCAGATTCCCTGTGTTTTACATCTGGCCTCTGTAAAAAGAGTCGTATTTCATTTTTAGCATCATGAACAAGGTCTTCAAAATTAGCCGCTTGCTAAAATAAGCACATTGACAGTAATGTTGACTGACATCAGTTGACCCTTTAAAAACAAGTCTAATAAAGTCAAATACTGAAAAGTAATGGTG